>NC_051257.2:5316750-5629500 GCF_015237465.2 Chelonia mydas
AAATGTGAAATTACAGAACTGTGGGGATACTGGTTCTGAAGTGATGTCCGTCCTCAGTTTGGATAATGGTACAGAATACTAACATTCCCTATAATTATTCTAAATAGATTACTTCTTAAGTTGTTTTTAAAGGAAATAACTTTTAAAAATGACTTCTGGGTATTTTAGAGGAGGACAGGCAGAGTTTGCACAAATAAGCACCACTGAAGATAACTTGTACAGCCTCAGTGGCTTGCTATTTGGCTATTAATATTTATACAATATAGATAAAAAGGACTAATGCAAATATGCATCACTCAGGTACTCAGATTGTTCCTGATCCTCCAATTGGAGCTGCACAGATAGACCATTTTAAACTATGCAGAGCCCTTGTTGAAGTCAGTGAGGCTCCTCACAGGCACAAATGTTCAGTTCATGTGGATCTGATTGTAGGATCCGAGCTTTTAATAACTGAAGTGGCATCACTTATATTGGAGGGCTACGAGCACTATGGATTAATTCTTTTTAAAAGGCATCCCAAAGTCTTGTTGAAAAGATGAAAAAGTTAGCCATCGGGGGTTTTTTCAGATGACTTTTCTCAAGCTATATTTGACTAAAAATTGGAAAGTAGGTCTGGTGAACAGAGGCATGACCCATTAAATGGAAGCCTGTGGTCTTTAAATTACTTGTCCTTTCCTTTGTGGGATTAAACAGTTTTAGCTAGAAGAGCGTTTTAGTACTGGAATATATGCACTCATATCAAAGTAACCCATTATAGATAGATCTATGGAGATTTTGAATGCCTTTAAGATGTGTCCTAATTTTTTAATTGAATGCTCCCCTTGAGTTTTCAAAGTATTAAAACATCTCAAGCTGTTACTTTTTATATTTTCTATGGGCTTTTGGGGGAGTTATTAACTGTCAAATTATGAATTGTCAGTTTTATATCATGTGATGAGCAGGCAATATCTTCCTCTATAGGGGGCAGAAGATCTGGGAGAAGAGCACTTACTTTGGTCTTGAATGTCTACAGAGCTGACAAGCGAGTAGACTGTCCTGTTGGCTTAATACACAGAAGAGGAGAAAAAGATCTGAAATACTGAACAGGAAGCTAAAAGGTATATTAATGTTTCATTTGCAGGCTGGTTTTTGTTCTTTACTGGCAGAAATTCATTCGTGAACAGATAATCCATGACTATCTAGTGGAGGAAAGTGTTTTTATTTTGATAAGAACAAGGCATTGTCAATCTAGCCTTCATTAAGGGCTTGTCCACACCCATAATGGGGCAGCAGTGCATCTGCCCTGCTCAGTGAAGACACTACCTACACTGATAGGAGAGTTCTCTTGTCAGTGTAGGCACTCCATCTCCCCGAGAGGTGGTAGCTGTGTGTATGGGAGAAGCCCTCTTGTCGACACAGCGCTGTATATACTAGGAATTAGGTCGGTAAAACGATGTTGCTCCGGGGTGTGGATTTTCTCCACCCCAGAGCGACATGGTTATACGGACCTGAGTTGGTAGTGTAGACCAAGCCAACATTGTTGCCTTTGGATTAGTAATGAGTGTGGGTGTGGTAGAGGGAGGCAATTAAATCTAAAGTAAAAAGAAACCTTTGTTTTAGATCACTGTCTCTGCTCTCTGCGTGTCTCTGCATCCTGGACCCTGTTGTATTTACTGTGGAAAGAATGGACTTTCATGTTTAATTGGTCATTTGGTGTTGTAAAAAGGGAAATGTTAGCTCTCAGTGGACAGAAAAACTCACAACTGGTCATTTGTTCAGTGCCTTCCTACTATTTTGTGTTCTGTGAGCAGGGTTTTAGTGGCCTGTCATGCTTGAGAACTGCAGCGAGTTATGTTAGGCAGTGTTATGAATGTGAGTCAGAACTGGATGGCTACCTTTTAGTGAAGATGTTTCTTTCAAGGCGCCTTGTCATGTTGATGCTAATAGCATTTTCCATTAGGGTTGAACATCTGTTCCAAAACAGTGTTAAATATCTGTAGACTTCTAGTGACTACAGTCTAGTTCACTTGTGATAAATCACATGGTTCATGTTTAAGGCTGCGATTCTTTCACAGAGATCGCAGAACTCACAGATTTTGTGACCTCCGTGACTTCCGCAGTGGCTTGTGCGGCTGACTTCAGGGCTGCCAGAGCAGCTGGGCAGTCTGCTCAGGTGCCCCATGGCTAGCCACACTGGCTGCTGCTGGAGCAACCCCAGGGCCAGCTGCTCTAGCAGTCCCCGGGACCAGCTGCACCAGCCACTGCTTGGGAGGCCCCAGGCAGCTGGTCCCAGGGACCGCGGAAACAGTGTCTGGTGTGGCTGGCTCTGGGGAGTGCCTGAACAGCATCCTGGGGGTGCCCTGGGGACTGCCTGAGCAGCAACAGTCCCAGGGCGGCTGGAGCAGCGGTCCCAGGGTGCTTGGAGGCTGTCCGGAAAGTGATCCCTGGGAGCAGCAGCTGGGGGGCAGTCAACCCCCAGCACTTGCGCAGAGCCCCCCAGAGCAGCGGGGCACCAGAAATAGAGATTTAATCGCTGGTATTTTTGGTACAAATCATGGACAGGTCATGGGTGGTGAATTTTTATTTATTGCCCGTGACCTGTCAATGACTTTCACCAAAAATACCCGTGACTAAATCTTAGCCTTATTCATGTTTTGTCACTTCTGTAGAGTTGTTGTTTCTGTTAGAAGTGGAAGAGCAGGGGACTTTTTGTGTCTTGTAAAAACGTGTCTAAAATTGTAGTTTTACATCATGTAGCTTTTCTCACATTGGTCTGTAGTTACTTGCAGTTTAAATTTAAATGGTAACGCCCGCTGTACATACATCCTACAGTGACAGAAGGGGTTTTTCCATTGCTGTAGTAAATTCATCTTCTCGAGAGGCAGCAGCTAAGTCAACAAAGAATTCTTTACAGGGGTTAGGTCGACTTAACCAACCCTGAGTGAGGTAGCTAGGTTGACCTAAGTTTTAGGTGTAGACCAGGCCTAAGAGTAGCACTTTTAAAGACCTGTGTGCTGCCCAGCACTGGGATAAGGATTCATGTGCTAATTTTGGGTTATTTGTCCTAATGAGGTCTTGGCCTTGGACTTACCCTGTATTGTCTTTGAAAACCATGAAGTTGTTAAAACCGTTTACTTGTTTCCCTGATGTTTAAATATAACGGGGAAGGTCTCCTCCAAAAATCTTAGGTGCAGTGATTAAGGGGAAATAAGGGATTCTCAAGAAGCACTTGTTTACCTCTTACAGACTGGAGTGCACTGTTCGCTCCTCCAGACTGGAGTGCAAAGTACGTCTCCTGCATGACTTTCAGTCACTGTGAGTTGGAAGATGAAGATACCTTAGTGAGTTCCTGAGTGAATGGAACGTCTCCAGGCTGGTGTTTTTGGAGATTAGCTTTGGGTAAGCTCCAGAGTAGGGCGTTCCAGCAAGCCCCTCACAATACTGAAAGGAAAGATTTTATACACCAGGCTGACTATGCTTTAAGTACAGTTGACTGGAATTCTAAATCAGGAGTTTTAATTTGGTTTTATTTTGACACTACAATAGTTTGTTGTTACGAATTGTTTGTAATTTTACTCCATAGTAACAGCCACAGTTTTTATGAGCCTTTTGTTGTTGTTGACAAAGTAACACTTTGACTACCAGTAATTGTCTTTGTGATGAAAAATGTTATGAATCACACTACAGCTGAATAGAGTATTGTGGGGCTGGTGGGCAGTTCGCCAAGAACCTTTTGTGAGTGAATCCTGGGATCGCTCTAACACACAAACAGTGTAAATAGCTCAGATGCAAAATGAAGGGAAAGTTGCCTTCTTTAACCCCCTATTTTGAATGATTTATTCCGCTGTTTGCTGGTCACTGCATTATATTAGGCTGCTTTCTGTCTACATACGGAATGCATTTCCTTTTCAGTGCTCATAAGAGGTGAGGGTCTGATTCAGTGCTGGGGCTTAACTTGCTCATCGCGCACGCACCTGCACCCCTTTTATAGATAGATTTGAGCAGACTGTCCTCAGGTATCTTTTTCTCTTTGATCTGGGTGAGGCATCTCGGCATTATTCATTAAATACTTGGCAAAAGATCATAGAGGATGCTCAGCAACATATGAAGGGTCTTACGTGGACACCAGTAAATCAGGAGCTACTGTCCCTCTCTGGCCCCAATCATATAGGTAATACAGTAGTCAATTTCCTTGACAGGATCAGTGTGTCTGTTAGGCCTCAAACAGATTAAAATGTCTAAAAGCTAAACTTGCTTTACTTTCTGCATGTGCATCCTTCCACTTCTTAATTGCAGCGAGATGTTTGTATATTTGAGTGTGTTTGAATTAAGTAAAACAAAAATAACTTTTGAATTAAACAAAAACCTGGGCAAAGTTTGTCAACTGCACCACACTCAGACCTGCAGCGTGAAAAGCACTAAATGCCCTACTTCTGAACCCAAGTGCTTAAACTTGCTGCATAGGCCCTTACAGTTTTGCCATAGAGTAAATGTACTTGGGACCTTCTTAATGATTATGTAACTTACAGAAGTTTGCTAGGAGATTATATACGTGCTTTACTGTAAACACTAATTTGTGTATTTGATGTAACATTACACAAAGCTAAGCCCTTTCCAAGCAGACAAGGTAAGATTTGCTCTCTGTTAGCTGGATTTATATAGTACAGAGCCTCTATGCTCCTGGGAGCTGTAGATTTTTCCTGCCTTTAAAGTGTTTAATGGACAGCGGTGGAATTCAGCTCATTAAGCATTGGAGAATTGCATGGAAACTAGATTGTAGCATCAAACCATCAGAGCACTTTGAATTATATTGCACTAGCTCCATTTTATTGAAACATAATTAAGCAGAGTGTACAGACACAATCTTTCCCCACTGCTTAAAACTCTCCTAGCTTGGAGGCTAAAACTGTGCAAAAAAAGAATTAAACTAAAATAAAGAATAAATAGATCTTATTTATGCAGTTTTGAAATGCATGTTGGCTACATTTGTCATGCATAATGCCTGTTGTATTTTGCTGACTTCAGAGATGAGCAGTCTTTCAACTTGGCTCTCAAAAACCACTTCCCTAAGAAAATGGTACCTGTATAATCATCAGTAAATGCAACTATGGTCTTCCAGTTTCACTCTTTCCCTTTGCAGCCCCAAGCCTAGTAAACCTCTCTTGCATAGCCAGTTAATAAATGTGGTCACTAGAAGTGATACAGTCTGCCACTTGGTGGAATTGCTGCCCTGCTGAAATCAAGAGATGGTCAAACATTTGTCCCTGTGTCACATAGCCACACCCATGCTATGTTCTGATTTGTACTGGTGCAATTCCACTGCAGACAATGGGGTTATGCTAGTGTAAAACTGGTGTGGGTGACAAATCGGGAGAGTCTCTGTCTGCCCTGGTAGCAGTTCTGAGAACATCCTTGAACTAAGGATTCTCATGTGACAGCATAGCTATGTTGTAAAGCTGCTGTTGTCCCATTTCAGCACTGTGTGATCCTTAAGGCATGGCAGGTTTTTGCAGCCTCTCAGGTATCTATCATTCTACAAAAGGAAGCTTTTGCAAGGTCACATTGCTTTGTCTGCTATTGGTTTAGTCCTTTTGGAACCCTTTAGCATTTGACTAAACAGTTTCTATTTGCAAAATAACTAGTTCAAACACTAATTTGTTTAAACACTATGTTGCTCTTGCTCATTTGTTAATTATGGGGAAATATTTCTTGGCGGAAAGACTGCATGAGTGATTACTGACATTTGGCTGATTTTGTTCATAAAGCTTACATCTTTGGGCAGAGAAATAGGGTATTTAGTTAAAGGGATAATAACTTAAAATCACACTTCCACCTGAAAATGTTTTGCCAGTTAGTGTTACAAGTAACACATGAGACTCCTACAACTGAAAGAGATTAAACTATAGTATTGATAAAAAGGGAAAAAAGAATAACTTGGTGCATTTGCCATAGTCAGTTTCTTCTGTTTATGTGGGATTTCTTACACAGCAACAGTGTTGTGAAAAACATTTGTTAAAATAGTAAACTGAGATATGTAACCCAATAAAAGTCAGGAAGGGACATTTGGGGCAAGTCCTCGTATCTGAAACATATTTCAACTTATTTTTTAAATTGATTAGATTTAAAGTTTCTGCTTCCCCTTAAACTGAAGGGAGAGCCTCTCATTCCTGCACAGCTGAGTGTCCACTTGGTTCTTTTTTCATATTTGTCTTGAAAACTATTTTCATTTCCTACCAATGTGCAGTTTATATAACTATCATTTTAATAGGCTTCTCATGTCAGAAGGAAAAGGAGACTATCAAAAACTGTAAATCTTATTTTGTAAACCAAGAGAAACTTAACACAAAGAAGATGTTTTAGCTTCCTAGAGTATTTCTTCCAAAACAATTTTCGAGAGGCTATTTTAAGATGCAAGAGTTAAATTTTAAAGTAGGGGACCTCACTGGGTTGTGGAGGGAGTTTGTTTGTTTTATTGCATAAGAACTGTCAGCTGGTCAGTAGAAAATATCTGTTGCAACATTCTATTTCAGGCTGTCCTCCCACATGTTGCAGCACTTATACTCATGAATAAGGAAGAACGTAGTTGGTTGTTAAAATTCTTTAAGGATGAAAAGATGTAGACAGAAGAAAAGAGCAAATAATGGGGGAAATGTATAATTTTCAGATCACTTTAGAAGGAGGCAGATTTAGAGCATGTTTTTACTGTTTTTTTTTTTCTTTTTTTTTTTTTTTTAGATTGTGCTTTAGCAAACAAGGGACATATCTATATCCTAGTTCTTGAACTAGGTTATTTTTATTAAGGATGTGAATTATTTTGGTGGATTGTTGCATGCATGATTAGCTGGTGGGCATGTGCCATCGTGCAGTCTGATCTAGTTTCTAGTGTGAAGAACATCGAGAATATGGAAATATGGTTTCAGTAAGTATTTCAGAATTAATTTAGGTAGGGTTTTTCGATTTACATCTTGGCTTTGTAATTTGGTCAACTGCAAAGCCAGCTGGTAGCATACTATTATTTGTCCAGCAGCTGTAGTGGTATGTGTTCTTTCTGTGTTCACCACACTTCAGTTTTGAACTCACATGTGTCACATTAAAGGTACCTAGTGCTTAAATTAACTGAAACTTGTCTTCAGTGGCAACTCATGGAACCAGGAAAAATGGGTTGCCTAGTAGAAGTGATAGTTAAAAGTTGAGCAGAGTTGTACTTTGGGGAACGTTGTAAATAATGCAGGGATCACATCAGAGTTTGGTTCTGCAGTTTAGGTTTCTGTGTATGTGAGATATGTGGTTTAAGATTGCCTTTGCCATATTGGCAGTTCATTCACTTCCAACATTTCTATAATGTTGCATTGCAAGAAAGGTAAGCATGCTATGTGGGTGGCTTGGACGTTGGCATACTGATGCAGGATCTCTCCTTTTCATCCTCAGAATAAGTAATAAATGGAATCTTATCTGTTATGGGTAATCATTATACTTACACTTTTTTTTTTTTTTGGTTGCTGTTAGATCCTCATAAGTGACTGATCTATGAAATGGCAGAGAATGGAACAGATTGTGACCAGAGACGCATAGGAATGATCAAAGAACAGCACAATGGGAACTTTACAGGTAGGCTGAAAATGGCTGTTCCTTCTCTAGTCTAGTCAATCTGGTACCTGCAATTACCCTCAACAGACTCTGAGGGAATATGTGGGTTGGGAAACTTAGCCCAAGTAGAACTGAGGGGGAGACTGACATAGAAATATACTGCCTAAACCATTTCCGTATCCTTACCATGCACAAATCCTATTGACTTGAATGAGTGTATGCTTAAGAGCTGCAGCATCAGGTGCTACATTGAAAGAAAAAAAAAAAATCTTTTGGCAGGTATTTAGGTTTAGAAAGCATTCCAAGCAACTCAGCCCTTTGACACCAGAGATTGTACTCGGACAATGAAAAATCTACCCTACTTTGGGAGAAACCCAAATTTTAATTTTTGAATTAGCCCTTCTGTAAACTATAGTTTGCCATTTGCTAAAGAAGAATTACTGACAAAACAAAGTAGTTAGTTTTTATTAGTGTTTATGGTACTCTCAAAAACTGCACTAAATACTGCCCATAAAAATCCTTCCATTCTTGTTCTCTAACTTTTAATGTGTAACACCAGGGATTTTTAAACCATGTGCAGTGTTTAGTCTTATAACTGAATTACTGGAATGAAACGTCTCTTCACATTTATAATGTCTAAGTTGGTTAAAGACAGCAGGTCAAACAAAAAAGTGCGCTCTCTAGATGGGATCCCTATTTTTCGGTGGATTCACTTTGTCTGGGTGATACAGTGGATGGGCCTTTATAAGTAACCATTCAAGCATGGCCTGAGGTTCTGTGCACAGTGAATGATGTTCTTCTCCAGTTACACAGTGGCCAGCAGACAAAACTGTGTAAAGAGCACATGCAATTTAATCCAATTTGATTGGAAATAGTTTTGGAAGGGCACCAAATTAAAAAGTTCAAGATAAAATTTGTCTCCTGCAATGGGGAGTGGATATTGGCTGAATATAGCCGTTTATGGAGGCAAGTAGTGTAGCCTCTTGCATAAAGACTTACAAATCCTAAGTTCCTTGCAGCCCAGGTCGGCACATTTCTTGTTTAAATACTTTCATGGCCATCAGTCTCTGGAGCAATTGGTCAGCTGAGTGGGGGAACCATGAGCCTTCCTTTTCTGTAGGTCACTTCACATGCATAGAGCCCCTGGAGGATCTCTCTACAAGGGGAGGAGGAGACACTGCTGTGAGCACAAGTGTTAATTTCCCAGAGAAGTTAAAAATATCATGGAACTTTTGGTTGGGGTGGAATGTGAACTGTCAGCTTGTCGATGTATTAACTCTTCCATCCATCTTCATTTCCAGACCCCTCTTTGCCATGTGAACGGAAGCGAAGGGACCGAGAAGAGAGGCAAAATATTGTGCTCTGGAGACAACCACTCATTACCTTGCAGTATTTTTTCCTGGAAACCCTAATAAACTTGAAGGAATGGACCATAAAGTAAAGATCACCTTTAATTTCCATCTCTAAGCTCTGTGGGGTGCTTTGATTCAGTAGATCATTGTGGCATCTCACATTCCGTGATGGTTCATGGTTATAAATCTGTTTCAAAGAAAAATACTCTTTTTTTTTTAAATTTATTTTAAACAAACCATGTTCTCAACTGCTCACCAAAACATGTGTGTAAATTGCATTGATATCAAACTCCAAATTGCCTTGATAAATAGAAAAGAATCAGAGTCTTTATTTCTGAATAATTGAATATCCTTCTTTGAAATGACAAGATAGTGCTTAGGGAGCCTGACAGCATGAACTATTGTATTAATGACTGCATCTAGACGGGAGCTCAGATTTTTATTATTATATGCCTTTGAAACTCATTAAGGGATATTAGTAACTCCCTATCAGGGCAAAGTTCAAGATTGCCTGGCACTTGTATTGATGTTTATGAAATATAGAGAGGACTTTGCTTTTAACCGACGTGTTCCCTTCCACAGTAGGAAATAATCTATAGTGGTGCTGTCTCTCAACCATTATTTGCAAACGGTATATTGAATAGGCTCTCACCATGATTAGGATTGTGACCCCCAACCTGCCTAACATTCCTTCCTAATGGGGAAGGGTAGAGTTAAGTTTCTTACTGTACTAAACATGAAAAGCTTTGTATTGGAGAAGGATAAATATGAATACAATTATCAAGGGAGAACAGCATTAATAACAAGCCATCCTAGCATGTTGATAATTAATGGACTTGTGTTCAGAATGAGCCTATGATGTAGGTATGGTCTGATGTGGTCTTGGGTAATGTTAGTAGTGCCGTTGTTAGAATGCCCTTTACTGAGGGCTTGTCTATATGGAGACTTAGTGCATGGCAGGCTTGGATGTGAATCTGCTGTGTACGTCAAAGCACGCTGAACTTCTAGTGCACAGCTGCAGGGTCTACAGCCCTGGCCACAGCACGGCAGGCTGGTGTGGATAGATTCACATCCGACTTGCCATGCATCAAGTCTCTGAATAGACAAGCCCTTTAGTCAGTTGAGAATGCTGATGATAAGCTGCATTCACCCACTTTCCAGGCCAGAAGGAGAGTGCTGATATATGGGGCCCATTCAGAGGAGTGGGTAACTTAAATGCTGATCTTCTGAAATGACCCATGTGAAAAATAATTTATGGCTTATGTAGTGTATTCCTAAAAAATATTCTCTTGCACTTTTTGCTTTCTTTCAGTGTTCTTGGGCTTGTTTCTTTTGAGAACTGTTTTTCCATGTCCCATATACATTTGTGACACTGTTTATTTAAAATTCTCTAACAATTTACTAAAGTACACCCTAGAAAATAACACTGGAGTTGATATTTTATCCAATTTGATTGGTACCTGGCTTTCTATATTTTAAACTTGTGTATCTGTCTTACATCTTATATTGTAACACAGCAATATTTTGGACACTAACATTATGCAGTATTCACAGAAAATAATTTAACTGATTCTGTTTTAACATATTAACAGACACAAATTCAGATTGTCCTATGCTGGGTTATACTATATTGTTATTAAATGGTGCTTTAAAGGGTGACTGTCAATCTAAGAATTGCACTTCCTGTCTGAATTCTTAGCCTACTGTTACAAGTAACACCAAATATTTCTATAATTGAAAGAGATTAGGGAGTTTTCACCTTGTTTAATTATGCATTTGAGTGATTTGTGTTTAGTCAGTTTCACTGTTTCCCCTATATGGCAATTCCTCCCTGTTGATTATGTGGGATTTGCACAGCGCAGCAGGGGAGAAAAACCCCATATAAGGGCAGATGTGGTTGTAAAAAGACAAAAATTGGCAGGGGACTAGTGTGGTACCTGAAACTTTAACTAACTATTTTAAAATTTACTCAATTGCAGTTGATAGTGTTATTTTAAAAACACGATTAAACAGCAAATTAAAATTTCTGTAATATGGCATTAGGTGAGAGTGTAATTGTGTTAGATTGCCAAGAAAAGGATAAAATAAATGATCTAGCCTAAACCAGCTGTGCACAACTAAGCAAAAGGAACAGTTTTATTGCAGCCTTGTAAAGCTAGATAGACACAAAATCCAAAGTAGCTGGATCTCAAATTACATAAAGAAATACTTCTCCCCTTCCGCCCCCACTGATAATTTCCTTACACTTGATAATTAACTGGAAGGTTTTCACATTACATTTTTCTGAGCTGAAACCAGAGACCTTTTCAAGGTTTAATTTCAACAGATTAAGAGAGAACCCAAATAGTTATAAGACTACCCTTTCTAATGCCACTTTGCCCTACTGGTCAGAGCATATGACTCAGAGTTAGGACTTTTAGGTTCTATTCCCAGCTCTCCCACTGACTTACTGTGACCTTGGCTAAGTTACTTAACTACTTTGTACCTTGCTTTACCCCTCAGTAAAATTGATAATATGGCAGTACCAGTTATCTTGGGTGTCAAGGCTTAATGTTTGTAGAACATGGAGTTAATTGGATGAAAAATACTTTGTATAACAGAACTCTCTTATTCCAGTTCCAAGTGAAATCAGATTCCCATTAAAGAGTCAAGACTCCTCAGTTCTTTTAAGAGAGCTTTGACCTATATCTTAAAATAACAAATTTGTCAGGCTGTCTTTTTACTCTTTTGATGCACCCCAATAAAGCTGTTCTACAGTGACACAGAGGTGGCTTTGCAATGCATGGAAAAATATGAATGACCCTAATTGTAATTTGTCTTTTAAGATTGTGGCATCGCCGAAGTATCGTGGTGTCTTTTTTGCTGCTGCTTGCAGTGCTTACAGCTGCGTATTATATAGAAGGAACACATCAACAGGTATGCAGTTCATCCAAGTTATTTTCTTTTATGGCTGGCACTTCCTGTCCTTGTCCTATCAAAACGTACACTGAGGGGATTGAATAATGTCATACAGGAATGGTAATGCATCTACCTGAGCGTTCATTTTATGCAGCTGTTAATTCCCCCTGTCGTGCACTCCCTTCTGCTGCATAGCAAATGAATCATAGATGGTAAAGATAGGGAAGACCTATCCGATCATTCAGTCCACCTCTCTGCAGCCACATGTATTCTACTTGTCATCCATCTCTGAATAAGTGCCACTCCACATCTGCTTTTCAGAGTGTTCAGCACTGGGCTCTGCTGTCAGGAAAACTAAGGCTAAATGGGACCATAATCTACCAAAATGTCAGGGCTCCCAGGTAGATTGTTTCTTCCTCCTTGCAGAGGATTCTTCAAACCATCTGGGATGGTCTTTCTCTCCGGACATAGAATAGTCTAATGGACTGAGCATGGGGGTGGGAGTCAGGAGCTCCTGAGTTCAAATCCTAGTGCTGTTACTCCCAATTCCTTTAAAATGGATTTTATACCTACCTCCTTCTCAGGTGATATGAAGATTGATTGATACTTTTTGCATCGGTGCAAAAATGTAAACCATTATAGAAATGTAAGTCAGGGAGGAAGGCAATACCAAGTCTCTGATCTTGTCCTGTGGGAGACAGCCCTGTCAGCCCAGCCCTGCAAAGGAGATGGCTGGCTGGAAGCCATCAGCTATCCCTTCTTGTTGCTCTGACTCTCTTTTCCATGCACCCCTTTCAGATTCCAAAAATCTTGCCTAAATCCAACTCCACCTGCTTCCCCATTCAGAGATTTGACTGCCCACCTGCGGTGCTTGCAACATGTGCAGCAAGAGTCTTAACTCCCACACCAGATCTTTTATGTAGTAACTTAGCACAATAACTTTTCTGATTGTAATTGAATCCCTTGGTATAATTTTGTGAGACCTAAGAATAGGTCAGCCCAATGAGTCATGTACCTGGGGAAGAATCTTATGCAGTTTTGAAGCATTAAAGTACATTTCATTCTGCCAAACTATTAGGCTAACTGCCTTTTAGGTGCTTTTACAGGCATAGCAAGAGCCTCCCTGTTGCTATGCAAATGTTTGTTGGTGCTAGAGAAATGACCCTTTGCATTTCAGCAGGGCTTTGATTCCCAACCTCAGCCAGGAGATCCAGGTGCTGCCATTTTCGGATTGGTGTCGGTCCCTTTCACTGACTAGCATTCAATATTGAAAATAGCCTCTAGTGCTCGTTTTCTCCATCCTCTGATGTGACTCATCTTGTTCTTATCCTTGACCTGGAAAATCAAGAGCCTGTAACATTGCAGGACTCCTACACTTGGTGTTCTGTTTTTAACACAGGCCACCTTTATTTAAATCCAGAGGCTAATAATCACTTAGAAGTCCCCTTCCAAGTGTTCTCTTACCATTGCTTTTATTAAGAAAATATAGAAACACTCAAACTCACTCCATGTAGATAGTGACTAAGTCCACTAAGTGTAGATAGTGACTAACTGACTACCATCTGGCTGTTTGGCCTCTGAAATGAGTTGGTGGCTCAGTCCTGTTCTCGGTGGATAAATATCTGCTTCACAAGAACTGCCCTCACATTTGGCAGTAGCTGGCAATTTTGTCAGTTTAGAGTTCAACTGAACTCCCATTTGACCACTAGATGGCTCTGACAGATTAGGATTGAGATAGCTTGGCAGATCATGGTGAGGAAGTTTACACTACTTCCGTACCTGTTCTGTGGATAACTATGGAAGCTTAGTCTCCTGGTTATCCATCCCATAACCTTTCACAGGCACTGTGTTCCCGACAGGTCTTTTGCTTTATCATGCAGACATTAATGGTGGCTAGAATTGAATTACAACTATACCATTTCAGAGTAGCCGCCGTGTTAGTCTGTATTCGCAAAAAGAAAAGGAGTACTAGTGGCACCTTAGAGACTAACCAATTTACCATTGAGTACACTCATTAGTATCCTCTTTGGATCATTGCCGTTTACATATAATATCTTTAACACTAGCTATACCTTACATAGATCAGCCTGTTTTGAGAACTGTCTAGAATTCAAGTTCGGTCATTTTGACACTGATAAATTATCTTAAGCACTTCGGAAGAGCAACTGCACCTTTCTTTCCTCCTCCATGACAATTCACTCATCCTGTTTTTCTTTTGTGATTTTTCTTGTTTTTCAGTATGTGCAGTATATGGAGAAAAAATTCTTGTGGTGTGCCTACTGGGTAGGCTTAGGCATTCTGTCCTCTGTTGGACTCGGAACAGGTCTTCATACTTTTCTACTATATTTGGTAAGAAACCTACAACTACACTTCCTTTCCAATCACATTATTCCTTTTTATAAGGTGCTTTGAGATCTGTGGATGAAAAGTGCTATATATGAGCTCGGTGTTATATACTTGTGGACTTTAAAAAAAAAAATCATCCATGCTGTTGGGTCTTTGTGATGTCATCTTTGCTAAGTGGTATTTTGTAACCTTGTTTTGTTGTCTCTATGCTATATATCATATTGAACTCTTGGTGAGATCCTGCAGTTGGAGATTGTCTTTACCTTGCAGAATTGGACCCATAATTTGTAATGATAATTTTCAGTGCTATCTGCACTAATTAATGCACTTAAATAAGCAAGGAAGTTTTCTAGTATGAAGTAGCTGTAACAGATGGAAAATGGGGTCTGGACTAGGCTTTTTAGGATGCTTGGGTTTTTTGGTAGATCAAAATGTTAATTTTCCTAGCTGAAGCTTCTGAAACATGTAGTAAATTATTCTTATAGCTCAGTCCACAGTAATTCTGTTTTATAAATAATAACACTAAATTAACCTCTAAATCTCTCTGAAGACAACCACATTGTGTTGTTTATCTCAACTTCAAATTACCTCGAAAAGTCAGGAAAATTTTGTTTTCCATTGGGCCAGTTCTTTGATTACAAAACAACTATCGTGGTTTTAAAAAAGGCTTCATGGCTGCAAAAAATAATTAAAACCGTTTTGTGCAACCAATCCCATGTTGTATTTGGAACAGTTACTGATGGTTTAATTTTAGGATTGCTTTAATCATGACCAATAACACATAAAGCATTTCGGGGAAAAAGGAGAACTCTTGTTGTTTTCCATGCAATAGAGCAATGCTGCTCAGACTGAATGACAACTGTGAAGGATGCATTCACGTGAGCACTAGGGATGTGTATGCACCATAACTGCTTTCTTAAAGTCTTTGTCGGGAGCAGAAAAGGGGAGACGTAACTATCATCTTCACTCTGAATTAAGGTGAAAAAAGGTTGTGAAGGTTACTCAGTTGTTAATTTGAGTTATATGGAATGTTTTAATACACTCTGGCTTTGGTTTACTTTATTTTTCCCCTCTGTAAAATGGAGAGATTAGTAAAGGGGAATGTGTGTGCAAATGTAAATAAAAAAGAGGTTATATTTTTATCAGCAGGTGCAGGATAATTGTCCATCCCACACTTAAAAACCAACACACGTTTCCATTGTTTGCAGGGGGAAGTTTAAAGCATAGGCTTACATGTGCAGTCTGTTGTTGACAGTAGAAGAGAGTGCATGGAAAATGGCAAAGCTCTCAGGATTCCTGTTGAGAACCCTGCCTAGATTTTTCTACTGTCAAAATCCTTTGCTCTAACTAGAAAATAGTAGCTTCTTTCTGCTTGCAGACTGGAAGAGAGTGGAATGTTTTTTGTATTGTGATAGCACCCAAAAGCCCTATGCAGTATCAGGGCTGCATTGGAAGACATGGCTCTTTGCTCCAGTGAGCTGACAGCATATTGGTAAAACTGTAACTGAATAGGACAGTTGGGAAAACTGGACATTGTGGACATTTACCCCACTGTGCATCAGAGCATTAATCCTAGGCTATATATATTGTTAGTTCAGTGAAGTGTGAAAAGTCACATAGCAGCCAAGCATGCCTGAAATCTGAGAGATTCATTTCATCAACTTGTTGTAACACAGTGGAGAGTTTATAGGCACTGGAAAGAAACATTGGAGATGCAGCATCACTGAAGAACTCCACCATAAGGTATAGTGAATAGCCTTTTTAGCTCTATAGTAAAGAAGAGTTCAAATGTTAAGTATTTTAAATCCTTTAAAATAGAAAAGCAAATGAAACAGGGCAGTGTTCTACTTACATTTGGCTGTTTGTAGCAGGATACATGAACTGACAGATGTGTAGTTCGCTTAATTTTTGTCTAGTCATTAACCTGGCTTAACTGCGTCTGCAGAGTGAATGAGTGAACAGCTATTGTAACACAACATAAAATAGCATCATGTAGGCAGAGAAGCTTGGATTAGTGAAAGTACTTATTGTGGGACTTGTAAAATCCTTCTGCCAATAAAGCTGCCTTCAAGGGCACATCATCTGCCTGCCTAAGTTTAAATCAGACATTCATACTAAGCGGGCACAAATCTATGGTTGTCAAACTCTCAACTCCATTGGCAATTGATAAAGAAAAATAGGCTTTATCTTTTGTCTGAAGCGTCTTACTGTGGAGGCAAACGTAGAAATGGCAAATGAGGGGCTATTTGCTGTGTGAACTTCAAGATACAGTGTGGGCAGATGTTAAGTTTTTCCTATGAAGTTCTCACCATGTTTCATTTGTGATTCTCTTCCTCTTGTCTTAGCCTTGCGTTTCTCTTGAGCAGATAATGCCAAATGTGGTGGATTTTGTATTGCAAATGTGAATGCTAGGATGAGACCCACCAAACATTTACATTTGTGCCCCTAATTCAAAATCTTAACCCCTGTCTTTATTATCTGCACCTCCTAGTTGCCATTCAAACTCTGGCCAGCTTCTGATCATCTGTCTACGATAGTGAGTCCATTTAGCACAGGAATTCTCAGACTGGCGGTCGGGACCCCTTAGGGGGTCGCGAGGTTATTACATGGGGGGTTGTGAGCTGTCAGCCTCTACCCCAAACCCCGCTTTGCCTCCAGCATTTATAATGACATTAAATATATAATAAAGTGTTTTTAATTTATAAGGGGGAGATTGCACTCTGAGGCTTGCTATGTGAAAGGGGTCACCAGTACAAAAGTTTGAGAACCACTGATTTAACATAACTCAAAGCACTGACTTGTTGAAAATTTACACATTAGTATGGAATTAAATAACTCAGATGTTGACTCCAGTTTGAGACATTACTTGAGAGAAGCAGAAAGTTGGACTAGCATAGTGGAAGACTCCATGATTGGGGACTAAGTTCTCTCTGAAAATGCATTTCCACAGTACAGTTAAACACTTGGGAGAACTGGAGACATCCACATAGTGGGGTTGTGTGCCAACATATGAACCTGTGTGGATTGAGAGTCAGATGACCTTAACGTAAATTCAATAGTCATTCCAGAAAACAGCAACATCTAAACACTGATCTTTCAATGTAAAAGAACAGACAAAATAGACTTCTCTGAATAACTAGAGGGAATTTATTATAGGCCTTAAAATTCAATAGGTGTGTAACACAATTAACGTAAGTGCATTAATACAGGAAAAATGTGTGTGCTGTTTACATACTATTTGGATAAATTGAGCAGAGAATCAATTTCCCACTATATGCAGGGCCGGCTCTAGGTTTTTTGCCGCCCGAAGCCAAAAAAAAAAAAAAAAAAAAACCCACCCAGAATGCTGCCCCAAGCATGTGCTTGGTTTGCTGGTGCCTGGAGCTGGTCCTGATTATATGGAGAGAATGCTACAAGTTGTCCTAGGCCTGGTCTACGCTGCTGCTTAAGTCGATGTAAATTACATCACTCAGGAGTGTGAAAAATATCCCCTCCCTCCGAGCAACATAGCTTTCATTGGCTTAACATGGTGTCTACACTGCGCTATGTTTGGAGGAGACGCTGTTCTGCCGACTTACCTTCTGTCTCTTGAGGAGATGAAGTACTGAAGTTGACAGGAAAGCACTTTGCCATCGACTTAACGCATCTTCACCAGACTCACTAAATCAAGGTCATTGCGTCGATCACAGCAGTGCTGATTTTGTGTGCCGGTGTAAACAAGCCCCTAGTGGTAAATAGGTAGAGCAGTGGTCCCCTATGTGGTGCCCGCCGGCGCCAAGCAACGAAGAGGAGAGGAGCGCATCCGCCAGAGAACATGCCGCCAATGAGCGCTTCCGGCGGAGACACTGCCGCCAAAATGCCGCCGAGGAGTGCGGCCACCAGAGAAGCGTTGCCACCGAAATGCCGCCGAGAAGCGTCATTGCCCGCCACACTCTTCTGAAGGCATCAATGTGCTCTTGGCCACAGAAAGGTTGGAGACCACTGAGGTAGAGGAACATAGATGCTGTTTCTTTCCTCCTTCCATATACACTTATAGAAAATATTGTGCAAACACAAGCGGTCCAAATGATGACATTTCTGTGGACGTTAACTTGAGATTTTCTCAATTCTCAGTGTTCTCAACCATGGTGTCACTTAGCTGCGTTAACTCAGTTATGTGCAGTAGTGCAGGTCCTGCAGTCACTAGGTGGCACTACAAATGTAAAAACACAAATCTGCAACGTATCTAGGCTTGGCAGAAATTGATTTTTAGTTTTATAATTTTGACAGATAATATTGATGTCAATTTAAATGTTCACAGTTGCACAAAATTATGGTGGGTGGTGAGACCATAATTATTTAATGACAGTAAATGTTGAGATTCAAAAAGTTAAAGCTTTATACCATTAAAACACTGTCAACATCACAAGTCAAAAAATACTAATTAAATATCCTTAAATCAAACTCTAATAAATTCTCAAGCAGCATTTTTCTTTTTTGGGTATCTGTACATTTCTGATATAAAATCTATGGAAATATTTGTCATCTGTTTGTGTGTATGGTGAAATGGACATTTACAGACATTTACCAATAAAAATATAATCCTTCTAAACGTAAATATATGGAGCTCTTACTGACTTTCCAGAATGCTACCGATTTAAGGATCAAAGGTTTTATTTTTTAAAAAAATTTTTTCATCTCTATTGCTGAGTTAAGCGTATGTGTAGTATAATATCAGTTCTGTATCTGATAGCTCCTGAATCTGAGAATTTATACCCTGCATCAAAGGAAACACAAAATACTAACTTGTGACTGCTAGGTGCAACTGCAGAGTGTAATTGAAGAGCAGTATAAATGATTAGTCCGGGTGGAAATAGGTGTATTCAGAAGTTCTCCAACTTATCATACAGGTATATTAGGTGTCTCAAACTGGTTCATTTAGCTGTCCAATATACCAGATTTTTAAAAATAATTCACAAGCTCTCTAGGTAAAAGATTTTGTGTTCATTGCACATTATACATGCTCCTTGTTAATATATATTCACCTCCCATTTTTAACATACTCATTTAAACCAGATCTAACAATAAATTACTTGTGTACACTTCATTAGCAGGTAAAAGGATTTCTGCTTTGATACTGTTGATGAAAACACTTCAAAATGATGTAAAAATCAAATCAGGCCTCAGCGACTTGATCTGTTGGGAGTAGAGAGTAGAACAGCAGTAAAGTGTTTTTAAATTACTCATAATTAATTGCTCATACCAAATCTGAATGCACAGTGAGATTGTTGAAAATGCAATTACATGATTAGACAACAGTGCTGTCAGGCTGACCCATGTGCTTCTGAGCGTTTGTTGCTGCTTGCAATAACGTCTTTGCTATTCTGGGAAGTGCTAGCATATATCATATATGATACAGGTGCATCTTTTAAAAATACATAGCCCTATATTTGACATGTACAACTATAGTAATATCAGAACAACTATGCACAAGCAAGCTGTTAGCTTGGCAAATAATTCAGTAGAATTATGTGTGCAGTAGATCCAATATGTGAATGACCCTGGATGTTTGCTCTCTCTAGCCTAGTTGGTTATTTTCCAAGTGTTAAAACAATGATTTGTCTGGATCCTTCAGAGGATCTCAATCCAGCTACTTGTCCTGCCATCCACAGAGAGGTAGATCATAATATCAGAAGGTAAAAGAGCATTGGAGGGTGGCATGAAGGGGTAGGTATTAAAATCTAAAGCAATCTCTACTTTAGGGGAGGTTTACTGTCAGTAAGGGACTGTGATTAGTATCAATTCAAATCTGATTGCTTGTATTTAGGTTTTGTTGCTCTTTGACTACTAGAGAGATCTTCTTGAGTGTGCCTGAGTGTCAGTGTGTGATATTTAACGGTTATTCTTACACTTAATTGCCATTTACTAGTTATCATGAGGAACTTCCTTGATGTTAGACTGTATCTAAAATTGCTGTTCTGGATTGGTTTCTAGTTTCATGCTGCTTCTCTGTTTTTTATCCAGTGAAAAATGCAACATTTTAACTGGACTTTTGGGAAACAATGCTCACCATTGCCTCTAAGTGTCACTCTGAACACAAGGCTGGAATGTAATATGGCTTTAAAATATAGTGTGGAAGAAGACTACATGATTCTTCCGATAAATCTTCATTCTGACACCTTTCAAAACATGTCTGCTGGCTTAATTTCCTTAAGACATTGTTTTTCTTACATCTCTTTTGAAAATAACGTTTTAAAAATAGAAATTGACATGTAGCTCTGTAGGGATACAAAATCTATTTGGCCACTAATTCAGACATTTTTTCCATCGGCCCACTGCTTCTTTCTACTGTCAAAAATAACTTCTCACATATTGCTGGCATTTTCAAACAGAAACAGCATGAATCACCTAGTTACCAGAAGAGCAGATGACCAAAGGTAGCTAGTCATATGCAAGGAATTCATATCACTAAGGGAGGTCTCTTTGCTGTTACAAAAAGTAATGAATGAGCTGCCAGTTGAACTTGTGACCATATGATTGGTTTGCAGTGCATTCTTTAATAATGATTGACACTAGATGGAGCACTTGTTTGAAGTATTGCTTGCAAATGCTGTGTAGTATTCATCAAATCCCCTTGCCTCGTGACTTAATTTCAGTTCATCTCTGGCACAGAAATTGCAAAAGTAGATGAAACTGAGACAAACAGAAAACAATTTCAGAATTATTGCTCATTTAAAAAAAAAAAAAAACACCTTTGCAGAAACAAAAGGTCAGTGGCCTCGTGGAGCTGATAATTTGTTTTCTGTCCTAACATTGATGGCTAAGTGGAAGTGAATCCCTTATGGATCAGATATGTGAGGGGGAAAACCAGTTTCAGCTGTTGGAGTTGTGTGATATTTTTAAAAATGAATTTGTATGTCTAATTACCACTAGAGGCAAGTGGAGCAACTGTTGAATATGTTTTCATTGATAGTCCTGGTATGAAATAGAACAAACAGGAAATGTAAGAGTGTAACAAGAACCTCCAGGCCTCACCCACAGTGGCAGAATACAGGAATGCATTGTGTGTGGATGATGGAAGGGACGTTAAAGTCTTCAAAGCTTTCATATGTGGGGTTAGTCTCTGTAACGAAACCTCAGTGAAAAATCTTGTAATAAAAGAAAGGAAGTGACATTGCAGTAACTGCCGTCCACTATAAGTGATAAAAACAGTCTTATGAAGACAGAAGATGAAATAAATATGTTGCATCCTCCTTACAACTAAGTGGGCACAGAAGGAGTGTGTTTGGATTCCTTCTAGGTTGGAGATTAGTGTGCTTTGGGCTTGAATCAGTTCTGGGGTTTGTTTGATTGATTGGGCCAGGAGCTCACAAGCTGGTCTTCCATGAGTTCAGCAGCTTGGAACTGAAAAAAGACCCACTTGGTCTGACCTAAATGTCAGGTAATTCAGTTTGTGATCTGCTGACTTAAAATCCAAACATCTTGTGCAATAATCACTGGTTAATTAACTTGTACAAATACTGTTGCGAACCCCAATCATTCAAAAACCACGTCAGGCCCTCTGAAATCATGAGATTGCCTTTAAATCATGAAATTTTAAACAAACAAATATGCGGGGGGAGTTTTCTTATTTTGCCTCTGGGTTTTGAGCCTTTAGAGTACAGTCAGGTCGTGGGTTTTTTTAGTCTACATGGCAGGAAAATCTTATTTTTCTTAAATGAAATCTGCAATTCCTATGTAATCATCTGACTCCAGGAGCTGGGCTTTTAAGAACACCGAATATCCCAAGACTCATGGTAAAATTGCAAGAGTTGGTAACACTGGAGATGGGTTTTGTCCAGTTGTGTGGTAATTTTGTGAAGTGGTCATACTATTTCTGAGAATCAGCAAACTTGTTTTCATTTCCACCCTGTGCTGGGATTGGAACCAAGTTACCATTTGGATAATTTTGCAAACCCCATGCACTCACCTGCCTTTCCAGCTTTTGATTGTAAGAACCATTTTTAAAAGCTGCCAGAATGGCAGCCTCCATTTTGTTGTTCATGTATAAAATGTTGCTGTTAAATTATTGGCTGGAAGACTCTGCCTTTTACTGATTCTCCACTATTTTGCAAGGAGTCTTACCCTTCTCATGTGGATCCTTCAAAATTAATGTTAGTAATTGGAAGATTGATGGGTTCCATGTGTGTAGAAAAATGTGAGAAACAAAAAAAGAACTTGCTTCTTTAGCAAGATGGGAAATGTTTTCTCTTTCCCCCCTGCATGCAATTCTTCTACTTGAAGAAAGTGTCCATTTCCAGTTTGCATCATTCTTCAGTTTGCATGTCGGCTTACAAGCCTAGGACAAACTAAACAAGTGTCAATTCTGTCCTGTGCAATAGCTGGGATCAGATTACTGTTGTTGACCAGGAAAGGTAGTTGAAAGAAAAATGTGTTGAACACAGAACGTGATTCAAAAATATTTTGAAATGGAGCCTGTTTGTATGAGGATTGTTCATGACTCTGTTTCTGTCTCATTTGTTTCCTTCATGCCAACTTCCTTTAGCTGTCCTAAGCTATTTACAGTGAACTGAAACATCCTGGAACACATGGATCAACATGGAGCTTAGAAAATTAATTCTGTCTATCACTGTTTGATGGGAACACCTCATTAATTCTCACATGAGCTCTATTCTGCTTGATTCTGGAAGCATTTAGACTAAATACGCAACTATGCATTGCAAGAGTCCTAGTGGATTAAACTGTGCAGAGCTACCAATTTAGTTGGGTAAATTTCTTATGCTAGTTTTCTTAAGTCTTCTCTCCATGTGAAATCTTATTTATTTTTAAGGGTGCCTATCATAAAATGTGAGTCCTGTGGGACAAACCATGCTAATGTTTATCTGTCCATATCAATCGTAAATATATACAGAGCAGGGAACTGAATTCTGAGATCACAGAAGTGTTGTGTGTGTCTTCCCAATGGTATTTAAAGTGGTCAGACATCAGAATCTAGACATCTTTTCTGAAGCCTGAATCATTATAATGAACCTCTTGCATGAGGTGAATCAATATGCTAGGGGATGGCTTCCTGGCACTTAGTCTTTAAATGTCTATAAGATGTTAGTGTAATGGTGGCACTTAAACAATATTGAACGTTTTAGCCAGCAGCGGTGACTTGGAGTTATATCCATCAAGGGAGTAGAGTAGATGCTTGGCATGATATTTTGATCTTTCAAAGATTTACAAGCTGAATATTTCAAACTCTCTTATGAAAACAAGTTTTGTTTTTATTTACTCAGTTCTCTTCTGCACTGTGCCTGCAATTCAAGCTGCTTTGCTGGGAGACCCTACAATACCCTTGTGTATTGTGTTTTCCCAGTCATGCACACATCCTGTTATTTCCTCTGTTCTGTTCCCATATGCAGATCTGAATTTTGTATGTTTCATGTTGCTCTTTGCTCACAAGAACAGGGCAGAGATAAGGCACAACATAACCCAGCAAACCAAGATACAGCTGGAAAGGCTAAGAGTAGGCTTTACCACCATGTCAGTTTGAATTGATATTATAATGTGCTCTTCACTGATCATAAAAATATATCACTGGTTAAAGGAGGAAAGTGGGAGAATGCAGACCTCAGGACAGATGGGTGTTGAGGGAGGACAGGAGCAGCGTATAAACCCTCACACTTCCTACCTTGCCTCGCATTCGAGTTCTGCCCATAGGCAACCAGAAATCTGCTTGTAACTGCTACTGAGGAGGGGAGGGGGGTGTTCTGGGTAGCATCTTTCATTTACCGTAAGTATTCTTGTAAAATAGCTGTATTTTGTTTTAATATCATGCCAAAGCCCGAGCTTCTCCTGGAAGTAACACCGTGGCTATGCTGCACGTTTAACGGCACCACGTGCATCATCCCCTGGTGACTCTTGTTCGGTTGTATTTGGAGCTGCTTGTTCATCATTTGGGATTTCCATTAGCCATGCTCTGAGAGGAAAGACTTAACTGAGGTGGGAATAGAAAAGAGCTAAATTAAATGTATAGGTTCCTGATGTAAAATTAGTGCAAATATGGGAATACAAAATTAGTACATCAAAGCTAGCCCAAATGATTTGGAAAGCTAAAGAAGCTCCAAGCTGAGAAAACTTCTTTGTTCTTAACTCCCGCTTTACAGCTTTCATTGCAACTCAGATAATATGTGAAATCATTCGGCCTTCTTGGGCCCTCGTGATATGTGGACAGACTGGGTTGATTTCAGAAGAGGGAGGAAAAACAACTTCCCAGAGTCAGAAATCTACACATGCTCATAGTCTGTACTTAGATGAATATGGACTAGCAACCTCTCTGATTCCAAGCTGTTGCAGTTGGGGTGAAAATGCTTTGGCTTATTAGCCAACTATTTCCATGCCAATTTTCCCTTTTAGTCACATCTGAAATGAACAGTTTTCTGTGTGTTTAGCTGCCCGCCAGTCCTGAAGATAAAAGGTGCTGTAACTTAGCCTTGCTTTCCTGAGAGGTGTAATGACTTAGTAGATAAGTATGAGATGAGTCGCAGGCTGTGGCAAAGCTAGCAGGCTGTTTCCCATGAGAAACTAGCTCTTGTTTTTCTTATTTATCTTAAATCAAACATAGAATGACACATTTTCCCCTTTTAGTGTAAGGGGTGAGTCTTGTACCAAGTACTAAAAATTCCATGTGCAAGGAAGAAAACAAGTTTATAGCCCACCAGAATACGTTCAAGATAATCCCCCATATCTGTGGAAGTTGTATCACTTCTCCTCGTCATAAAATGTTTTTAAATTAGAGCTAGTCTAAAATTATATCTTCCTAAATATAAAATGTTAAAATTAGATCTAGATGTACTTGTGGGGCTAGCATCATTTCAACAATATGAATGATCTGTAAAGGGAGAGCTGAGAACCACATTTGATATACAGTTTGATGCTCCATAATTTTGTTCATTGCATAGATACCAAAGTAATAAGTAACGTAGAAATACCATAGATATTTCTTTTGATACTTACTTCCCCTTATCTTAAAGACTTTCTAATATAGTTTACATGCTGACATTTTTGAGGATGTGATTTGACTTTTTTATCTTGAAATACATATCCTTAATTTTTATCTCCCCCCCCCCCCTTTCTTTTTTTTCTTTGAGTGAGAAGGTAGTAAAAAATCTGTACTAATTGCTTCTACTTAAATATGTTTTGTACCTGTTTGGAAATCTGTGCTTTCTGGAGACTTTAAATGCTGCCTTCCAGAATAACTTCCTACCCCAGAATAACAATGGGTAGATTCTAACTTTGGTGATTGATCAAAGCATTGAACGAAAAATAAATCTAGGGCTCCAAATGTATCCATAGGTTCAAATAAAGCTCCCTTTTATAACAAATCAGGGCTTTTTAGTTAGTGATTCCCCTAAATTACTTTTGCCAAAAATAGATTTGCATCAAGTCCTTACTGGTGACCACCCCTTGTCTCATTTGATTTATAAATTGCACAAATATTTCTAACAAATCACATTCCAGTCTAACCACAGGCTCCTGTTGGTCATTGTAAGAGTGTGGAGAGCAAATGTTTCTCCCCCGAATCAGCAGAAGATTACAGACTCCAGTATTTTTTGCCCCTGTCAGTGCTTGCCCCTGCAATTAAAAAGAAGAAAATAGGGTTGGGGGGAAGAGGAGAAAATTGGTGATTAGATATTACTTAACTTGACATTTTAATGATTCTTCTGGCTTCTTTGACAAACAATACCTCTACTAAGCCTACCAGTTTTGCTGCCGTTTATTTAGTGTAACGGGGATTGGAGTGATTTTAAAATGTATGTCCATTTAAAGATGGACCTAAAGTTAGACTTAAGCAGCAGGTATTTCTTAACAGGTTACGTAAATTGACCCACCATAAAAATTAACTCAAACTTTGGAAAAGCCATTAATGCCTTTTTTAAAAAAAAGAAAATTTGGTAAGCAAACATGGGTACATGGGTGAGATAAAGGTCAAAAACTGTGACTGAGGATTAATATTTAGACTCAAAGAGCAAAAAGAAAACACTTGAAGAAAATAGGCAGGTATTTTCAAAGGACCTGGAGGGGCTGGGCATTCTAATTGCATTGAAAGCCAATGAGAATTGGGTACCAACGCCCATTTGTGTCTTTGAAAATCACCCCACCCACATAGTTTGACTATCATTATTGCTAGATATAAAATAAAATGGCACCTGTCTTTGTTGCAACATTTATGATATGACCTTACAACAGCTCTTGCCCTGTCAGGACCACATTTCTAGTTGAGTGGATTGCCCTCCCGGGCCGCAGATTGCCCACCACTGAGTTAGACCAACCCCAGTCTTTTGAGATTCAAGGGGAAATTATGGACTTGTGGACCAAAGCATTGTACATTCATAATGGAGGCTCGGTTCTTGAGACTAGATACTGTATGTGGGCTTTGCAGGTCTGAACTGGAACAAAAACACATATCCGAAATATCACATGCAGTCTGCCAAACCATGGTATGTTGTCCAGTTGACTTTACTCAAAGCAGCAGAGCTCAGCTGCTTTAAGTAAGGGGCACAAGATTGTTTTGCCTCTCTTACATGGCTAGTTCTGAATTTGAGTACTCCACACTTGATCATCATTCTAAATGAACCTTTTACATTTTATTTCTTATTCCAGTTAAAATGTGGTTTCTGTGGGATCCATAATTTCAACTTTTTTCCATTATAGAATTGTTTGCATTTCAGCAGAAGAGTTGTGCTAAATTGATTTAGTCGTCAGGTGGTTAGAGGGATGTTTTCAGCTCTATTCTGAAATGTATTTTTCCATTTACTGCTTCTTGCTTTAGGATTTTTCCTTTTGCAGACTTCAGTTGTTGAAACAGTTAGAGCTGGGTTAATAGGAAGATGTGTATTTGAGACAATTAAGGCATTCAAGAGATGGCAACACTTGTTAGAAGATCTGAGGGAACCTAGGCTATTAATTGTGGCAAGTTGTTAAACAGTGAATAGGGGTTATGTGTGTGTGTGTGTGGTTTGCTTTTATAACAATTATCCTTAGCAGACCCCCCTGTTACATTTTCTTTGTCTTCACTTGTTGTGCTCAAAGTTAAAATGTAGGCTTCTCCAGGCAGGGACCTATCGTAAATTGTCCGCAAGCCTTCATTTCAAAATCTTGGCCTTCAAGATAGTGGTAATTTCACTTATTGAAGTAAAGCAGAGGGCATTACTGTGCTGCCAATTGTACTTTTTTTCTTATGCTGCTATAAGATTGAAACTAACCGGTTCTGCACTTGCAGTCTTTCATCACAGCTGGCCACAGTTACATTATACTGTGGTATGTCTTCCAAATTTTGTGGAACTGAAAATCGTACTTCTTGATTCACACCCCATGTCTCTGACAACCTTGGCAATGAACTTGCCCTTACCCTCAAGAGACCATGAGCAATGGCACTTGACTTTGGGGTTTTCCTCCATGCAAATTTTCAGCTGAGGAGAATTATGTTGCAGATTTGAATAGTTTACAGCTTGAGGCACAAGGCCTTAAAAGATCTTTTAATGCATGAAGCTATCTGGGTATAGGAGGGAAAAAAATCAAGATTCCTTGAAATTTTAGGGCCTATCAAGGAAGGATGATCTTATGATCTGGTTTCAGTTCCCAGCTCTGCAACTGACTTGCTGTTTGACCTTGGACAAGTCACTTAATCTTTTCTGGTGTTGGTTCTCCATGTATAAAAAGGGGATACTTTCTTTGTCGTGCCCTTTGTCTGTCTTGTCTGTTTAGATTGTAAACTCTTTGGGGCAGGGACTGCCTCTTACTATGAATACATACAGGGTCCAGCCTCTAGACAGTACTGCAGTACAGATAATTAGTAATTTTTCACCCGTCTGCAGTGTCTTTGCCCTACAGAATCAGAACAATTATTTGGTATTTAACACGTCTGAATCTGCTCTCATATCGTCTTTACTTCAGTGCAGTTCCTTTGACGGAATTGCTCCTAATTTACCATGAGATCAGAACTATAACTTTATTTAAATAATTACAGAAAGTAGTTCAAGTTAATGCCTATTGAGCATTAGATCAGTCTCCCAACAAAAGAACAAGGAGAGAGGTACAGGTAAAAGAATTGGCTTGACAGCAAAGTGGAAATTTTCTTTCTTGTTTCAGTGGTTTAGAATTGAATAGCCTATAACTGATAGCCAAAGTTACCACGTGAAAATTAAAATAGACTAGGTATTTTCTCAGTAGGACTTTTCCACTATTTTGTATACCTAAAATAACTTGCTACATATACTAAATTTTGTAATTCTGTTGTTCCAGTCGGTTCAGAGAAACTGCTAATATTGACAAGAGTGAACCCAATGAAAAACCACCTCCCAATGTCTAGATAAGAACTCAGTAAGCTGTTCATTCTCACAGATATTTAAGGTCAGAGTGATTTTCTACTCTGACTTCTGTGGGCCTAACACAGCCCATAAAATTTCACCCAGTATTTCCTGCAACAAGCCCATAAACTCTCCCAAATAGTCCCTGGTCTCTATATTAAAATAATTTTTTAAAATACCGTATAAAGGGAAATAGAGCTGTCCAAGCAATAGGTGTTGTGCATCAAGTGCCCTCTCTTCCCATTATCATTACATTCACAATTTATTCGCTGTATAATAAATATAATTTCGATTTGCTTTTTGTATTGTGATTCCCTGCTGATCTAATAGACTGAGAGTCACTTAAGAAAAAAAACAGAGGAAAATTGTTGACATAATATCTCCCAAAATGATGACAAAAACCCACCATGTAATTAATAGCAGAAGCTAAAGACTGAGCAATACTTGCTGTGTATGTAAACACAATTGATTATTAATTTATTCTGCTAAGGTTAAGACTGTGGGTGAAATTAAGTTTGCAAAAAATCTGTTTTAATAAAAATTTCGAAACAGTTTATACAGTTTGAGCATGTTGCTGAAACACAGATGTTGGAAGGTGATTTTTAAGCCGATTCTTTGTTTTTGAAACTCTTGATGTCTAGCATAAGGATAAATTTGAACTATTTGCACAGATTTATAGTAATTTTACTATTTTATAGTCCTACAATGGCAGTTTGTTCCATTATTTAACTGTATTGCATTTTGGTTCTTGTACACATTTGAAGCCATCTGTACCTAAGATCTGGCCTCAATAAAATGCGTTGGTAACCTTTAATAGAAGGCAGAGTCCGTGAGTCAACTTAATTTCATTAATAATGATACTTGGCACTTGCACAAAAGTTGAGCTTTAAAGCGCTTTACAGACAATTTTCTGAGCACCTTACACATTGGAAACTGAAGCAGAAAGACTGATTTGCACAAGAGTTTGCTGACATACTAACTGATGTTTTAAGAAAAGAGTGGAGAGAAGGGGAGGAACACTTCAAAATACTGTCAGGTCCAACTAGGCTCAAAAGCTAGGTTTTGTAAAACCTGTTTTTGCAAAACTGAAATCAGTAGAAATACTTTTATGGGATCTTTTTAAAAAATATTTGAAATAATTGCATTTTGTTGTTGTTAGGATGTAAAGATTCCTTTGCAGTATTTGCATCTCAGACATTGCTGCTCTGTGCCAATGCATGAGAAACTGAAAGACTATTCAGCTTCTTTATTAATTGCTTGTGTGGAATAATATGGGAAAAAACCATTGGTTAAAAGTATACTTTGATTATTTTTTAAAGTTCTTCAAGTTTTAAGTCTACAGTGTTACTACTAATATAGGCAAGGAAACATGTATTTTAACTTCATAGTCCCTTAAAACTGAAACAGGAGCACTTTAGATTTTCTTATATTTGGAGTTGGATGTTTATTTACTTACATGCATCGGAAGGCTAAGACCATTGTATATAACATTATATACTATATCTAATGTCAAGTGTGGAAGTACATTTCCTGGATGCATTTTGTGTCCTGATAGGTTTCCTATTAGCACTATTATTTAAGGTAAAGCTAACTCTTGTTTAATGCACACAAAATGTACTGAAAAGTTCTTGTCTGATATATTTTTCAGGGTCCACACATAGCATCAGTTACACTTGCTGCGTATGAATGTAACTCAGTTAATTTTCCTGAACCACCGTACCCTGATCAAATTATCTGCCCTGATGAGGAGGGGATTGAAGGATCCATCTCTTTATGGACCATAATCTCAAAAGTCAGGCTAGAGGCCTGCATGTGGGTAAGGTTTAACTTACACAATTTTACCTAAAATAAACAAAGCAATGCTGGCTTTTGCAGACAGCAGTAACATATAACTCTTCATGTTGGAGGCATGATTTGCTGATTCACTTTAGATGTCTGTATTAGATCTGAACATCTTCAAAATGTATTAAACAGAAGCAGTTGAAAATGGTTGGGTCAATTTTTATCAGCTCCAGGATTGGAGTAAGGTTGGGGGAAAAAAAGAAATCTTCTACTTTGTTATAGGAATTTCTTCTGTAGAGTCCTATAAAAATCACCTGTGTTTCCAAAGCGTAACTGTTTTTTCTAGGCACTTTAGCAGAGAATGCATGACATGTACGAGCAACTAAGTGCAAAAGACAAGTTTTTGAAAGGAGATTCTTTGCCCCAGCTGTGCTTGCAGATTAAGGGCTGAATCCTGCAAGCAGTGAGGCAAGTGAGTGACTTCACTCTCATGAATACTCCCTTCGAAGTCCATGGGCATATTCAAGTGAATGAAGTTATTCATATGTGTTGAAAGTATCAGGTCCTAATGTTGTAGCAGATGCCTTGATCTTGGGGCTGCATCCGTTTTCTGTTGCGTTGCATGTAGCCTGTTCACATGCTACGCGTTGAAATTAAAAATCCATGTTTTCCTGATGAAAACATTCACTTATAAAGCAAAAAAAGAAAAAAAAAAAGTTATCTGCTAAACACTGAAGCACACTCTTAGGGCAGGTATTTAGTGAGGTGGATGTGGGTGCTTGTCCTTGGAAATGCACTCTAATTTTAGTTTAGTGTTCACTTCTTTGGCTTTTTAAAATTTGTTTATTGAAGAATATTGGTCAGCTAAGATGTCTTTTTCCCATAAAATGTAAACTATTTTGAACTGAAACTTACACAGACATATCTGTTTTGAAGTGCTTTTATGCCAAAAGGTTACCACTGATGACTTCCTGTTCTGACCATTGGTTTAATTATTAAATACTTGGTTCTCCAATTCAGATGTTGGGGATGGAATGGGATCACTATAGTATATCTTTTCTAACTTGTTTCTGGAAGCCTTAAAGGTTTGAAAATAACCCATAATAGACTTTATATTTTGGTTATTACAGTTTTAAAACTTGTCAGTGACCCTATCTCCAACAAAGAAGTTAAATGTAGATCATACACATTACAGGTTTATAAGTACAGTGTACAAATACTTACAAAAAAAAATCTTCAAGGATAGAAGTGCAAACCCCGAGCCCTCTCAAAAACACAATATACGTTTTTAATGTTTCCTTTTGCTAACTAGAGAGCAAAATTGCATAAATGTTTCCATATTTGAAAAATAAGTAGAGTTAACTGAAAATCTCCCACAAACAAGCGTCTATAAGACAGTAAGTTCGGGATCTCTTTCATTCTTTCTTTCTTTTTTCCTACTGCTCCACATCATAGTCTTCATGAAGTTGGAGCAATAAGAATATCATTTAAAATTAAGTTCTAGGGTTGCAAGGAAAATGTAGCTCAGGATGAATGTGCTTGCTGCACATCTTTGTTAATGTATAAAATTACTGACCTAAACTGAAAATTAAGTAGCTTAGACCGAAATGAACACACAGTTGCATGCCTTGCAACTGATTGTACCCTATCTTGAGAGGAGAGAGAGAACAAGAGGTACCTTCTAAGGCCTTCCTTTGTGCTGCTTGCTGGTTCAGACCAGGGGAATTACAAGACTATCTGAGCAAGCCAAAATGTTTTGTGTAATCTCCTCTTTCTTCCTACCCTCCTCCAAATATATTGTCAGCTACCTTTTTATTGAACTTTGGCTGTGGTAGATTTCCCCATGAGTGCATCTTCAATTTGCCACTGGTGTCTACTATAAAGTTATGCTTTCTTGGACTCTTTCATGAGTACCTAAACATTTCTTAAAAAGAAAAGGTGTACTTGTGGCACCTTAGAGACTAACAAATTTATTTGAGCATAAGCTTTCGTGAGCTACAGCTCACTTCATCGGATGCATCCAATGAAGTGAGCTGTAGCTCACGAAAGCTTATGCTCAAATAAATTTGTTAGTCTCTAAGGTGCCACAAGTACACCTTTTCTTTTTGCGAATACAGACTAACACGGCTGCTACTCTGAAACCTAAACATTTCTTGTTAACTTCCTGTAGGTCAAATCAAATTGGCAGCTGTGCTGCTACTTCCATTGTTTTTCTTTTGTCTTTACTCCAGTTTGCTTTTATAGAAACCACTGAAGAATTCTTGGTCCTATCACTGTTAAATCCAAAATCCTTTTATGTGGAACACAATACTAAATTCCTGAAAAGGAAGTAAATGGACCAACAGTTTTAGTAACTCAAAATCTGACAAATAAATAGCAATATTAATTTTTCTCCTTGCAAACTGAAACCAAGAACAGTAGGTTGAATTTTTTATTAGTGTCTGATTATGGGAAACTAACTCATGAAAACTAAAAAGTTATGAACTATCAATTTCTAGTAATCTCTACAATCTGAAACTGTCAATACAGCTGTTTAAAATTCAGACACAAAGGGGTATTAGACAGAGCCTTTTGCATTGTCTAATTCTCCGGTTCCCTGGCTCATTGAGTCAGCAGGGACCGGAAGTGTTGCTGACAGCATCCTGGTGCCCAGTGAGGGAGTGAAGTAACATTACTAAACACTAATTGCTTTTAGACAATTAGTGTGTGACCATGTGGAGTGGCTCCAAAGTGGATCCTGGCCCTTTCTCCTTGATCAAAAGGTGACAGTCAGTATAAAACGGGCCTCAACGGTCCTGGCTTGCAGAAGGTGTTTTTAAAGGGCTTTCAGCCTGCTGGGGGTAGGCCAGTTTTCAGAGCCTTCCACCCCACAGAAGCTATGAATTGAATAGCACCCTAAATGTGTTGCAGCTCTTTTGTGTTTTTATTAGAAATTATCTGAAAAGGTAAAAATGTATAATCTCTCAGGATTGGCAGGACAGGCAGTCTGTGTCTTGACCAGGATAAAGTTTAAAAGAAGCTTTCTAGATGAGTAGTTTCCCATTTTAACTGTATGCATTTGTGCAAAAGAATGTTGATTAGCACTTGCCTTTCTAATTCCTTGTTGATGTAGGGAAACTCTAAGCAAATATCAGATGGAAATTTTAACAGTAAGAGTAAACAGCAATGTTTGCAAAAGATAGTATATAGTTGTTGGTTTGGATCACTTAAATGCTTCCTTTTTTACATATTAAGGCAATCTGTCTTGAGTAGACATGGAATCATATGATCTCATTGTACTTTCGAGATGTTTTGTAACAAAGACCTTGTGATTTAACCAATTTAAGGAAAGTTCACTTCTAGTACACACATGGGAACCTTTCCCTTCATGAATAAAATGAAGCCAAGCAAATTGGCACATTGTTGTGAAGCAAACATTACTTCTGTTCTTGCATCACCTTGAGAACATAATCCCAAATTATTTTTTCTGAAAAATAGCTATAACTGTTCCCAAGCTTAACTTTCCATGTATCAGAAATAGGCTAATGATATTTTGGTGGTGGTGTATTCATGCAGATTTGTTACACATGTGGACAATAGGAAGACAAACACATCAGGGGGGTGTATTTATACAGTACACAAACAGGGAGTTTGGATAATAGTACAACTGATGTATTTTTATAGTGTTTAAAATCAACCTGTTGATTTAGAATATACAAAGCAGCTGGGATTCTCCCCTACATACAGCTGCATACAGAATATGAACAAAGGAAACTGAAGGGCTTTATGCTGCTTTAAAGGAATATAAAAGCATTTGTCATTTGCTAATGGTTCTTAGTAAGAAGGGACATCTGCGTGTGGCTAAGGGTTAGCACTTTTCCAACAAAGCGCCCACCTATTGTGCTATTACGTATCCTATATTTAAACCATTTGCATTTAATCCAAGTTCCTGTTTCATTAACCTCTGTTTATCCGTATGTCTAATACTGATTTTTTTAAAAAAAAAAAACAACAAAAACTAAAGCTCTATCTACCCACAAGGCTGAAATGAGTCATTTGATGTCCCAAGAAAACCAATCATTTTCCTGCAGTGAAAAGGCAACCCTACTCTGATTCTTATTTCTCTTGGCTTTCTTGACCCCATTTTGTGGACAGATAAAATACTAGATAAGTTACAGCCTGCTCAACATATTTTCATTTGCTCAAACTGTAGTAGAACTTGAGGCAATGTTTTCCAGTAAACAAGTGCGCCAAGTCTCAGGACAGACAATTCAACTGTATTACAACTCTACAGACTTATAGTTTGGGTTGGGGGGAGAATGCATGTGGCTAAACTAAGAGAGGGGAAAAATATAGTTTCTCAGGGTAACTTGGATAACATTTGAAGCTGGGAGAACTTTGTGTAGCTGGTAACAATAATTAGCCTCCATTGGAAACAACTGACCCCTGCAGTTCTGGTGGGATAAACCTTATATGTATTTGTGACTCTTCTTATGAGTATTTTTTTTTTAAACTTTCCAAGGAAAATTGTGAACATCAGTTGAGCTTTTTTTAAAGAGCTCTAATCAAGAAAAATAAAATTAAAATAATTATTCTCTTCCCAGGGTGCTGGCACAGCTATTGGAGAGCTGCCTCCTTATTTCATGGCCAGAGCAGCCCGACTCTCTGGTGCTGAACCTGATGATGAAGAGTATCAGGAATTTGAGGAGATGCTGGAACACGCAGAGGCTGCACAAGTAAGAACACTGCAAAATATTAGAATGCGTTTAATTATCACAAAACACAGCAAGATTAAGATGCAGCAGAAAACAGTTCCACTGAAACAAACATGCAAGAAAGCAGCCAATGTGACTTTGTGAGGGGCTGCTCATAGGTTAGAAAAGAACCTGCACTGGATACAGAGATGTAGAGAAAACCAAACAATTATTTATAGTTCGTTAAGGCAGGGATATGTTAATGTAGACAAAAAAATTAAGGCAAACAATAACTTTTACAAATACAAAAAAGTTCTACAAATATGGCAAAAGAAGTATTAGAGGGAAGGTGAGGCCCACTAATAAATGATGTAGGAGTCATTAAACTAACTGTGATTATTAAATAGCTGAACTGCCAAACTGTTTCTTAAAACTCTCTTAACGAGGAGATAATCGCCAGCCAACTTATTTTCACTGGATAATACTCACCTGCCTTGCCACTAGCTGTTTGTGCTGCCAGTGTCTTGGCCGATTTAACAACCTGAGGAAACGTATTCTTCCTGATGTTGAAAAGCAACCAAGCTGCTTTGAATCTTTTTATTCTTAGCCTTTTTCAATTCAGTTTTATTGATTAGATATAATACAACTTGCGTTGCCCCATATTAGATCTTAATCGAGTATATGACTGTTAATAGCTTTCTGTTCAGGTCAGCAGTCTGTGTGCACCTTGGTTCAGAAATTATTTAGTTTCTAAATGTACAATTCTGGGGGGAAAGGGAGGGGCGGAATTTTCAGAAATGTCTTGCTGCTGAATTCCTACTCTGTATTCTGCTTCCTTTTTATTCCTGTTTGTTTGTCTACTAAACCACGAGGTGGAAGTGGGTCACGATAGCATCAGCTTGATTCCTTCATATAAAAATCTATCTACTATGCACAGCAAAAGAGTTTACATTGTTTTCTCTTTGACCAGCCCTTCACTGTAGCAAAGAAACTACTGAGTCTTGACTTTTAAGAAGTATAAATGTTTCTTACCCTCTCTTTTGGGAAGTTATTGCATGCAGGAAAAAATAATCCGAAGAGAGAGAGCATTTGGATAAACCCAAGAATCTCTGAAAATATTCTTCCAAAAACAGCCTTAGGTTTCCTTGGACTTGTCTGCAAACATTCATTCTAGTCTAATAATGTTAATCATAGTATTTAATGCTGTCTGGCTTGCCAGCACTTCAGGACAAGAAGCTCATCTTAATACCTATTCAGGAAAATGCCTAACACATTGGCACTAGATAAATAATAATAGTAAATTAAGAGATCCATCTTTTTAAAGGCATACGACCAAAAATTCACCTACTTTGACTTTTGCTCCATTGCCAGATATTTATTTTACAAAACAATCCTTGATCCATATACATATTTAAAAAATCCCAGCAAACCACAAAACCAATCAAATACATGACTCAGAATTGAACTACTATCCATATTTATTTACGGTGACTCTCCCAGTAAGTTATGTGAGATTTTTAAAGTTCTAGGTGCAGCCAAGATTGGTTTCTAAAATGCATGGTAGGATTCTTGGATATAAAACCTTTGCTAGTGAGGAATCTTGTCAAGATAGACCAAAAATACCCTTAACTACAATGATTGTGTGATTGGTGAACAAATGAAATGGTGTCGTTTGTTGAGGAAAAAATAACATTGTATTTATCAGCGCTTTGATTTCATTTTCTCAACAGTTGAGTTTGGATTGAAGCACATTGTTTTGAGGATGGATGACCAGATGAAATTTCCTAAAACTTTACTTGCAGTTTGATTCCTATAAGACACTCCAGCGTGAGGCTATGACAATCTGATTAAATTGTAGTACCGTTACAAAACTAATTGGACGGTATTTTCCACACGCTAATATGACTTCCTTTGTGCTTTTGGCTTTCTGTTGTGTTTTTGCTAGATGTCTGAGAGAGGCACGCATGAATGTCTCTTCCTATGGCCTTGAGCAAATCCTGGCATCGTTCGCAAAAGTGAAGCTTTGTCGCTGTTTGCACTGCATAATCACTACTGTGTGTGCAGTTTAAAGTTTCCTTATAATTGCTGAATAGCAAAGTTTCTGTTACCTAAATCAGCTTGCCTCACTATCAGATTCTGATCCTCAGTGCCCAATAGTATAGAGAATTTGGCAATCTGATGCCAATGGAAAACTACAAATGTTTGACGCCATTTAACAGTGAAAGGAATCCTTTCAATATAAAGGCCTCTCTCCTCCCCATTCATTTGGGAGGTGTGAAAATAGGTGTGTTAGTATTCGAAAATATCTTCCTCCTTTAGTTCTAATGAGCTGTTATAGCTACCTACAAAGCAGAGCCAAATTGCTTGGCATTTTGCATGTTTTGTATGTTTTTTTTAATTAAGAAAATTTGTCAATAGTATTTCTGAGAAATACTATCGTTTTTGCAAAACAGATGAGGATACTTGTGGCATTCTGTCAAGTAATATCCAGTCTGTGTGATTGACAGAAGAGAAAAATGTTCTCTGTGGATTTTTTAAAAGGACTAAAGAGAAATAAAATGATTTAAAATGGGTTATACAGTGTGATGGGTTAGACCAATCATTCTGTTAAAATTTGCATAGGGGAAGAATATTGTCTCCCTAAAGTTCAAGAACGTATTTGAGCAGGTTTTCTTTCATAAACTGTCAATCCAAGTGACCTGGGTTCTGGAGTCACTTTTTGAGAGAAACCATGAGCTGGCTGATGTGTAACTTTCTGTTTTTGTATTTTTCCATTAATATATTTAGAAAAAGCCCCATATCTTAATGGAACACCACTTCTTCTTTTTTGTTTGTCAGTTACAGTTACTGTAAGTTAACTAAAGAGAGCTTCACATCTTCTATTGCTTCATATATCACCTTTTATTCTGCTTGGTTGTCCTGCTGGCAGTACTGTAATTCTGCCTTGCTTAGTCAGGATTGCTTTTTCACAAACACTACAGTAAATGCAAAGCACGGTTGGCTGTATCACTACACTAAACTAACTTGGCCTGTGATATGGGAAATATTTCCTCTATATATTATGAATTTTATTTTTTATGGAATTTTAATAGTGATTTTTCCAATGGCTGTCACTTCGGTTCTGTCCAGTTAAGTGCCAGTGTTCTGAAATTTTCTATCAGAGCTCCCCACTCTAAATATGAGGAATATCACTGGTGAAACCTTTCAAACCAACCTCTCAATTAGGGGAAGTTGAATCTACTACTCAGTGCTGGAGCAGCGCATTGGCAATAACACAGTGCAAATGTAACTGTGCAGTTTCCTATATACGCTTTTTGTCTCTGTTTTTGCCAGTATGATAGTTACTGATTGTAGAGTATTTTCTGACGTCTAAATCTCTTTCTGTATCATACTGAACAACTTAAAAGCTGATGAAGTTTGTGGTGAAAACAAAGCTTAATTCAACTTAATACAACTCTATGAAAGTACCGAATGCGTGGGCCCTTGCTGTATCATGCTGCTCTCTACTAAGAGGAGAACGTAACTAAAGGGCCCTGATAACTAATTAAATCTTCTTTGTACATCTGAGTGTTAGTGACTTTCTGTGTTTTGGATTCATATTTAAGTGGCTTATTCTTTACGGACTAATGATTTACACTTTGAGTGCTTGGGCTTTGCTTCTGTGCACTGCTGTGGGAGCCAAGTTTCCCTGTAAAAAAATATTTGCTAGTTGCCTGTGTTACTATCGGTTACTTGCTGTTTGTTTACTTTCCAAATTATGTTCTGGCTTCCTTTAAAGAATACAAACTTGAAAAAGGGTTAATACCATATAAACCCTGAGATAAAACAGGACTCGTTGTAAATGATTGAGTGCCATCTGTGCACTGAGCATCAGCCGTTGCTGGGACCTGTTTTTGACTCCACTGAACCTTTACTGGTTGTGGTTTGTCTGGCCATCACATGACTTCTCTGAAAATTCCCCCTCCCCTCCATTTCCAGTAAACTGTTTGAACAGGAGTGACTCAGAGTGAAACCAGCTTCCCTGTAACCACAGGGCCTGTTAAAGAATTTGTCAACGTGGACTCTAGAGGGTTTGTATTAAACTTCACTGTAACTGCTTTGGTTTGTATTGCGTCAGGAGTTCCATAGAACAACTTCCTGCCTGAAGAGTATGTTGCTTGTCGGCAATGAGTTAAACTGATGAACTCTGAGCTTAAACCTATCTTTCTAGCATTTCTTAAAGGCTTTGTGCCTTGAGTAGGATTGCTTTTCCACACCTTAATGTAGAGTTTCTCGTTTCAGAAATAAGAGTGCAAAGTACACCACCACACCCAACCGTGGTTGCTTTGAGGACTGGAGCACTGTATGTTCTGACAGGGCACTGTGACTTCACACACCTGGCATGAATAAGTCGAAATGTTATGTAATTACCAAAGTAGAGCCGGTCTGTGGTTAAATTAAATATTGATCTGTTCCTTGGTTAAAACAATGTTAACCATCGTGTTCAGGTATGACTTCTCTAAAAGGCTTCCTTGGTTGCCAGCTTGTTGGATCGAAAGGTTATTTTGTTGCCTTGGTTTTTTACAAGAAAATTTTGTGCTTAAAATAGTGCATGGGGAGTTGTCAAGATTTCCACTGTACTGTTCTTGTTGCACTTCCATTTTCTTTACATTTTTCCTTCCCGGAAAGTATTTGTTTGGATCCAATTCCAAATGCCATTCTTCATGTTTCCTTTAGTCTTCCATTCGCCCCCTTCCCTCATCAGCGTCCTCTCTTTATTAATTGTGCTGTACAAGAAAGAGATTCTTTCTCAGCGTTTGGTCTAGGCTGCCTAATGGGTGGCCACCAGGAGGCTTGTCTGCACATTGTGCATTCCTGAAGTTTGATGCATGCATTTGTTAATACATGTATGGGAGTTCTTTTTTAACCCTTTCACCAGAGCCAGAATTAAAAATATAAGTTCACACTGGTCTAACTCTGGTGAAGCTTCCCCTTGAAAATAGAACTTTCTGTGAAATACAGGGCTGTATAGTGAGCTAAGAATGAAATTATTTTTCACTGGAGAAAGAACCTACTAAATAGCAGTATCATCTTTAGTATCAGTATAGTCTTTGAGATGAATGGTAGATTGTTCTGGGCTTTGTAGAGGATCAGTGAAAACTTTCCTGAGTTCGGAAACCATATTAAAGAGGACTTCCCAAGAAAAGGGGGCAATGAAGGGTTAATATAGCCAGACTGTTGACAATAGAAGCTATGAGTAATAACATAAGCCTTTTTTCTTGCTTGAATTTCTTTGGTTATAGGCAATAAATACAGCAGTCTTGTGCCTGCATTGTTCTATTCATTTGCACACCTGTTTACAGATAAGGAAAAAATAACCAGTAGGAATCATTAGGTTACCTTTGTTTAAACTAATTTAAAGATGTCTTTTCAGTTTTCTCTTTGAAATGCCCTTTGCAAAATGCAGTAGAGGCTTTATTCACTAAAACTTATTTACATGCTTCCATGTTTTTTAAATCTGGAACGTGCAAATGAATAACTTCCTAATACAAAGTCACCAAGTTAGAAGTTTTGATCACACTGAAATGGCCTGGCCCACTATCAGCACTGAAAGCAGAAATTAGTCCAGTTACAAATCTCATGTTATTTTGCAATAAAAGCCCATCATGCCAAAAAGAGTACAATGTGAGTTTCTGATCTCGCTAGCTGCTATTGTATAGCAATTGTGAACAAGCAGTTAGTTTGAACTCGCCCTTGGATGTTCATGGGGAATTCATGTTGCTGTCACTGAGCGTTCCATGTACATATCTAAGGACACAATTTGTCCTTAACACTTGATGTATAGTACCGCAGTCTCAGATGAGATTAATTCTCTTTATGTTCTCTGCAGAATAATCAGTAACTTCTGTATAAATTTCCAAATCTTCGTTTGCATTTTCTGGGAAGCTGGTATCCAGTCAGAAATTTCTAATCATGATCTCTGTTCCTTAAATTCAGATGTATAAACTCCCTTACCCTGTCTCCCTTACCCAGGATTTTGTTAGCTCCCGTACTTCATCCCTTATCTTATCTTCCTTTAGGACTCCCCTCTAATTTCAATCAGGTTCATCCCAAAGCTTTCGTTACCATTTCGTATGTGGATTGTATTTGAGTTTTTGGCCTCATGTGATTTGGAGGAGACAAGTCACTGGGAAAACATGCTGCATGTCAGAAAAGGAGCTTCTAAAAGATGGTTTGGAATATAAAGCTTCAAGCAAGTTCATTTTTCTACTCCTCTCCATACTAGGGTCTCTTCTGTCAAACAAAAGAACACCCCAATGTATAGGATAGAGATCAAAAGGAGATGCTTGAAGTACCACCCACCCCTTCCCCCCAGTAGGAGCCTGCAATAAATAATAGAGATTAATTCTTGTGTCATCAAGAAAATGGCTACATTTTTTCTTGTTCCAAACACTGTTTAAATCCTTACCCTTGTAGGAGAGTGGTATGCAGACCACTTCTCTTTAAGTCATCTGGCAGCCCTGTCTGCTTCCCATGAATAATAAGTGGCAAGATATGCTGAGCTCTGTACATCATCTGCCGATTAGGTTTATTAGGGGAGCCCTTGCATGTAGGGAGGCTGGTCAACTGTGTAATAGGTTATTTGCCTGTTTTTAATAATTTAAGTATCTTTGTTGCTTGTGTTTTTGTTTTGAGTTTTTTGTTGTTTGTTTGGTTTTTTTTCCTGATTTCAAGTTCCTTGTGAAGGGACAAAATATATATATTTAATGCTGGTGACTTTTTTTTATTTGGATTTGTCTGGGGATGAAATAGCATTGCATACTATGCTCATCCGGTTATCCAAAATTGCTTCCTTCCTTATTGTGGGCCTACAGGGGTAGGTAATCAATCTCACTGCATTCCAGACACAAAGAGCCTTTGTTACAATAACTAGATCTTGCTCAAATCCTAGATTTAAAATATATATTTTTTAAATTTGGATAGGCCAGGACTTTCAGGATGTCCTGCTGCTGCTAGTTACACCAGCTTGCTAGATCAGCTGCCTGTGGCCATGGGAATCTGATTGTAGCCTCAGTATGGATGAACCCTTAATTTGATGCTATATAATGGTGGTTGAGCAGCCACCCCTTGTCAGATGCAGTATCAATAGACCATATTGATGTTAGACCATTCAGAGAGGATGGGGACAGAATGGGGTTTGGGGGTCACTGCCTAATGTATGGGAATGAGTCTGGCAGGTTTTCTATACTTCCTTGTTCTTCACTAGTAGAGCAGTGGTGACTAACTTAACACTGGTCTGACTCCTCCTTGTCCAGAACAGTGGCCTGGCTGCCTTCTGTACCATGTGACAAATACAGAAAAAATGCTTAGTTGTCTTCCATGGAACAAATTGCAGGATCTACACACTGCCAGATCTCTTGCAAGAAGTGAACCTCTGGAATAACTGGGTATAGACCCCATGTACCCTTAATTCTGTGATGAGTGAAATAATATTAAATTGTATGTAATGTCTGTATAGCCCTTTGAAAATGTAAAGTGCTAGGTGCTGAAATGGGTAAGTCATGTAATGCTCCAGCGCCGGTCTGAGATGAGGAGCAGAGCACAGTGGGGGCTGGGGATGTGGTAGAACATTGCTAGTGTACTAGAGGACAGATCTGATAAGACTCTGAAACGACATGCTTCTTCCTCTTCCCTCAAACTGTTTCCTTTAATTGTGTTTCATTCTTTGCATAATTTCTTTCTGGTTAAAATGAAACAGTAGAACTTTACTTTTTTTTTTTTTTTTTTTAATTCACAAGTGAAAGAGCTTCAGATCCAGCTGGAGAGAAGTGCCAGAGCTCAGTTTGTGGGAGTTCCCACTCGCTTTGAGCTCTGACCTAAACGCATTCAGCCCCGTGGATCATTGCCATAGAACTGGTGCTGGATTGCTGTTATCTTGAGACTTGTAAGGCAGGAGATACTATGGATTTTGGTGTTGTAAGAATTTGTTCTGGCTGTTCACAAGTACATTTTGTAGTCCTTATCCCAAGATGCTTGGTGGATGGGGGAAATTATTCCAAGCCTTTCCTACTCCAGGATGGACAGAGTAATGAAGAAAATTGGATAGCCTCTTATTTATTCCAAAGAGTCTAATTAAAACAGAACTCTTTATTCTCTTGCTACTATGCTCAGGCAGTTAACAGTAAATTGTGTACTGTGCATTTCACTGATCAACCTAGATCCGCAGATTTTAGTGAGAGCTCTTATTTTTCACACAAGGGGTTACTGTTGGCAAGGGTCCTATTTCTGCTCAAATGCAGGTTTAAAGTATCAAATATATTGTCATGGCCATTACAAGGAAAACCTCCTTTCATTATGTTCTGGCCTTTTCTACCTAGGTACCTATCTATCTAGTTATATATGGCCTTCATCACTAGAGTGTCTTGAGAGCCTGCACCGGAACAGCATTAGTATCCTATGCGGTACTCTCCGCCCCTTTTCTTTTTAATAGTCCCCTTCAAAACTCCTGTGCTGTAAGGGCAATAAGTTTAATTGTGTTTCTCATCAGAGAACTCCCCCCCTCCTTTTTCCGCCCTTTCTTTCTTTTTTTTTTTTTAAGGGGTGGGAACTGAGTTTAGTTACTTTCTCTCTTAATATGTGACGCACCAAAATTAGGCCTTGTTCCATCATCCTGAGTGAATTGGCAGTATCTTCAGATAATGTGGAAGCTGCATGAAAGGCATTAATGTGAGCAGATTTGGTGGTGGAAATGCATTGATATATTTCTTAAGACACACAGCCAGTTCATGTGTTCCTCCAAACCTTTGTTGCATTTTGACATAGATAATTTTATATGTTAGCCATTTATTACTGTTTTATTACTTAATTGTTTGTTTCATCTCCTTCAACATCATGTAGTGAGTGTCCTTTTCCTGATCAGTAGGCTGATAGTGTAATTTAGTTGCCATATGTATATTCTTATTAGTTGGGATTTGCATCGATACCAGGGGTGGGCAAACTTTTTGGCCCAAGGGCCACATCTGGGTGGGGAAATTGCATGCAGGGCCATGAATGTAGGGCTGGGGCAGGGGGTTGGAGTGCAGGAGGGAGTGCGGGGGGGATACGATGTGCAGGAAGGGGCTCAGGGCAAGGGGTTGGGGCAGAGGAGGGGTGCAGGGTGTACGAGAGGGCTCAGGGGGTTGGGGTTCAGGAGGGGGTGCAGAATGTGGGAGAGGGCTCAAGGCTGGGGGTTGAGGTGCAGGAGGGGTGCAGTTGGGGGCTCAGGGCAGGGGGTTGGGGTGAAGGAGGGGTTTGGGGTGCAGCAGGGGCTCAGGGCAGGGGGTTGTGGTTCAGGAGGGGTTCGGGGTGCAGGCTCCGGGAAGAGGAGGCAGAGGGCTCTGCACGCTGCCCTCGCCTGCGGGTACCTCCCCCAAAGCTCCCATTGGCCGGGAACAGGGAACCGTGGCCAATGGGAGCTTTGGGGGAAGTACCCGCAGGTGAGGGCAGCGCATGTAGCCCTCTGCCTCCCCCTCTCCAAGGGGCCGCAGGGACGTGGTGCCGGCCGCTTCCGGGAGAGGTGCGGGGCCCGCGGCACCATGTGGGTGGCAATCCCGCGGGCCAGATCTGGGCCGTAGTTTGCCCACCCCTGTTCTATACAGTATCTACTGCATGGTCACCCTCTTCTAAAAAATATTCTCAGTAAATTCTATGAAATCTTTTAGGTATTGTGTAACTACCCACTTCCACGACCAAATCCGTCCTTTCATTATAGCTTGTAACCAAGGGTTGTAGTATGCCTATTTCAGTTAGGCCAAAGTCATTACCAGTCATTCTAGTTTACCTAGTAGCTTCTTACATTGGTGTATAGAAATTGATCATTTTTATTTTGTCTTTATGCCCATTTTTATTTGGGCTCCTTAATATGATTACTCTGTTATTTTTCTAGAATTTACCTCTGATCTAAACCTGTACTCTTCTCTAGGTACTTATACGGCTTTCATCACCTTAGTACCTGAGAGACTCCAGTTCAGCCAGCAGTTCTGTTCTCTCCACGGTACCATTGTATTAGGGCATCCCTGGCAGGTGTCTTTGTCCAGCTTCAGTGCTTTTTGCACCCGTCAGCTTTCCCTTAATTTATAGTTTAAATAATCGTCCAAAACCTTGTTAATTTTCTGTTCCATCAGTCTGGCTCCATGTCCGTTAAATGGATCCCATCCCTCTTGTACAGGTTCCCCCTTTCCGTAAAGAGTTCCTTTTGTGATAATTAAGTTTTAGCCTCCTCTTTTCACCATCTTCTCACCCAGATTCTGAACGTTCCCCCCTCTCGTTGGCCCTTTGCACAGAACTGGAAGTATTTCAGAGAAGCCTACAATAGAGGACCTGGACAAAAGCTGCCTTCCTAGTATAGAATCATAGAATATCAGGGTTGGAAGGGACCTCAGGAGGTCATCTAGTCCAACCCCCTGCTCAAAGCAGGACCAATCTCCAATCAAATCATCCCAGCCAGGGCTTTGTCAAGCCTGACCTTAAAAACTTCTAAGGAAGGAGATTCTACCACCTCCCTAGGTAACGCATTCCAGTGTTTCACCACCCTCCTAGTGAAAAAGTTTTTCCTAATATCCAACCTAAACCTCCCCCACTGCAACTTGAGACCATTACTCCTTGTCCTGTCCTCTTCTACCACTGAGAATAGTCTAGAACCATCCTCTCTGGAACCACCTCTCAGGTAGTTGAAAGCAGCTATCAAATCCCCCCTCATTCTTCTCTTCTGCAGACTAAACAATCCCAGTTCCCTCAGCCTCTCCTCATAAGTCATGTGTTCCAGACCCCTAATCATTTTTGTTGCCCTTCGCTGGACTCTCTCCATTTTATCCACATCCTTCTTGTAGTGTGGGGCCCAAAACTGGACACAGTACTCCAGATGAGGCCTCACCAATGTTGAATAGAGGGGAACGATCATGTCCCTCGATCTGCTCGCTATGCCCCTACTTATACATCCCAAAATGCCATTGGCCTTCTTGGCAACAAGGGCACACTGCTGACTCATATCCAGCTTCTTGTCCACTGTCACCCCTAGGTCCTTTTCCGCAGAACTGCTGCCTAGCCATTCGGTCCCTAGCCTGTAGCTGTGCATTGGGTTCTTCCATCCTAAGTGCAGGACCCTGCACTTATCCTTATTGAACCTCATCAGATTTCTTTTGGCCCAATCCTCCAATTTGTCTAGGTCCCTCTGTATCCTATCCCTGCCCTCCAGCGTATCTACCACTCCTCCCAGTTTAGTATCATCCGCAAATTTGCTGAGAGTGCAATCCACACCATCCTCCAGATCATTTATGAAGATATTGAACAAAACCGGCCCCAGGACCGACCCCTGGGGCACTCCACTTGACACCGGCTGCCAACTAGACATGGAGCCATTGATCACTACCCGTTGAGCCCGACAATCTAGCCAACTTTCTACCCACCTTATAGTGCATTCATCCAGCCCATACTTCTTTAACTTGCTGACAAGAATACTGTGGGAGACTGTGTCAAAAGCTTTGCTAAAGTCAAGAAACAATACATCCACTGCTTTCCCTTCATCCACAGAACCAGTAATCTCATCATAGAAGGTGATTAGATTAGTCAGGCATGACCTACCCTTGGTGAATCCATGCTGACTGTTCCTGATCACTTTCCTCTCGTGCTTCAGGTGCTTCAGGATTGATTCCAGGACCTGCTCCATGATTTTTCCGGGGACTGAGGTGAGGCTGACTGGCCTGTAGTTCCCAGGATCCTCCTTATTCCCTTTTTTAAAGATTGGCACTACATTAGCCTTTTTCCAGTCATCTGGGACTTCCCCCGTTCGCCACGAGTTTTCGAAGATAATGGCCAATGGCTCTGCAATCACATCCGCCAATTCCTTTAGCACTCTCGGATGCAACTCGTCCGGCCCCATGGACTTGTGCACATCCAGCTTTTCTAAATAGTCCCTAACCACCTCTTTCTCCACAGAGGGCTGGCCATCTACTCCCCATGTTGTGATGCCCAGCGCAGCAGTCTGGGAGCTGTCCTTGTTAGTGAAGACAGAGGCAAAAAAAGTATTGAGCACATTAGCTTTTTCCACATGCTCTGTCACTAGGTTGCCTCCCTCATTCAGTAAGGGGCCCACACTTTCCTTGGCTTTCTTCTTGTTGCCAACATACCTGAAGAAACCCTTCTTGTTACTTTTGACATCTCTTGCTAGCTGCAGCTCCAGGTGCGATTTGGCCCTCCTGATTTCATTCCTACATGCCCGAGCAATATTTTTATACTCTTCCCTGGTCATATGTCCAACCTTCCACTTCTTGTGAGCTTCTTTTTTATGTTTAAGATCCGCTAGAATTTCACCGTTAAGCCAAGCTGGTCGCCTGCCATATTTACTATTCTTTCGACTCATCGGGATGGTTTGTCCCTGTAACCTCAACAGGGATTCCTTGAAATACAGCCAGCTCTCCTGGACTCCTTTCCCCTTCATGTTAGTCCCCCAGGGGATCCTACCCATTTGCTCCCTGAGGGAGTCGAAGTCTGCTTTCCTGAAGTCCAGGGTCCGTATCCTGCTGCTTACCTTTCTTCCCTGTGTCAGGATCCTGAACTCAACCAACTCATGGTCACTGCCTCCCAGATTTCCATCCACTTTTGCTTCCCCCACTAATTCTTCCCTGTTTGTGAGCAGCAGGTCAAGAAAAGCTCCCCCTCTAGTTGGCTCGTCTAGCACTTGCACCAGGAAATTGTCCCCTACGCTTTCCAAAAACTTCCTGGATTGTCTATGCACCGCTGTATTGCTCTCCCAGCAAATATCAGGAAAATTAAAGTCACCCATGAGAACCAGGGCGTGCGATCTAGTAGCTTCTGCAAGTTGCCAGAAGAAAGCCTCATCCACCTCATCCCCCTGGTCCGGTGGTCTATAGCAGACTCCCACCACTACATCACTCTTGTTGCTCACACTTCTAAACTTAATCCAGAGACACTCAGGTTTTTCTGCAGTTTCGTACCGGAGCTCTGAGCAGTCATACTGCTCTTTTACATACAGTGCTACTCCCCCACCTTTTCTGCCCTGCCTGTCCTTCCTGAACAGTTTATACCCATCCATGACAGTACTCCAGTCATGCGAGTTATCCCACCAAGTCTCTGTCATTCCAATTACGTCATAATTCCTTGACATCACCAGGACCTCCAGTTCTCCCTGTGATGTAGTAATGTAAATGTAGCTTCCAGGATCATTCTCTTGTGCTTTACTGCATCATTGATACCATGTGTGTAAGGACTAGAATTCTCTTTCCTCTGCCCTTCCCCCCCCCCCCCCCCCCCCCCCAAGCACTTACTGGAATTTTTTTTTTAAATGGGTCATGAGATCTGCCACCTTCATACCTGGCAAGTGAGTCATAAACTGTTTTTATGGTCACCAGAAAACCAGCTTTTGATATTTCTGATGATAGGTCATTCATTCACTGGGGCCTGTGCATCTCACAACAGTATTCTGAAATCCTGGAGTCAAGTCCTTGGCGTGTGAGGAAGAATCAGCTGCCTCTATCTCTATTGGAAGCTGAGTCCCAGATGAGGACTTTGACCTTCCATTCCATTTTAGCTCTCTCCCACTGGGAGACTCACTTGGAGGATTGGGGCAAGCAGCTTGGAGTTGGTCCCACTCCACAGTGTGCCTATTTGCTGTCTTTTTAATAAATCTCTCCCTCTCTTACTCCAGTTTAGCAACTCTGGCTTCAAGCAGCTGCTCATGGAGTCTGGAAACTATGAACACTCTTCATCAGATGCATTACATACCCAATTTGGCCATGAGATGAGTAGTTCTATATCAGGGATCGGCAACCTTTCAGAAGTGGTGTGCCGAGTCTTCATTTAGTCACTCTAATTTAAGGTTTCACATGCCAGTAATACATTTTAACGTTTTTTAGAAGGTCTCTTTCTATAAGTCTATAATATATAACTAACCTATTGTTTTATGTGAAGTAAATTAAGGTTTTTAAAATGTTTAAGAAGCTTCATTTAAAATTAAATTGAAATGCAGAGCCCCCCCCAGACTGGTGGCCAGGACCTGGGCAGTGTGAGTGCCACTGAAAATCGGCACGTGTGCCGCAGGTTGCCTACCCCTGTTCTATATTCTTCAGTCAGTACAGTACATGGGGCAGGCAGTCTGTACACTGATATACTCTGCTGCTGATCTTCTATTTCCATAGTTCAGTGGGGTTTTCAGTTTGCCACCATGTATTGGGTTGAACAGAATCTTTATTAGAAGCTCCGTATCTTGGTTAATTTAACAGATTTCCTTTGCAATAGTCCATTAACTAATTAAGCTGCCTGTTCCCACTCAATATAAACTCCCTACTCCTCATCGGTGCCTCTCCTCCCTCTTTGGCCCTCTTAGGAAGTCCATAGTGTGTACACATGAATTGCCAATGCGGAAGTTTGATACCATGTGGGATAGATCTATTTTTGTCACTTTAAATCACCTTTATAACTTCCCTCCCAAAATGCAAAAGAATGGTGCAAGTGTTACATAGATTATTTACCTGCTACTGGCTGAATTCTGTAATCATTACACAAGCAAAATTTCCATTGAAGGTAGTGAGACTCTTGCCTGCCTCAGAACTGTAATACTAGACTCTAGTTTACATAGGTCATTGTAAAGGAGCAGACTCACCCCTGCGGCGCCTCCTGCTGGTCATTGGGAATTAGCTCTTTTCCAAAGTGGAGCGCCCTCTGCAGGCCAGTGAGCTGCCACAGCTCTGGCCCCCGTGTCCTTCACAGACCCTGGTGCCCCTTTCTCTGGGGTTCTGCCCCCTGGCAGCACCCCCACACTCTGCCTCTGGGTCTCCCCTTCCTGGGGAACCCACTATCCCCACCTTGCCTCAGTCTGGGCTATTGCCAGTCATCACCAACCCCCCGCTCCCTGTAGCAGACTGCAGTGTAAAAGCCACTCATCATAGGCAAGGGGGTTCGGACCTGTTGCCTTCCTCTGCCTCCCAATACCTCTATGGGCCTTACAGCCTGGGGAGTTGCCAGCCTGGAGCGCCCCCACTCAGCCTGCTCCTTCCCCAGCACTGCACCACCCTCAGTACCCTGTCAGGCAGGCAGCTAGACCCTGCTCTCTCCCAGCCTGGAGAGAGACTCCTTGGGCCTTTGGCTCACAGCCTTTTTATACAGGCCAGCTGGGGCCTGATTGGGGCGTGGTCCCGCTGTGGCTGATTCCCCAGTTAGCCAGCCACAGCCCTCTCCAGGGCTGCTTTTAACCCCTTCTATTTTAGGAGTGCGGTAGCCACCCTGCTACAGTCATCCTTTTATTCTTATAAATTTCCAATATTAATATTCTACTCTGTTCCCTAATACCTGGTGTTCTTGTGTGTATTTGCACACTTATCTTCTTAATTTTGGGTTTGTAATGTGCACCATTGGCTGCCTTTGGGAGTTCATCACTTTGCAGATAAAAACAGCGACCAGTTTCAACATTTTGGGTCTAGATTATGATGTACTAATCAGTAGACATGGTAGCTGCTGTGCTGCATTCTTGGCTTGTATATGCTGTAATATATGAACCTATAACTAGCACTTTGAATGCTCTTGCATTTAGGAACATCTTATTCCAATGAGTTGTTAATCCCTCCCTGTCCACTGAAATTTTAGAATTCACTGCCTAACCACAAATGGTCTTTATTCCATAAATTCTGTTTGATTCCATTGTGTTAGAATAGAAAGCCTGAAGAAACACAATATTGTGAAGCTAATTTTTAACATACCTCAGATTTTTAAATGAAAAAGGAGCTCTGTCTTTGTAGGCAGCACTTAAGACGTCAAGAATTTTTAATTTTAATAATCCATAACTAATTTCATATGTTGGCTTTTTAGGAAGAATGTACTCCTTCTTTAGATGATTTTTATCCTATCTTGTACAATGTAAATTAATTTTAAACTTCTGGCAAGTAATGAACATTACAACCCAATTAGAAATCAAACTTTGGAGCTCTATGCACTCCTGCGTAGAACTGCCCTTTATGTGAGTTACACACTCATACTGAGAGGTGAGGCAGCTGGTCAACACTAGGATAGGTCATGACTATGTAGATGTCTTTATCACGCGATGGGAATGCCAAAGGTCCTGATCTTAGAAGAGGCTGGGTGCCCTCAACAGTTACTGAATTCAGACCCCAAATTACTCCTGTTTTAATATCAGCCGTTAAACTTCCACCAACAATCCTAGCTTTCGTTGTTAAATACAGCAAAGCCTGCACTTAATAAAATACCCCCAAGTATTTTTGTTTAAAGACCCTCTTTTGCTAAGCTGCTCTGCTGGGCAGTTGCTTAAGGCAAACCTTCTGTCATTGACTTCCTCCCAAGCCTTCATTCCAGGCACTGTTTCCAAAATCACCTAATGACTTAGGCATGATGGCAAAACCCCTAAGTGCTGGTAGAATGCGAATGCAAAAATCCATCAGGTGGAAGCTCCAGGAGGAAGTCTTGAGTATAATCAGGGCCAGTCCATTCAGATCTTTATAAAGCAGTAATGCTAATTGAGACCGAATTGGTCGCACAATGGTTCCCTTTGCCTTAAAACTGCTGAATAAATCTACAAATGAACCTACAAACAAACCATTTTAAAAACCATTATATTTAAAATATTTAGATCCTCATAATTTGGTATTTTCTGTGTTGTAGCAAGGCTCATAAACTTCACAAGCCTAAGGAAAACTGTACATATATTTCCCACTTGATAAAACTTCTTTATGCTTGTGCCCCTGGATATCACAATGATGGGCGTATTAGGGGGTGTCTACAAAGTGCAGCACTGCACTAATGTGTTGCACATTAATTGGTCTGTGTAAACACTTCAGAAATCACACCCCTGTAGTGTACCTGGCCGCACCATGTGGACATGTGCTTAGAATGCTTAGATGGGCAAATAGATGCACTTGTGCTTGGTCAAAATGGGAGCGCCAACCTAAGTAATTGTTTTCAAAAAGCAATCTTCCTTATAGATGTCTGTGGATCTCTTGTGTATGTATTAGATACTATATTCAAATATTAATGAACCAACCTCTGGTCCTGCTATTCTTTCCGGCTCTTTTTAATTGACTTGTCTTGTGGAAGCCATAACTCCAAAACAGAGCCTACAGTGACTGACTGCTAGCACTACAGTGGCAGTTTTTCTGCTGGACACAAGTGAATGGCAAGTAGTGCACAAATTTGTGAAAGGGAGACATATTCACCTTATCTCAATACTCTGCACAACTCATTGCAACTCTCAGTATGTTGGAAGATCTAATTCTCTGCAGTGTTACACGATTACCATAGGCCCAGTCTTGTAGTCCCTTGAGGGACTATGCCTTATTCCCATGAATAGTCCCATTGAAGCTTTAGGGACTGCCCATGTAAGAGTTACCGGCTGCAGCCCCATATTATTAATGTTCAGAGCTCTTTAGTAACTTTCTGTTAGCTATGTGCTGTGACCCACTGACCACATGCCTCCAGCTTTCATCCAAACCACACCACATAATCCATTGTCTACAGCCAAGCTCTAAGATACAACCGCGTTTTCTCCAGCCCCTCAGACAGAGACAAACACCTCCAAGATCTCTATCAAGCTTTCTTACAACTACAATACCCACCTGCTGAAGTGAAGAAACAGATTGACAGAGCCAGAAGAGTACCCAGAAGTCACCTACTCCAGCACAGGCCCAACAAAGAAAGTAACAGAACGCCACTAGCCGTCAAATTCAGCCCCCAACTAAAACCTCTCCAGCGCATCATCAAGGATCTACAACCTATCCTGAAGGATGATCCCTCACTCTCACAGATCTTGGGGACGGGCCAGTCCTTGCTTACAGACAGCCTCCCAATCTGAAGCAAATACTCACTAGCAACCACACAACAAAAACACTAAGCCAGGAACCTATCCTTGCAACAAAGCCCGTTGGCAACTCTGCCCACATATCTATTCAGGGGACACCATCATAGGACCTAATCACGTCAGCCACATTATCAGAGGCTCATTCACCTGCACATCTACCAATGTAATATATGCAAGCAGTGACCCTCTGCTAAGGACATTGGCCAAACCAGACAGTCTGTACGTAAAAGAATAAATGGACACAAATCAGACGTCAAGAATTATAGCATTCAAAAACGAGTTGGAGAACACTTCAATCTCCCTGGTCACTTGATTACAGACCTAAAAGTCGCAATATTACAACAAAAAACTTCAAAAACAGACTCCAGTGAGAGACTGCTGAATTGGAATTAATTTGCAAACTGGACACCATTAAATTAGGCTTGAATAAAGACTGGCAGTGGATGGGTCATTACACAAAGTAAAACTATTTCCCCATGCTTATTTTCCCCCCTACTGTTACTCTGACCTTCTTGTCAACTGTTGGAAATGAACCATCCTGATTATCACTACAAAAGGTTTTTTTCTCCTGCTGATAATAACTCACCTTAATTGGTCACTCTCGTTATAGTGTGTATGGCAACACCCATTTTTTCATGTACTCTGTGTGTGTGTGTGTGTGTGTGTGTGTGTGTGTGTGTATCTTCCTACTGTATTTTCCACTGCATGCATCTGATGAAGTGGGTTTTAACCCACAGAAAGCTTGTGCTCAAATAAATTTGTTACTCTAAGGTGCCACAAGTACTCCTCGTTGATACAGACTAACACGGCTACCGCTCTGAAACCTGAACTAGATGAGTCTCACTCTGTTTTAAAGATTAAGAAAGCATAGAGTTGCCTGAATTTTGGCCATTTCACATTCTGAAACCCAAACCAATCTGTCCTTTAAGATTCACCAGTTACTATTTTGTGTACACATTTGTATATTCAAAATCTGAATCAATAACAGGAAGTGATTTATGCTGCTGGAAATGCATCTACTTAGCTAATACATTGAAGAGAATCCTTTAAAGTCCAGTATAATTTTGTCCTTCTCGTAAAAGCAAGGAAACACTCATATTTTAAAATGAAGGAAGGAAGAAAGGAAATGTGACTACAAATTTTGTAAAAATGGAAACAAACAAACAAGCCATGGGAATGAAGAGAGACCTTGCAGATGAGGCACAGAATTATTTTATGTACAATTTGATGAACAGTGATTTTTATAGTGGCAAATGGTCTGTTAAGATATACACAAAGCAGTGCCATAGGGTTGTGAGCTGGATCCTCTTGGTAAAGCTTGCTGAGAAGCAAAAGGTTTGGTTGTTTTTTAATTTCCCCTTGATTTTGTTTGCCTGCAACTTGTAATAACAAAATGTTAGCATCAATAAATTGTACTTTAGGAAGTCACTTTTTCACAAAAGGCAGATCTGAAGCAGAACTTCTAAAACCGCCAGTTGAGACCTGTGATTCAGTATTTCAACATTGCCTATTTTTTGATGATGCTTATTTCCATTCCAGTTCTTGTGATCTGATGATTAACCCAGTGAAGTAATATATAATCTTTTAACCTTCCCTGGCCTGTCTTGCAGTAGTCACAGGAAATCTATTCCCAAACCAAAAACAAATCTTCTTTGATATCAACATAGTGAGTAAAAAACAGTACTGTAATGTTAGGGTGAATGAATCATAGTAGCGGAGAGGAGAGGAGAGGAAAGTCTAGATTCTTTAATTTTGGGGGAATATGTTTTGCCTGTAAGTAGTTGAACTTTATGCATTTCTTTATTTTAAAGTAAGAAATAGATTAATTATATGAGAGTTAATTGTTTTATTAAACACTGAAGAATGTATTGGAAAAGAAACTGTTCCCAACATCAGTCTTTTCTCTTGTGCGCTTGTATTGTGAAATAGGTAAAAGTTGTGAAACTGATGATTGTAGTGTCTGAGAAATGAAACTTATGAGGGTTTTTTTTATTATTGCAGATGTTCTAAAGAATTGACGAATTAAATTTGAGGAAGCAATAAAGTTTTCTGCATTTGTTTTCATTAAAATAAACTGCTAAACCCTGCAACTGCATAACTTTATAGTGATTCTAACCTGTATATTGCTATCCAGTATACTTACGTAGCTGTGATTTTATTTTAGTTTGGAGTAAAGCATAAAATGTACAGACCACAGACACAGATAAAATTTGTTTAATTTTTTTCATCTTAAAATAGTGCTGTATTTTTAAGGTTTATTTTAAACATAGTGAAAAAAACAGGAGAAAGAAAGAGAATCTTAAACTGAAAATTGTTGACATGAAAAGTAAATAACTAAAGTTGTCTATAACATGGAATATTTTACAGTTACTATTGAAAAAAGGCTTTAAAAGAAGAATAAAATGAGCTTTTTACAATTGTCCTTAATTTTTGTAAATCACGCTTTCTGAAATGGAAAATGTTTGTTCTTCTCTGGAAGAAAATATTTTAATTTAAGTCAGACTGTTCACTTTTTGATTGTAGGTGATTGTATTAGATTACAAACATCATTAAAGCATAAGCATTTACTTTTTAAAAGAAAAATTAAAGTAAAATGTTAATTTATTTTTATGCTACTTAACAGAGACTCAAAATCTATCTGTAATTCAGTTGTATTATAATTATGTTCTTTAAATGTTTTGCTAAATGTTACCTCATAGCTTTTTTGCGAGAGGGTTTGTTTCAAATTCTAACTCATAAACATATAATAGTAAAAATTACATGCAATCTACTTCTGTTGTAATATAGCACATACCTGTTTGAGTAACTGGATTTTAATGTCTTATAAAATTATTTTAAAGATATATTAAATCTAGTGTAATACAATACTTTGTAAAAATTTTAATAGGTTTAAAGTGCAAATGTCACTTTAATTCCATGAACACTGTGAAACAGTTGGCAAAATAGGAACTGAAAGTGTCATGATCATATCCAATATTGTTAAAAAATACCTAGAGCAGCATCTTATGAAATTCCTATGCAGAAGGCAGCATTTTCTTTAGTTTATCCTTTCAACAAAGATGTAAATTCTGCTTTTTTAACAATACTTTAATAAGCTTTTTCCAACATAAATAAAATTGACAGCAGGTACGCTTTTAAAACAGTATTTCCACGTTGTTCTTCATTAGGCCATTGGAGTGGCTGTTTTTTCCTTAATTTGTGTTGCACTTAATGACTTTTATTGGTGGCTGTGTGATCATAGTGAAATTTTAACAGGGTCTCACTTCCTCTCTGCTCACGCCTAACTCACATTAACCTTAGTGGAAATTGTGTGTGTACTGAGCAGATGAGATCCTTACATGTGTCACTTCTCTTACAAGTGCTTATACATTAAACTGTTTCATACTTGTTTTCAATTCAGAAATAATTTTGAAGAAATTTTAGTATGAGAAGCAGCCACCCAGACTAATCAAGAGCAGCGTGTTTGACATATGAAAAGTTTTGGTCTATCCTACTCCATAGATCAGTTGTTATTTACAGCCACAACTTTTAACTGGTGACTAAAATGTAGGTATATTTTTGTAATTATTTCATAACAAGCTGCTTTCTTTAATGCCTAGAATTTCCCTGGTTGCTTTATCCAGAAAGTCTGGCAACACAAAACCCCTTAACATAATTTCTTATAAATGCAAAAATAGAAGATAAAATGGTGGAAAGCATTGATAATCCTTCAGTAGTTTCTCTATTTATCTAAAAGGGAAGATGGTACCATGAAATGTTTCAAATATGCGTTTCCATATCATTTAGTATAATAAACTGCTTCTTCTCAGACTCTTTTTTGCTTGGGAAGAGAGTTCAAAGCATAAAGATGAGAAAAAGTAAAAATATGCAATATTTATAGATACTTTCCCAAATTTAAATTTTTAGTCCCAGTGAAGTCACTGGGAGTCTTAAGATTTAAATAGGAGCAGGAACGGGCACTTGTTTGTAACCTACTTGTGGTTTCAATAGCCTGTAAACTTAAAGTAGAAAACAAATTGGAAGGAGTTTTAAATATAACTATTTTATCATATTTTATTTGTCAATAGACTCTGTAGATAGTGGGTTATGAGATGCTATATAAGAGATGTTATTACTATTGATATAGCAAAATTTCCCACTAAAGTATCATAAAATAGAGTATCGGGTGGGCACATTTAAAAAAAAAATCCACATAAACAGTAGATGCCCCATTATGAGAGGTATAAAAATCCCACTTCTTTGTTTTTCTATTTTCTTTAATTTATAGTATTTATTTTAATTTTTGCTAGTCTTAATTTGGAAGTGTTCTAAAAACAGTAGTTTAAAACAGAAAATTTCAATGATCGCTCTTTCTACAAGAATAGAATTTATAAATGGAGAACTTTTCTCAAAGTATAAAACCCACATTAAGTACAGTTGTTGTACGGATTTTAAAGGTGTCATAATAGTGTTTAAACAGAAAAACACTTATGTTAGAACAGTAAGCTTTTCACAGTCAGGCAGGTATCTTTAAACCTAAAATTACCATTCCAACCCAAAGAATTCAGTAAATTACTAAGGATCCTCCAAATTTGTTGGTTAAAAAGTGCCATAATGAATGGGTTTTATTTTACTGTAATTTGGAGTAAAGACGCAATGTTATAGAAAAGGTCTTTATAACAAAGGTGACCAATACGTGGAATAAATATTAAGTTGCTTAAATATTTAATATTTTTACTTCAAAAATGTGCGCACACGTGAATCGCATCCATTTGCTTGCTATTATTCATGAAAAATATTTTCTGTTCATATGTGTTAGCTTGCCGTTCCGAAGGTTCTGTTATAATAATGAGAATAAGGTTGAATTATATTAGCATATCTAGCCATGAAAAGGGGTAAGGGGTATGTTTAATAATCAGATCGTTAGGCAAGATGCTTGCTATGAAAGGAGGTTGTGTCTAACAATCTTTGTAACAGAATATAAAAACATATGTAATATCTTACTTTTGACAGAATCAAATTATTTTATTAATGAGAACTCCCCCAATTTTAAGCACCCTAATATCAAAGTATTCCCATTTTATATTGTACAGTTTGTTCTAAGCCTGAATAGATGTCTTTGAACATGGATCCACTTAAACAGACCCGTTTTAATTTGAACAACAATTGTATATTCCAGCAGGTTTCTGTTTTACTTCCTAAATTTAAATGGAATTAATTTACCTCTGTGGGATTACATTTTATAGTACCTTTGATTTTAAAATAGCCATTTTATTGTCTATTTGATAAAGCGACAGACACTCTAAGGTTTTTTATGTCAAATGTTTCTCTGACTTTAAAAATCAGAAAGTAAACAGCACATTAAATAACAAAGCTATTGTGTTTTAAGTGACTGAAATCAGTATTTCACAGTCTTATTAGTGATAATTGTAGCCATGTTGGTCCCAGGATATTAGAGAGAGGATGGGTGAGGTAGCGTAGCTCAAAAGCTTGTCTCTTTCATCAACAGAAGTTGGTCTGATAAGATATTACCTCACCCACCTTGTCTTTTTATTAATGATAAAGCATTTAGATTAAGGCATTTGTGGGAGACAGAACAGAACTGTTCATCACTGTCATTTTTATAGACTTTAGTCATTTAAATGCATTATGGCATTGTTCACAGAAATACATTTTGCGTGTAGGCTACATGCAGTTAGAATGGCTCTGATGCAGAGGGAATATAGGCTTAACATTGACATGATCACCTTCTTCATTGCTTTTTAAATCTCAGGGGTGAAATCCTAGCTCCAGTAACATCAGTAAGAGTGTTGCCATTAACTTTGATGGAGCCCCAGAATCTCAATTGTTGTAGCAACCAGGAGCATATGTTGTTGGAGACCCTGGTTTGAGAGTGTCTTTCCACAGTGGTAGAAATGTGAGGTATTATGGAAATACTGTGTGCTAACCTCACCTTCTAAAAGTACCCCCTACCCTTTGTGAGAGATTGATGATAAGCCTTGCAGGGATTAACCTCTTCTGTGTGTATGAGGAGTAGTGCAGGAGTGGCAGCAGCAACTCAAGGGTGTGGAAGGGAAAATATACTAGGAGGGATTATTCTGTAATGGAGTAATCTTTACCCATGTTACATAGTTTGGAAGAGTCATGTCTGCAGGAAAAGCTAAAAACAGGTAACTGTAAATGTTCAGAATTTCAACTTGGCTAAACATGATGAATGTTTGGTTCACTGACATGTCAGATTTGCTTTCTTGTCTTAACAGCTCTCTAATTACTCATTTGTAAAATACAAACCCTAGAGGACAGGTTTGAGAATATGAAATATATGCTGTATGGTGCTTAGAGATGCTTTCATTTAATTTCCATCCTTATTAATGCCCTGCTTCCTTGTTTACAGGACTTTGCCTCCCGAGCTAAACTGGCCGTCCAGAACCTGGTGCAGAAGGTTGGATTCTTTGGCATTTTGGCCTGTGCTTCAGTAAGTTCATTCCAATAACAAAGTTTGTGGGCGGGGAAGTGTCACAGAAATGTGAATAATGTGTCTGGAATTTATTATTTACCTGCAGTGAAATAATACTAAATTGTCCGTGGCTTGGTCTGGTTTTTAGAAACCCAATTTTAATCTTCACGTTCATCAAACAAGAGCTGTCCTCCATGGTGGGGGAATGGAGTGTTGGCGGTGGTAATTATTATTTGTGGTAGCACATAGAAGCCGCAGTCATGGACCAGAACCCATTGTGCTAGGCAGTGTATAAACACAGAACAAAGATGGCTCCTGCCCCAAAGAGCTTAATGTTTTGTTTCCTTGATGTCTCAGCTCTCATCAAAAACTAAAAACTGAGCTGGATTAATGAGGCAGTGAGAACAAAACAAGGGAGATGCATTCTTTCAAGGAAGATTTTTAATAAATTTAAGAAAGCCCAAACAACCCACAACTCAGGGCTTTCCTATGAGTTTCAGGATAGCTTGTTGCTATCCACAAGATGCAGTGATTAGTTATATGGTAAAGCTTGTTACAGTGAAACCTGATGCATATTGTGATGATGCTGCTTCCTAAGAATTGGAAAGATTTATGGTCTAGTGTGCCTCATATTGAAGTTTTCAGCAGAAGAAACACAGGTATTCTTAAAAGCAAGTTAAATGCCCATAAACTTCTACTTCATAACAGGCAGCAGACTCTGTATTAATCTGTATAGGTCTTGTCTAATGCAAGCATGTGCCATGTTGCCCACTATCCTGTGATTAGGGAGTTAGCAGGCCTGCTGCTCCTATCCTGGTTCCCTAGAGTGAACCAGTTCTGATTTCTGGGGGTTTAGCCATAAAGAACCTGTATCCTGGTTTGTTATGGCTGGTTCAGGCACTACCCACAGGTCCTGTTAAAGCCTTGTTTTCATTTCTGAAGATGTCCCTGTGCTAATAGTTCTCTGCACTTCTACGTGATGTACAAGAAGCAGGAATAGAAACATCCCCCAAATACATAAAACTGCCTATACAAAACACAACCAGATTAAAATAGTCACCCACAGTGATTCCCCAAAATGTGTCCACAAGACATTCCTTCAGCTCACCCTATCCTAAGGAGCCTGAGAGAGCAAAAGGACTAAGGAATGGGAGTGAATTGTAAAGTCACAGCCCTCTAGCAGCCTCCTGTTTTCTAAACCAGGGGGCTGTTGGTTCAAGCACCTCCGCTAATGGTTCTGGTGGTGCCCTTACACAGGGGAAGCAAAAGTAGCAATGTCTCACACCTTGTAGGGTTTTAATCCAGCACCTTAAAATTCACTCTGAAAGCAAACTAGAAGCTGGATTTTTTTTTTTTTCTCCCTGCTGTTGCTGACAGATGTGATTATTGTTGGGGGTGCATTGCATATTCCAGTTGAGACCTGTTGCCATCCTTCTGCATCCCCTGTGATCCTAGCTTCTTTATTAGCTTCCAGAACTTTAGAGGTGGTGAATAATAATAATAATAATTTGTAAAAGTTAGGGCCCTTACGTTTACTTGCAAAGATCAATCTGATTACAGTTCCTGGCATGACCCTTATTACCTTGTAGCTGGCAAACTCCTTCCCATTTGTTAAGCTTTTGAACTCTATAGTGTTCAGAGTGTAGGTCAGGGGAGTCAATTATTGTTTGTCAAGGTCCACATTTCTTCATCCAGGTATAGTCAAGGGCCAGACTCCAGAGAAAATAATACAAAAAAAAAAAAAATAACAATCATAAGTAAATAGAAAGATTTAGGGGTCCATTCAAGGGGATCTGGCTGTCCAGATTTTTCGTGCAGTCCACCTATTTACTATCCCTGGTGTAGCTCTAGATCACCGAGCTGAATTATACTCTTCAAATCTCTCAAATTAGTACGCCTTTAGACTGCACCATTGTCAGGTCTGACTCATCATTCTGCAGTCACTATCTCGTAAGACGTTACTGAATAGACTAATTTGTCTGTTTTTCTCATTAAACAAAGCAATTTCAAAATGGTAGAGATGACTTATCAGAGCAGCTGGACTGGGTGAAATGTGGATATCTGGAAAGCAGGAGAATGTTACTTAGTAATGCTTTTGCTTAATGTTCAGTCATTTTCTTAGTGTAATGCAGTAATACCAACTCAGGTGCATTGTATCTTAAATGTGAGTTAGCCTACCAGCTCAGTCTGCTTCTGCTGAATAGTATGCGATTTGTTTTCATGCATGTGGACGTTCTGGATGACTCTAGTGTACACTAAGGGATGAATTCCTTTTTAAAATGTAATTTTTGAATTTTGCTTATGAAAACATTACGAAGACAGCATGCTATAAACTTCTCATGGGCAATGCTTCAAGGAAGACATTGGACAGTTCAAGGGAGGCATGCTTTGTTGACCAAATCATTGTGCACAGCAGAGACTCCTTGCATTCTTTCATTCCCTCCACAGGCTCCCTGTGTGCCCTCTTCTCATCCTTCTCTATTTCAGGGGCTCCCTGAATCTCCCCATGCCAGGGGCTCTGTCTCTCCTCCCTCGCCTCACCTTGCCACATGCAAGGGGCTCTGTGTGCATCTCCTTTTCTCCCCATCATTCTTACTACTTTTGTTTTCTGGCTGGGAGATAAGTCATTCAGGGTCTCGACATTGTAAACTGTATTGGGAAGATATGCAGAGTTGAGATGGGGGTGGGGGGCATTGTGCAGGGTTCCAAAATTATCACATTAGAGACACACTCAACTCCATATTTGTGTCAAAAGCCTCACAAGCTCAGCCAACAGGGCTCATTGGCCACAGTTTTATTCAATGGCAATTTGGGATGAATCGTTGCTACTATCCTGAAGATAATTCCTGCAGCTCTTATTTTGAGGAAGCTGCTGCCACTTGGCCATAAATAGTATTTGCCCAGTGTTCCCAAGTTATTCTGTTGTTGGACAGGACTGTGCTCACAGTTGGGCAAACCCTGGGGAGTCTGACAGTCTTCACTAGGGGAAAAAAGCATGTTTTTAACTTGTTTGTTAACTTGTAACCCTAGTATGGACAATGCAATCTGTAGCTTTAACCCATAGAATAAACCTCAACCAGCTAACACGTGTTAAAACTATAAATTACCTTGTCTGTATTAGAATGTTAACACGTTAGTTAACACATGTTAAAAACACACACATTTTCCTAGTGAAGACAAGGCTATATAGCAGGATTAACCTAGCTTGTGATATCCGCTATCCCTACCTAACCTCCAAGGACTACCCACCATTGGATTCCATTAATAGCAATTTATTTGGCATCCTATCAACTAACTAGCCCTTTACCACTACTTTGAGCCCAGATAGCTTGTCTAGATCTTCAAGGGCTCTCCAGTTTATGAACTGAATAGCAAAAGCAGCCCTAAGAGATCCCTACATTAGGCCAGTGAGAATTTCACATCCTGTGGTTTGCTTTTTCTGCCATCCCGTGTTAAGACAGCACATGTTAGCTAACACATTTTAACTAACCTGTTTTAACACCCTAACGTAGACAGGTCAACTTGTATTTTAACAGTTGTTAGCTGGTTGAGAGGAACCCCAGGTTCCCCCTAGCTAACGCATGTTCAGGTACAACTTGCCCCATCTATGCTATGGTTTTCATGTAGGGCTGTCAAACGATTAAAAGAAATAATCGCAATTAATTGCAGTTCTAATCTACAAATGTAAAATTTGTTTTTGTTACATAACTGCATGCAAAAACAAAACCATGTAAAACTTTAGAGCTGACAAGTCCACTCAGTCCTACTTCTTGTTCAGCCAATCACTAAGGTCTGGTCTACGCTGGGGGGGGAATCGATCTAAGGTACGCAACTTCAGCTATGAGAATAGCAGTACTTGTGACACCTTAGATTTGAAAATGTAGAAAAACATCCAAAAATATTTATTATAAATTTAAATTGGTATTCTATTATTAACAGTGTGATTAAAACTGCAATTAATTGTGACTTTTTTAATCTAGTTAATTTGTTTTGCGTTAATCGCTTGTGTTAACTGCGATTGACAGCCCTGTTTTCATGTAATAGTTACAATGTATTAGCTAATGTAATTTAAAAAAAAAAAACCCACCTTATAAACTAGCGTAGGCTTGTTTTGTGAGAGCAATACATCTCTAGACTAGGTAAATCCAGTTAGTAGCCTTCTATAAGTAAGATGGTCATTAGTGTGGTCAAGATGCAGCTTAAGCAAAGATGGGCATGAGTGGATACCATCTGATGTGTCTTGCCTTCCTAGGAAAGTGGTGGGTGCTCATAGAAACTTCTAATTAAACTTGGAATTACTAGTCTGTAACAACCTGTTAAATGTTAACCATATAAATTAAAACTTGAAATCTTAAATGTCACTTTTATAGCTCTCTCAGTATCTACTTTGCCTATATTTATTTGTTCTCGTAACAAAACAGGGAAAGCGCAAATACTGTGGGGAAAATAGCAGTGTGATTCACTGCTACTGTAAGCAAAACATCCTTGTGTGTTTACTTGTATCTGACAGATGCAGTATGGTGTGCACTGTATGTTAAGTATCAAGTCTGGGAATCGGTTGGTCTTTTCTTGGTATTATGATCCCTTCTCTAAAATGTTCTTGAAAGTAAATAAAAATTCAAGAAATCCTTTAATTTTTAATGAAATGCTTTTGTTCTTTAAAGCAATATCTGCTTTTTAACAGAGTACATATGACTATAAATACCAGGGTTTTTATGCCTTTCAGATAGAAATCATTGCAGATCATTTTGAGCACTGACTCACATGAGCAACGTGCTTGTCAGGGAGAGAATTTGATATATCACTCAAGCTTCTCACTGTGTTTTCTGTGCTTTTCATATGGAAAACGTCTGTTACTCTTTTATCCTCAGATTAAAAGAATAGCTATCAGGGTGGAATTGTCTGGGACATTGTCTAGCTGAAGCTTAACGATTTAAGTTATGGGCTATAATATTAACATTTTTGTGTGTATTAAGGCATGATTTGGGGATGGTTTTGAGAAAGGGGGAGGAGTTCATTTTTCAAAGTTTGAGATATTATTAATTAAAGTGAATTTAATGTTGAGTTCTGGTTCTTTTTTCTTTCCCTTGTACTTCATAGATTCCAAATCCTCTGTTTGACCTGGCAGGGATAACATGTGGCCACTTTCTGGTTCCCTTTTGGACCTTCTTTGGTGCAACCCTAATTGGGAAAGCAATCATTAAAATGCACATCCAGGCAAGTACATGTTACACCTCTTATAAAACACCGGGGAGGATTTGTTTTAAGTAAGAATTGCACCATTATCTCTGCAGTATTTCAGTGAGCTGTGATTGGAAATTCGTTTGGTGCAACAGATTTAAAATAAAGGTTCTGTTAGGGTTACTGAACTCAAAACTTGGGCAACTAAATAATCTATGGCTATAAACTAATAAACTCACCGCCTACACCACTCAGGAAATTGGTGGTTAGCCAAATTATTTACCTAGGGTTTTTATCAGACGGAAAAGGCTTCATACTCATAATGAACTTGCCTTTTTGGTAACACACACATGTTCATTTTCAGAGAGCGCTGGAATGAGCGTTTGTCAGTCAGGAAGTATTTTTAAATGTTCACTTTCACTTGAGTTAAAGTTTTAAAGAAGATCCCAATCCTTTCATCCCATTGATGCCTGGTCTCTGCTGAAGCCAACCTGGGGGCATGTGTTGGGACACACTGGCCATGATTTTCAAAAGTCACTGGTTATTGAGACACTTCAAAGAGGTCTGATTTAATATTTTCTGAAAATGAAGTCCTTTCATTGTGCATTAAATTGAGCACCCAAAATCACTAGTCGCTTCTGAAAATTTTGAAGTAACTGGAGGAGCTACTCACCATTCTGTTCAATGCAAGATAAATTGGTATGGTATTCAGTTACATTGTAGTTATTGATGATGCTACAGTTGAATATATGATGTGTCCCTAACTATGTCATCTGCTTTGTAATCACTAGAACAAATGTCTTTTGATTCAGCATCCCCAGTAATAATGCAGTGGCCACAGTTGTATAGCTTGAAAATCTTTGTCACTTCATTAAAGTAGTGATAGTGGGTGGCTGCATGAGATTACTTCTTCAATACACCCAACCAAAAGGATCTCATCCCAGACCAGGACTCTGTTAAAGGGGTGTTCCTTCCACCTTATTTTTTTCTGCCTTTTTTTATCCTACTTTGCATAGTCTTAAAATGGAGGCCTATTCATGGGTCAGAAATCATGATGTTGAGTTTATTGAGAAAAGACTTGCATTGGTCAATGCCATTTTTACTTGCTCAATGCCGTTTTTGCCTTCCCTGGAATTTTTTTATTTAACTAAGATTTAAGATTTATTTATGCTGACTTGGAAAAGACTAAAAATAAAATAGTATCTGTGTGAAGTAATTCCCAAGATTTTTTTTAAATCTGTACAGTGAAATTAATTTGGAGAGAGTTGGCTATTCTCCATTGCTTTGCAGTGTTATTGCCAGTTATCTATTCTGGATAGTGAAAGCAACAAATATTCCCAGTGCCTTGTGCACTTACTCGGTAAACCCTTTTACATCATAAATGTGTTTGGCTATTAGAACTACATTTTGTGTACTGTTTTCTTTCAAGCAAGTTGTTGTGCAATAATCTGGACTTTATAGTGATCTTGCTGTAAATTGGAATTTTAGGAAATGCAGTGGTTATGGAAAAGAGTTATAATAAAATTGGAGAGAAAGCCAATGGGTCCATAAGCATTGCCATTTTATAGTTGCAGTTAATTGGCCCTTTTAATCTGGACCATCGAATCAATTCACACAGTTCTATTAATTTCCTTATTCAGAGTCCAGTTAATTCACTTCTCATTAGATCATACATACAGTGATTTAGTGGAGACTGTATAAACACTATATATCATCTCACCTACACTCTGTAAAAGGGCAAGCTATCAAATCTGACAAAAATGGGATTAACAATGGCTACATTAACAGAACTTTAACTGTAGCAAGTAGAGTGATACAATTATCATGAGGCTTTGGGTTTATCGTGTAGGGCATTTTATCTACTTAAGGTCACCTTTCTGTCACTGAAATACATTCTTATTTTAAATTTTTAACTTTCAATATCTAGAACAATTGTCTCAACCAGGTCACTGCCTCTAAAGGGAGAAATAGTCTAATTTTCAAAGGCAAATTTGGATACCCATCATCTCATTTATTTTGTCCCTAAATTGGTAGGTCTTTGTTCCTTACACTGCCCTTCTAGGGGATAAGGACTTGGGACCAAAAAGATTTACTATCTTTCACTTCCATGCAATTTTGAAATTTTACCTACCCAAATGTATGTTTGTAATGGGGACATAAATTTGTCTTTCTGCACAGAGATGAGTGTTTTTTTTCCATGAAAACACTGATGGAGTTGAGTGACTTTGAGCTTCTGGGAATATAGGTTTAGGGAGGATGTGAAATGGTTAGCACACAGGCTGGAAAAACATTGCAAGAAATTAAATGTATGAGGAAATAGAATAACAGTCTAAAAGTAACTAGCACTTCTCTGTTCTGCCTTTTATTGAAAAGGGTGATATTGAAAAACAATGACACTGAAAGAAAAGTTAAGAGAAAATTATCTGTAAGTGCAGAAGAAGTCATTTAATTGGAAAGGAACATAAATTGTCGTACTCCATTGTCCTTGCTTCCCTTCTGATTAAACATTTCTCTAACTGATGTTTTCCTTCCTACAGAAACTTTTCGTTATTATAACATTCAGCAAACATATAGTGGAGCAGATGGTGTCCCTAATTGGGTGAGTAATTCTATAACTGACTAATACCTTCAGAGTTTGAGTGGAAAAATACTAAGGAGTCCAGTCTAGTATGCTGAAAGTCAACTTTCTGCTAAAGGAGGCAGTGCTTTACTCTCAAGAAGTGCAAATTTTGGCCTGCAAAGCTGTTTTAGATTTTATCTGAGCTGTCATTTCTTATCCCAAAGGTTTCAACTACCTCAAGCGATACCATAACAGTTTGGATAGATGTAGTATGTACATACCACGTTCTTATTATGAATTAGTGACACTGCTAGCTGAAATTCTGCAGTATAATCTGGTGGCTTTCTGTGATGATATATTGTGACTCCCTATCAGAAAATGAATGAACTGTCACTACTTACAATACATAGTGTTCACATGTAGCTAAAGGTGGAGGCCCTTAGAAGAGACATTCCATATATTTTATTATATGAAATACCTTCTAAAATGTTAGGATGAAAACCTGGGCATAGAATTGTAATCTTCTCTATTACAAACATATTTTTTTCATTACAGAAAGTTGCAAGCTGTTCAGGGATAAACTGTTCCTATTTTGAGAAAATACCTGTCTTTTTCCAGACTAGTGTGTTTCTTAGGAAATGATTCAGACTTGTTTTAAGCTAAGATTTCATTTAAATGTCAGGGGAAGTAGAGCAAGAACACATGTAATACCCAGATTAAAAAAAAAAAAAGATAATTTAAAATACAATGTAAGAATGTATTGGCATGATGGGATTTAATACTGATTGAAAAGTATATTTAATCAAGCATTGAATTTCACCATGTCACTTGGGAGATTTACCCATTCAGACAAAAATGCTGTATGATTTCAAGAGCCCAAGTCAATCTGAACATCCCTTATCGGCAGTCTAACAAATACGTTCCCAACACAGCCTCTCCCAATACACAGCATTAAGCAGTGTATAAAACTACTTGAATACAAACAAAATATGCAGTTTGTTTGTCTCGGTATACATGACTTAGTGCAAATCATCCAGTATTGCATCACTAAATTGTGCTTAACTGTTCACAAGAAACATTTGTGTGCTCAAAGACAAATGTTGCAGACTTTTTTTAATAAATTGTTCAGACTGCTCTGACATTAGAAGAGGTGGTTTTCATTTTTATCAAACAGTGGTTTAAATACAGTATTTCATCTGAAGTCTGATATACATTAGGTGTTAACAATCTGATTTCAAAATCAATTCTAAAGATGTGTTTTTACTTGCTCCTTAAGGACTTTCACTCATTTTTGAGGACACATGATGATAGCCAGGACTCTTTTTGCTGTCTTATAGTTGAATACTTTTTTGGTGTTTTAAAAAAAAAAAAGTCTCAAGAAGAGTTTCTGGATAGGAGTGTCTGGAAATAATTGCTATTTAAATATGTAAACTTGAAGTAGTAATGTTATACAAAGAAATAGGAGTGTCTGATGCAACATTCTTGGGCACTTCACTGATGGAACAGATCTGATTTTATTGCTTCCTGAGTTTTTCATTGGGAGTCTGGATTGTAACAAACTTCAAAATGAATGTTTTGTTTTTAATATTCCTTTAAAAAAAATGCTACTGGTTAGAAATCATTGTCTTTTTGACATTAGCCACTCCAAGCTGATTTGCTTTTTATCTTTGATCAACACTACTGCTGAGTAAGGTATATTTCCAAAGACTTCCTCAAATGCAATCTTTGGGCCAAAGCTAGTTTTTTTCCTACTTCATCTGTCTTGGAGATAGTTTTTCATCAAATTACTTTTGAACATATTCACAAGATTTCTGCTGGATTCAGATTTTTATTAGACAGTTGATGTCAGAATTCAAAAATGTTCTTGGGAGACAGTAAGTTTTTTGGAATGTCCCAGTATCCTTGACTTTTCTCAAACACAGTCTGCTAGCATTACCTCATCAATTTCTCTCTAGAGTAGTATATAAAACACTTAAGCAACAGCTTGCATTAGAAGTTCTTAATCATTATTAAGTACAAAGAGAATACTCAATGATGAGTAACATTAACCTTTTAAAACACATTTATTCCATTAGTTTGACTTGAGATAGTTTGAAGTTCGGAGATGTTGCCTTTTGCAAAACAGTGTCTAACCAGAAAGATTTTTTTAAAAGAAAATTGATGTACAGGATTATCAACGCCTAGATGGAAGATTAAGTTGAATTGTAAGGAGAGAATTATTAACGTCCTTGAAATTGTTGTGATTTTATGCACTAGACCATATTCTCTCTGATAAATAGATGAGTCTTAATCTTTAATGAAAAACAGAGCTGCGTGCAACTCTTTTTTCCTTAGGATTGCAGTTGTTTACTGATATTACCAGAGTCTGTGTTCATTGTATCCTGAACTTGCAAAACCATCCCTTTAATACAGTTCAGGGTGATTTGGTTTCACAATTTTATTATGTAGAAAGTTTTTCTACAACCCACCCAAACACTTCAGGATTAAAAACAATTACATAAATCAAAAGCTGAAAGCTATGGAGAGATTTAGCAAGGGAAAATGTTGTCAACCAAGTTTTGAAATAAAATGGAGAAGTCTGAGGCACGAAGACCTAAGGGCTAGTCTACACTTAAGGGTTATTTTGGATTAAGATAGGGTGTGAATTCAAAGTGCAATAGCTATTCCCCATGTGGACACTTGTATTTTGGAAGAAGAATGTGTTTTTCCAGTTTAGCTTAATCTACTTCCAAAGTGATATTAATTTAAATCAGAAAAAGGTGCTCTTATTCTGAAATAAGAGCATCCACATGGAGAGCTGTTCTGGAATAGCTCTTGTGGAACAGCTGTTCTGCTCAGCGTCCCCATATAGGCAAGTCTAACTGGCAGCAACAACAGAGAAAATGGCTGTCACACCAACTGAGCCCCAGGTTGTGTGGAGGAGCACCCAGGAAAGGAGAATGGTGCTAGCTGAAGAGGATAGAGCACAGAGAATAAGAGAGAGCCCTAAAAAGTTGGAGCAAGATCACAGAGGATTTTAAGCACAAGGAGGCTAGTTTTCAACAAAATCAATGAGTTAGATTATTTATTTGTATTATTGTAGAAGCCCCAGTCATGGCCTAGGATCTCATTGTGCTAGGTGCTGTACAAAGAAAATGGCAGTCATTTCCCCAGAAAGATTCCAGTCTAAATGAATGGGGAGCCAGTGAAGTTGTTTTAGAATGGGGGATAGTGTACTTGTACTTGGTTGTATGTGCAAGATACAAGGTGGGCACCAGTATTCTGCACGTGCTGGAGTCTGGGTTGCTGCTGAAATTCAAAGTGAGGTCTGAGGTGTGAGAAACGCAGAAGGCTGTTGAAAGATTGACAGGGGGAGCCTCAGATCACTCAACTACAAATGCTATCAGCTAATGATCTGGAGGTTGCAATGTTGCTGTTTAGAGAGGGCATGTTTTTTGCTGGGGTCTTACAGATACAAAGTGAGGAATGGAGGATGCTGTCAAGGGGGCAAGATGATGCATTAACTATTACTTTTGTATTCTCTGACTTAAAGAGGAGGTTAGCTTACTAAGCAGCCATGTTACATACTTTTTGTACTAGTTTTAGGCCACAATTAACCAATTTTAAAATTGTTTAATTAGTAGCTATATTGTGGGTTTTCTTTTGTTTTTTTTAATGTTTAGATTTAATTGTTTTACCTACAGCTGCATGAATGTTTACGAAGTCACCGAGCATATTGCTTTTAAACATGATCACATTTGACTTTGAAGTGGTGATTTCAAATGGGCACTAGGAATTCCCAGAAAGCTATTAAAGAAATATTACTCAAAACCAACCATATAAAGAACTTTGGCAAGCTGTAACATTGCTGAACGATTTATCAGAAAGAAAAGTCCACCCTTTGGTTTTATCCGGCTGTTTAGGAGTTGCCATTTCTTAGTGATCAAAAGAGAGGACAGAAGGAAAAACTTTATATGTGTTCTAGGTTCCTGCTGGGAGTTCTGAGCTCTAGCATAGTGCTGTGTAATGTTAAATGCCTGCCAAGGTTCACCCCAGAAGTAGCTGCACTTTCATAATAAGTGAAGTTTTTATTACATATATAGATCGTAAAACCTGTTGTTAAAACACTTCAGCATCCTTCAGGAACCCTACGCAAATGATCCTCATTGGACCTTGCCAGTAGGAAGCTCATTCTAAACTCAAGCAGCAAATGCTGTCCTCATAGTCCGGCTGCCTAAACAGTACGAGAGACGTGGCCTGTCTTCTTTTCACAGGAAAAGGGTTTTTTGTATGTACAGTATATGTTCCTATGATGATCAGGATAAGGTATGGACAACATTTGAGCTGGGGAAATCCGTACACCTGCTCCATTTGACAGTCACATCTAAAAATAGTGCCAGAGGAAAGTAACTGTTAATTAGTTGCAAAAGACAAACACAAAGTGAGGTCTGTTCAGTCGGTGATATTTATGCAAAAATGTAGCCTGTAGTACGCCTTAGCAGTTTAAGGGCTAAACTGTCAGTGCCCTGTCCTGCAGATTAGACTTGTGACTCCCATTAATGCAACAGCGAAGTCTGAGTCTGAAGGTATAGGTCTGAAAATCTAACCCAAAGTACCAAATACTTCTTCTGAGCAATTTCTCAATCTAGGGTTTCACCTGGGCCAATTTTTGATGCTTTAAAGCCACATAGGCCAGTTGGAATTTGACTAGTTTGCGCTAGTAATTAAACAGCTTACATGAAACCAGCCTCTATTCATACTTGAATCACTGACTTTGTGAACTAATGGTGTGCTGCTCCTTGTTATGTTACAATTCACAACGCAACCCACTGACTCAGTAGCAAATTAGTCGTAATTGACTCTTCTGACTTTATCTGTAAAGGGCATTGTGTTTTCCTCTTGACACAATTTTTTCTCAAAAAATGTGTCAGAAAACTTCAGCCACCCAAAAGGTTTTAATTTTTTCCTTTTAAGTTTTCCCAAAAAACAATCTTTTTTTCTTTTTTTTAAAAGATTAGCAATGGGGACAATGATAGAAAAGGCCACACTATAGATTAACTAGCTTTTCATGCAGAATAGTTTAGCTTTGTGGTTTATTCTCCTTAATGTGCAAAGCAAAGCTCTTTAGCAGCTTGGGGACCCGGAACAGTGAGCATCAAACTGGCAGAATCCACATCACTTTGATTTTAACAGAACACCATCCGAAGAGCAAGATCTGATTTACAAATGAAAGGTCCTGTCTTTATATGGACCTTTGTTTTACATAAATACCTCAGCACTAATATGGTGCAAGAAGTCCTGTTGAATTGGCACCAGAATTAAAGTATATATTAAAAAATGGCTTCTAATTTGTGTTTAGACTAAGACTTTTTATTAAAATTCTGTTGAAAATAATCCAAAATGGCTGAGAATGTAGATAATTTAGCAGTGACTTTAAATAAAGTCTCCTGAGGTAGAATTGCTTTTGGATGCTTATGCTCAAATAAATTTGTTAGTCTCTAAGGTGCCACAAGTACTCCTCGTTCTTTTTGTTGATACAGACTAACACGGCTATCACCCTGAAACATTACACCTGACATTTCTTGGTGCAGTAAATCAATGGCTCTCCTCCCACAAGTATATCAGAAACCTGTGGGATTGTGCCTTTATAATACGGTTGTGTACACAATGGGGAAACTGGCACAAAAAAGATTTTAATAGCTTGAAAGGGACACAGATGTGAATGAAATTTGAGATGTTTTGATGTTAAAACCTTTAGATGGATCACAATAGAATTAAGAGTTTATTTGAAAAGGGCTTGTAGGATTTAAATGTGAACTAGCAAGTGAATGTTTGAAAGCTGTAGTTTTGCTTTTTAAAGATATAACACTGATTTTTCTTGCCCTCACATAGAAGAAATATTTCTTTACAAATAACGATATCCAACAGATTTGAAGTCTAATACAAACTGCAATGACAACTCTGTTAAAGTTAGTGTTTAACATACCAAAAATAAAAATCTCTCAAGGTGAAGTATTGTTCATGACATTTAGATCACTTGTGTATTTGAGGACATCCCAGATAAATTAGATCACATTTAAGGCAACTTCAATTTCATGGTGTCACAAGTATTTTATTTGAAGATTATTCCGAATAATGTTTCAGATGAAATCAAAATGAAAACACAAAACAGCTTCTTAACCCCAGCTTTGCTCCCCTTGACCTTGAGCATAAACCCGATTTATTTAATTAAATATCATCAGTTTCATTTTCCAATTTTAAAATAATACAGATGACTTATCTTTGTTTCCCCAAATGTTTTAAAAACCAAGGCGGCATTGATATAAATTAAAGCCAGTGGCTCTGCCCTCAGTTTTAGAAGTCAGGTCTCTTTAAGCTGTAGGCACCTTGGGAGTAAGTCCAGATTTGCTGCAGTGTAATCTATCATGGTTGAGTCAGGCAAGAAGTCTGAGGTCCATTCTGACTCACCATGAATTGTGTCCTGGTATTGGTTGAGCCTCAGGGAAATGGATGGTTTAAATACTGTGAGAATCTTTATCAGCACAGGAAATGACAGCTCATTAAAATACTAACCGTTAAGCCTGTTTAGATCACTGTCTGGAAAAAAAAATTAACCATTTGAAGGTTCAGATAACTTGCCAGAAGAAGGTGTACTTTTTGGATGGTGAGGGAAGCATGCAAATCGGTCAGCTTTACTTACTAGTCCAGCGGCACTTTCAAACCTGTTTGTTGGGGGTTTATAACCACGGCATAAAACTCTTGTTGAGAAAATTTAGGCCATACAAAACCATAACATCTTGAGCCCTTTTAAGGAAGGGACAACATAAAATGTCTAATTGTGGCTATTTTAGTGAGTGCCTCATTCCTCTTGTGCAGCAATATGAAGAGTAAAACATACAGCTTCCTACATATCTCTTGTGTCCTTTGGGGAAAAACTAGAAAGAAATGTGAAAATTAGAACAGAGCAACTCTAAGCCTGGTATATTAGGAGTTTTACTTGAGATACAGTAAAACTTTTCTCTAGCTTTCCACAATTGTGTGGAAGTTGAAGGCCATTGCTCTGTCTGCCATTGCAAGTTTGATCAACAAGCAGAACCAGTCTTCCTCAGAGCCACAGATAATGGAGGAGAGCCCAGAGCTGTGAATTCCCTTCATTACATTAAATTTTTGACTCTTCTTCACCACTGAACACTTTATTTTTTGTAGATCCAGAGAATCAATCTGGTTTTCGACTAAGTTTACTTTATTAGTGAAATCAGAATATGTTCATGGCTCATGCTGACAAAAAGCAAATAGATTTTTTTTCCCTTTCGGCACCAAAAATAATTTTTAAAAAGCCCCCCGATGTGATTAGGACATGATCTTCTATCTCTTTGGTGTTTCAGGTAGCCCAAAAGGGTAGGGAGAGAGTGGCCAGTTGAAAAACTCTTCCCACAGCTATGGTGAACATATGCTTCCTGACTCAGAATTGGGCTCTGCAGGTGATAATCTGGTCTCTACAGTTTATCACCCACAAAGGCAACATATGGTTGAATAGAGCCAAAGGGCCAGGTTAGTAAGACATGTGTTCACAAACTTGCACGCAGACATTCTCTCTCACTGGTAAACCCTGTAGAAAACTGATCTGAAGGAAAGTCTGACATGGGCAATCCATTGTGATGAAGCTGGGCAGGTATTTACTTGGCTCTGGCTCTAGATTTATTTAAAACAGTACTTTACTATAGCTGTGCTACTTCTGGCCTCTGACATGTTAACCAGAATGTGATGTAGGGTCCTTTTTCCTACGAACTGTTACTTTTATGAACACTGTCTCTTGAACAAGCACAGTGCCTGTGTGTTCAGTAGCCATGTAGTCTGGACAAGCCCAGTCCTTATATTAGCAGTGAGTCTTTCCAGCTTTATGGAAAGGATGTATTTTTAAAGAGAACATTCACAAAATGTGACTTCTGACTCGAGCTTACATCACTTTTAAAATAGAGGTTTTGATCTGTTTAAGTCTGGAGGCCTGGCTGATAGTTTGTATAGTGTATTTAGCATTCTGGTTTACACTATTTTTCCCCTTCAAACTATTTCCATGATAAAACTGACCTGCGTATATTCAGACTTTGAGCGCGTGTCATTTCTTACTGAGCACAGCCCAGAATTTAATTCGTGTTCTTCAGTTCATTTCTCCAATGGGGTATGAAATTTAATGTACGTTGCTAATGTCCTGATTCAGCAAAGCATGTAAGTACATGCTTAAAGTTAAGCAATTTCTTCTTAAGTGATTTGCTTTTGAGTTCTGTTGAAAATTGGTTATCATTAATTCTTCCAGTGCTACATAATGTAACAGGTGTGGTGTGCTAAAATTACACCTTCAGTGCTACCCAGTGTCCCTATTTACATTGAGACTCCTATTCTGCTGAAACTTATAAATTTGAGTAAATTTACACATGTGCCTAAGTGTTAGTAGAATTAAGCCCATAGATTCTAAACTCTCTGGTGGCCTTTTCTGTAAAGTACTAGTACAATGTTAGCACAATAGAAGTACAGAAAAGGATTACCCAGTTACCGCAAACACTGACCAAATTAAATAGTTATTTTTGATGTTCAAAGACTATTTTTAAAGAAAATTTTAATGAAATTTCAGTAAATACAATCATAAAACAGTAAAGGGTACCTACAGTACAAGAGGTATAATCAGTAAAAGCTAGTAAAATTAAAGTATACAATGAATAATGAAGCTTATCTTAAAAAAACCCTGAATTTTAATATTGCTGAAAGTTCTGATGAAGTGAGTTTTAGCCCACGAAAGCTTATGCCCAAATAAATGTATTAGTCTCTAAGGTGCCACAAGGACTCCTTATTGTTTTTGCTGATACAGACTAACAGGGTTACCACTCTGAAACCTTTAATTATGTTGTAACTTTGGGGGTGGCAAGATTTTATATTGTGTGTGTTCTTAAATACCTGCGAAAAAGTACTGTTAACACTTTTCAAATGGTATTCCTAGATTCTAAGGCAAGAGGGAGCATGGTTGCCATCTAGTTTGGCCTTCTGCAGAACTGAGGCCACAGAACTTCCCCAAAATAATTCCTGTTTGAACTACAGTGTATCTTTTTAGAAAAACATTGTCTTGATTTAAAAATTCCCAGTGATGGAGAATCCATCACAACCCTTGATAAATTGTTCCAATCATTAATTTTTTTGGTGCATCTCTTCCGAGCAGTTAATTTTTTGTGAGAAAAATCTACTTCTAACCCAAAGAGATTCAGGCTAAGATTTCTGCTGAAATCATAAGCACCATTTCATTATCACCATCATACATTTGATATGTGGAGTTTTGTAGAGACAGTCAGTGATTTTTGTTTTAAGCAAAATAAATAAATATATAGATAGATAGATACGTACATAGAAAGATGCAGTGTGTAGTGACTGACACATCGGTTTTGATTACTATGATGTGCAAATAAATTATCAGTGAATTCCAGGTGTGTTGGTAACTAGAGCAGAAATGTGTGTTCCAAACTGTTCAACCAAAGTAACCAATTTTTCACAATTCTTTAAGAGAAATTTTAACTCCATTCAGCTGCTACTGACAAATTCTCTTCAATCAGTAATATTTTTCTAAAAAAGGCTAAGCTCTTTAATGTAGGATCACCCAAAGTGTATCATGAAGCTTCCAAGATTTGTAAAGTTTTGTTCCATTGAAAAATTTGCAAATCAGTTTTTCAGATGAATAGCTGAAAACATGATATTTAACACAGGTAAATGAAAATAAGAAATCTTTTAAAGCTAATTGTAGCTTCCAGTTAAACAGAAGTGATTCAAAGTTCCTCAAGAAACAGTCAGATTTAGTATAAGATGGTTGCAAAGTAAAATAAAAAGTACAATTTCAGGTTATGCAAATGGTACATATTTTATTCTGAAATCTTTCATTCTGAATCCAAATTGAGAGAGATTATTTTTGCAAGCAAGATAAAATCTAAAAATATTTTCTAAAGCTTAATATAAAAATAAAGCCAACCTCACTGACTTGCATCAGTATCAGGGATGCAATGCAAATTAATGAATTCTGCAAATTCATGAATAAATATAATAAAGGAGAATACTTCATGGAATGTCCTTTGTTCACTTATTATGACAGTTATCACTGTTTTTGATGTTTCATAATGTCTTTGTGAATGATCTTTCTATTTAAACAAAAATTGAGGTCATACATCAGTTCGCTACCTGTGTTGCTAAAGCTTTGAAAGGTAGGGAGCTTTTTGTATGTGTGCAGATTGTAAAGTATATTGATGAACAAAGTTCTATTGTACATTTAGGGCCTTGATTTCTTATCTCACTGACTTTTATTATTATTATTACTCTTATTTCTTTTAAAAGACCACAGGCTTTCCTCTGTTAACAATGGAAGCTGAGAGAATCTGAACAGAATGGTAGATAGGAGGGATAGAAGCCATTTTACTGTTGGAGGGGATATCTTCCACCACCTTCCTTTATTCAGCCAGTTGTGCAGTGATGTATGCGGTTTGCATGTAGAAAGCTGGAACCACAGTACTCTTCTGAAGCTACATCTTAAACCCATTGCTGAGCGGCGCAGAACTGTGATGCAAAATGCTGTCGCTTCTGCAGTCGCAACTGCACCCAGCAAATGGGTAGAATTCTTGAAACTGATGCTGAAATCCAGGCTGTGGCTGTTGAGTTAATGGGTTGACATACGTTCCTAAAGAGCCATTAGGAATGGGAGAGCTGTGGCTTGTAATTAAAATGCATTTGATCAATTGCTAGCCTTAAAAATGTATATACCCTGCAACTGGAATTGGGCTCAGTACATTGAGTGACATGTTAGCTCTTCAGAATAGTGTGTGAGGAAATGGTCAGAGAATTAGTAGTATTGCTTAAATGGCTGCATTTTACTGGAAGATTATAGAAATAATCAAAACTAGAAGTTTTTAACCACTAAGGTTAAGAAGAATTTTATTTCTAGTATTGCGAATCTATGTGTATAAGCTTGCTACTTTCTAAATTTTACTCTAGCAAAAATGTGGACAACACACATTTCTTTGGCAACTGAGTGTATAAGTATAAATATGCCATAAAATATAGTCAATTGTTCAATTATGCAGGACCTAATATAGGGTTCCCACAGTCCTTGTATGGATGGCCCAAAGGTCCATAAAATAGCTTAATGAAGTTCTGTCATAAAGCGAACTTCAGTCATCATTCACCATTATAAAAAGTTGTGCAGAATGCTTTAAATGAAAGAATTGTTTTAAAATATACTCTTGGTGTATCAGGAGGAAATGCCCTAATCTCAACCCTGTGAACTTCTTAATTTTCATTTCACTGCTGCGATAATCATTATAATTTGGAGACTAAGTAGATGAGGGTTTTTTTTAAACAAAGGGCTTGGACAACTACTTAGTTCAACTCTCATCATTTAAACATTTCTATTTTAAAATTCATATAAAGTTTTAAAAGTAAAATATTACCTTTCAGTAGCTTTTTCCTTTTGTCGTGTGTCATTTATTTAAAAAAAAAAAAAAAAAGTACCCAAGAGATAGTTTTAAAACAGTGACTCGTACTGACCAACGAGTCATTCGGGAGAACTTCTGCCGCAAACTAACAGCTGGGCCCTTACTGGGGTTTTCTGAAGAATTGGAAATAGCTTGTAAAAGCTGCTATACCCTTACATAAAATACATGGATATATATTTACAGTCGCCTTGCAAAAATTTTAGGAAAATTTACCAGCCCAGCCACAAAATATATTCACCAGTTTATCCATGTTGATGAGGAAATATCTCACTGAAGATATTTTTTAAACTTGGCATTCAGTAAAATTGCTTGCCCCAAGCTAGTAGAGCAAATCTAATTAACAAGGCCAATAGTGAGCTATTTGCAAAAAGAAAAGGAGGACTTGCGGCACCATAGAGACTAACAAAAAGTGAGCTATTTGTACTTCTGGGATTCTGTGGATTTACTAAAATTTTAAATGTTAGAAAGCCATTGTCCTCCATTTTAACTTGTTTTATTTACCCAGGAAAATGTAATCTGTCTAGTGAAAAGGAGTGAATTGTAATGCAGTGTGATAAATACATGTAATTTAATATGGGAAGTACTTCTCCCCCTTTTTAAAGCACACTAAATGATTTTGAAAATCAGATGGGGCATGTCTTCATTGGGGAAATTTTATGGAAAAAACAAAAAAAACCTACTGGTTTTCACAGAGATCCCTAGTGTAGAGAAGGGACCAGCCATAGGAACTTCGTCAGCACTGATGAGAAGTTGCCATAGTGTAACAAAGGCTTAAAGCATCTCTCATGGGTAATTCTAAAGCACCCAGAACCATGTATTTAGGAGCAAGTAGGTCCCAATGGGAGAGAGGATACAGCTCCTGAGTTATATTACTGTTGACTGGTACGGTCTGCAACGCTTAGATAGTGGATACAAAAAATGATACTGATTCATTTGAGTAGCCTCAAGTTACAATTTTAAAAATGCTCTGGCATCTGCAGAATGGAATTTGGTAGCTACTTTGCTAAGCCTGTCCAGCTTAGTATTTCCAGCTCTTTATAGATGGGAGAAGGCACTGAGTACATAAACTTATCAGTGATCCTTATTACAGTCATCTGAGAACAAGGTGTTTAGTAACATACTGTAGTTTCTATGCAAGTCATCTGCCATAAAACATGGAGTGAATCAGAACAAGGTTCATAGTTCCTTCTTTGTTCCTTTGTTAATCATTGGTTAGTGGGAGGCGTCTTTAGAATTTGCTAATGCATTCTTTTTGGATAAGGATGACGCACAGATTGTCCTAATAAGGACTTAGTTTGAGAAAGGAGCCGCCTTCTTTGAGAAGATAGGAGCAAGTCATAGGGCGGGCAGTTTCTTTTTTAACTGAGGGATGACACAAGCACAAGTCATTTCCTTATTAATCGGTTCAAACCAGTTCTTACAGGAACTGCTGATGATAAATGTGGGACTTCTGAGAAGTCATTCATTTTATTCTCAGCCGTGCATCATTGCACAGGCTTAGCTGAGCTTCTCCCTGGCTTTGAGGAAGTAGTGGAGCATATAGCTCTCTGTGTTACCTCTGAGTTCATTATCAATCTGCTGTGAAATCCTTTTCTTTTCTTTTTTTTTACTCTTTTTTTTTTTTTCTTTTTGAGAGTCTGGGGGACCCACTTGTCCCTCTTCTTCAGATGAACTGATAACACACACTGTATTGTTTGGGTCTCCCAGTTATCCCATGCGGGGGTGATGCCTTCTGATCTATGGCTCTGATCTGAACTTTGTTCCTTTTGAGCCAAAGTGGTAAGTTTAAAAAATAAATAAATTGTTTTCTTGTTTTTTCTCCCCAAATTTTGTCTTGTTCTCTGGAATGAAATTTGCACCAGTGCTGTCCCAAGTATAGGTCCCTCTCTTCAGAAGCCGTTCCAAGAGTACTTGGAAGCTCAGCGAATTAAACTTCACCACAAGTCTGACAATGGAGTGCCACAGGTAAGAATTCCACCCACTACCTCTTTTCCTTTCTTCTTCTTTGCTACTCCTTGACTCCTTACCCATTGTTTCTGATTAAGTTTTGATTCTAGTTTTTAAAGACCTGCAAATCTCAAAGGAGATAAGGCTTTGAATCGATTTTAAAAACAAGCTGAGAAGTTCAGAGGAAAAACTGTATTTGTACTACATACAACTGGGTTAGACATTCTATCCATTTGGGAGTAAGCTTGGCAGCTAAGCAAAGCTGTGGTTTGTCCTGACTTTCTATTCATTTCTTTTGGTACAAGAGACAAGCTATTAAAGACAGGGAAAAGTTCACTTTACATGTACAATTATGTGTAAAGAATTCCCCACACCATCAAATATTACTAAAGTATATAGGATTTGAATTTCCTTTTCTTGTTAGCTCCTTAACCCTACCCCCCCCCCCCAAAAAAAAAAAAAAACCAACCAACCAAAACACATCTTGATGGGCAAACAGAAAATATTAAGAAAATACAGTGTTTAAGTAGGGGCCTTTTCATGCAAAAATCTTTAAATATATGTCCCACGGGTTTAGATATAAAAGGATTAATTAACACCGAAATTTTAGATGTGATATTTTTAGGACAACTAAGATATTGATATACACAAATTATTAACCTTACATTTTAAGTCCTAAACCCTTTGCTTCTATAAACATTTGCTTTCCTAGTTCTTAACAGAAAAAGGGGGGTAATTAAGGGAAGATCAGTCTGGAATAACTAGGCGGAAGCATGTTCTGCCCTTTGAAGTAATCTCTGTGCAGTGCATTGCTGCCCTCCTTTGACTGAAATAGAAAGTAGAAAAAAGCACAGGACTGGAGAACACTGCAGAAACATGATTTTTTAGTCCATCACATTAACTTCCAGCTACACAACTTGAAATTGATATTCATTGGAAGCTAACATGCTGTAGGCAATTCAGTAAAAACTGACTGTTAACCAGCGACCGTATTGTACCTTCTGGAAATGACTAGGAATCACATCAGGCTTTCCTAATCCTGAACTTTGAGATACCAACAAAAAGAAACAAAATCATGGATAATAAATCACTTATCAACTCACCCACCTGAAATGATAAGTTGCCCTGCAGTGATTTGGCAGCACCTTTCATGCTGGCTTTAAAAGACCAAAGTTAGCTTTACACAGAAGCCTGCAGGGATCCTGTTGTTCCTGGTGTAGTTTGATAAATTATACAGACTCCTGAGATGATCAGATTCTTTCCCTTCAGCTAGGAGGAGGAGGAGAATTCTTTTGTATTCTGCTAATCTGAATTTTTTCCCTTGTTCTGCTGTTTTTTGTTTTTGCAGGGGGAGAACTGGTTATCATGGATGTTTGAAAAACTTGTGATCGTCATGGTTTGCTATTTCATCTTGTCTATAATAAACTCCATGGCCCAAAGCTATGCCAAACGACTGCAGCAGAAGACGTACTCTGAGGAAAAGACAAAATAAGCTGGGTAAAACCCATTGAAATGGGCTTTAGCAGACATGCAAGTGACAGGTCTTATTATATGTTAAAAATCGGCATTATTCAAAACAGGGAAACGCTTTTTAAAATCATCAGTTTTCCAGCTGTAACAAGTTTTTAATTATTTTCTTTTGAAAGTAATTCACTATTAGAGAATAACTTTCATTTACAAACGTATGTATGTTAAGGTAATGTATATACTCTTTAATTCAGTCTGAGTTGTACTTTCTCGGGTGGCACGTGGGATGCTAAACTAATGCTGAACATAAATGCTTTCCATTCAAGTTAATTCCAAACTTGATGATTTAATACTTAGCACAACTCCAGATTTCCTGATTAACTTGCAGCCTGGCCTAAACGTAACAATTTTCTTTGGAAGGATGGCTGTCATGCCTCATAATTTCAAGGTCATTGAAATGTGTGTAAACGATAGTAGACTGGGTAACATTCTTGCATGTCCCTCATGGTAATACGAGTCCATCTGAGTTCTCAGAAATGCCGTCACATCGCACATGCTCTCAGTTGGAAAAGCCGCCCTTGCCAACTTCATAATGGTGTAAGCAGAGACGGCTGATGTCAAACTGGTGCAGTTCACTTTTTTTATTCTGTATATTTAGAATGAAGTCAAGATAAAACTTTATAAAGTCATCTTTGATCATTCCAGAATTTCTTGTCAGTCTTTTTAAGCTGTTTCTTCCTCTCAATACCTTTGGTATACTCAGTTTCTCTTTAGTTTCTTTATTAAGCCTGTGTCCATTTTATTGCATGCTTACTAATCCTTCCTGTATAGTAAGCACAGAAACCTTTTGTTAATTTTTCTTGAACTTCTTGCTCAGCAGAAGGAAGTAGAAAGCATGTATTTGGCACCTTGCAGTATGGTATGATTTATTCATTTAAGGAGGCTCGTTGAATGACGTTACTAATTTTTTTTTATCGTATCACTCTAGGTGTGTGCTTAATGTCAGGAATACAGATTTATAGCACTCTGAGTGCTGCAGGAAAAAAGTTGGGGAAGCGTAGAAATCAGAAATTAAGACAGGTTTGATGTAAAACACAGGAATGGTAATTAATAACCATAATAAAGAACATTAAAGTATACTTTAAAAATATCCCAATATTTATTCTCTTTTAAATACTGTTACAAATCAGTGTGTGTGAAATTAATTTGCATTGAAGGGGCAGACTTTTTCTTTTCTTAGTAAATAGGTGACCATTCCAATGCTACTGTGTATATACAACGCTTCTCTAATAGTCCCTGAACTAGTAGGAATGTAGTTTTGTTTTATCCATCAGAATATTAAAATAAGTTGACTTGTTTAATCAGACATTCTTAAATGGCGGTACATGGATCCTATTTAGGATAGAACTGGCTCAACACCGATTAAATTAGATGTCTGCCCATTAGAGTAGGGCAGCTCTCGAGCAAGACGCAATAAACGTGCATTTTGTTCTGCCTGAATGTTCACTTGTGTTGCCTACCGTCGTGACATCTCCATGGCTGTACCATCCTGTCGGATAGCTTATCAGACTGATGTTGACTGTTGGATCTCATGGCAACAACAGTCGGTAGGCTGTCTGACATTTTGGTATCTTTCATCTGACCGTTTGCTCATCCATCTCAAATTCTGTTTTTCATTGAACATCAACAGGCATTTAAGTGTTTAAAGTTTAGAACACAAATGATTTTAAATGTAAATGTGTCATAACTATTTTTCTTAAAATATAGCACTCTGCATAAGAAACACCTTAAATTACATTGCAAGGTGTGTGAGATTTGTAATGTTTTTGCTTTTGTGTGCATCATACATAACTTTAAACAAACTGTAACAGTGTTACTTGAATGCATGAAGAGAATTTTATATAGACTTCTCTAAATATTGCTTCTGATCTAAAAATCTCAGTGGGACATTTTCAAAGGCACACAAAGGGCAGTTAGTTGCCCAGCTCCCATTGAAATCCAATGGGTGTTGGAGGCCCCACTCCTGTTTGTGCCTGGAAATTTAACAAAGAACAAAATGTAGCAACAAATTCATATGACTAATTATACATGTATAAAATCACGACTATTTGCTATTTCACAGCAATGGTTTAAATCAGCCAAAACTTAAATTATGCAATTTTTGGTTAGTCATGTGTTATATTTAACAGCTTTGAGGCATTTATTTTATTTTTCCCACAACATGTTTTGACTTAGGAAAACACTGTGGTTTGCCATTTGTCCCACTTTATTTAATAGCAGCTTTGTTTTGTTCAGATATAACATCTGTCAAATATATGGGGCACTATTCTCATTTACACCAAAGCCGTTTTACACCACTCTGGCAGTGGAAAGGGCCCAAAAGAGTACATTTAATTTAGGCCTACTTTAAGGTCCCTTCATGCTACCAGAGTGAGATGAAAGGATCTTGTGTAACTAAGATTCTGGCCCTAGATCTTTCTGTCTCATAGCATGTCTTCAGATAATTTCTCAAATACGCTTTTAGTTGCATCTTTTATCCAAAGTCTTTACAGTGACTCTGCCTAACAACCAAACAAATTGCAAGCTTTCCCCCACATATATATAGATGATTCTGCAAGCCACATTTATATGTGTCCGTTCTGGTGAACTGTGCTGTAATTCTGAAAGCTTTCTAAAGTTCATCTTTTATCTGATATTTAGAGAATGGACTGAACAGTATACCTGCTTCTTTCTTATCAGACACTGGATGGTGATCCTTTAATACTTAATACAAGGTAAAAAATAAAGATTTCCAAATTGATGTCTTCATGTTTGCTCAAATAAAAATAATATATCTAAGTGGTATAGTGTTTCCTTTTGTTTCATTTCAGCTGAATAGAGTCCATTGTTTTATATTTAGCCTTTTCATGTTATCCTGTAAGTATGTGCTGTCCCAACAAAGGCATTCAGTGATAAACATGATTCAAGAAGATACTTCTCAACTGCATTTGACAAATTCAAAGGAAATTCCAAAGCCTTTAACACTGTACGTGGAAATGGGGTTTGGTTTTCCAAAAAGCAAGATTCCCATTGTTTCTATGGTTTTCAAATGACACACGGATGGAGAAAATTATCCATTTAGAGCTTATCTGAATTACATTTAATGAAGAAATACTGATAGGTATTGTCAGACACGTATGTGCTTTGTTACAGTACTAACGGTGTACTGTGTGCATATACTATTATCCTTCTTGCAGTGACCAGTGAAGTTTCCTTATTTTCCCTGCACTCTCATTGTTCTTATGTGCCTTGATACTTATTTTTAATGCACATATTTTCCTTGTACCTTTGAGGAACATACAGAAATGAGCTATTAGCAGCCCTAGCAGTGGCAATTAATGTTTTGGTTTAACTGGGCTTTGAAAGGGAAAACTGCAAGATGAAACAGTTACCAATCACAAGTGTAAAACGTGGCTAAATCACTAAATAACAAAGCAATTAGTCGACCTAATTATTATCAAGTCAGGTAGATCAGAGCTGAAATCACAGAAAGGATTTCAACAGATTCTCTTCTTTGATCCTCAAGGCCATGCCAAATGTCTAGACTGGCCGAGAGGATCTCAAAGAAAACCATCTGTGATAGGAATTTTCCCCATGATGGGTAGAGTGACCATCTGTCCCGTTTTTAAAGGGACAGTCCCATTTTTGGGGACTTTTTCTTATATAGGCACCTATGACCTCCCCACCTCTCTGCCCCATTTTTTCACAGTTGCTATCTGGTAACCCTAATTATAGGCAAGTTCTGTACTTCCCCCTTCACCCATAAAAATAGCTGTGGAAATTGCCTGTTCCCTGTCTCACTGACTGTAGCTCTGAACCACCTGTCTTGATATGTTGCACTGTTCCTTGTTGGAATTATCATTAAAATGGCTGCCCTAGGGATTATGCAGCTGCCTAGTTCATATTAATGGACATGTTTAACCAACATCAGACATTCCTGAATATTATTCTATAATATCATTTCTTAATGTCCATATTGGACCTAATTTTTAAATTGGTCTCAGTCCAGCCTGAGTCTCTTTGCAAGTACAATTCATTGCAGGCACAAATAGCAGTTAGACATCTCCCTGATTAACAGGCACAATTGAAAGTATAAATACTTGTGTCCATAATTGACTACAGGTGCAAAAATAAAGGACGGTGATTATGTGTATTCCTCAGAGGCAAACAATAAAAATTGCAGGTTTCCTTGAAGCACAGAGTTAAAACTACCTTTTAATAGCAGCAATATGCTAAAAGGTTGAAATTATTCATATGCATGAGAGTAACTACTCCCAGCTCCCACAGGGATGCAGTAATAAGCAGTGTGTGAAAAGTGAAAGAGAACAATAACCAGTGTTACCTGGTAGGCTCTGATCCTCCTCACTGACAACAGACTAGCCTAGGTGGTAAGGGTTTTAATTGCTGGGACTTTGGTGGGGGGTTCCTGATAGCTTCTTCAGTAAGCTTTGAATGGGATAAACACTTTCCCTGTGATAAGACATGCTAGCACATTCAGAACCATGTAACAGGCAAAGTTTGCATATGTTCTTGCAGGCTCATTTTAAATGCGATTATGCAAAATGTATTTGAGCCTGCTGCAGCACTCTCTTCTAATGGACGAGCTGGAGGGCACAGCATTCCAACAACGCATTCCTTCCTCTTTCACCCACTTCACTTTTTACTGTACCACACGGTTGGTGAAAATGCCCATGAAAAAAAGCTTTATTAAAGGCAACAAAACAATGCGTTTTGCTAGACTTGTTTTGGGGGACGAAGGAAGAGGATGTAATGTAGGCTGGAGTTTTCAAAGGAGCCTAAGGGAGTTAGCTGCCCAACTGCCGACCTAATGTTTAGGATGCTGCCCAAACACACACACTGCTTAAAAGCTACAGTCATAAAGTGGGTCTAGCTTCATCCTGGTGCTTGTATTGTATTTCAGGTACCAATGTATGTAGTATGAAGTCAAGAGTCTGGAATAGTCTTATTGCTACATAGTCAGCAAAATGCTATTGTGTGCATTTATCTCTGTTCATTCAGACTAAACAGGCTTTTCAGCTGTGAAGTCATTCAGCCCGCTCACTGTTCGTGCTGTGCAGCTGGAGAACTGTTGAAAAAAGAAAGCGCTCCGAAGTTTTAATGCTCTAAAATGAATCTAAACATGTAAATAGATTTTTTTTATAGGGAGTTAATTGGGCTGAACTTTATTTTAGTCTGTTTTAAGCTAACGTTGGTCTTTACTACGCATGATTCTTATCATTTACTGAATGACTAAGAGAACCTTGAACATGTTAACGTGAAAACCAAAGGTCAGTGTTCTCTAAACATCACTTAACAAGTTGTTTATATTTAATATCTTGTGTATTACAAATGAATCAGCATTTCATGGGAGTGACACTCTGGTTTAATTGGTTTCAGAGTAGCAGCCGTGTTAGTCTGTATCTGCAAAAAGAAAAGGAGGACTTGTGGCACCTTAGAGACTAACCAATTTATTTGAGCGTAAGCTTTCGTGAGCTACAGCTCACTTCATCAGATGCATCGGAGCTGTAGTTCACGAAAGCTTCTGCTCAAATAAATTTATTAGTCTCTAAGGTGCCACAAGCCCTCCTTTTCTTTTTTCTGGTTTAATTGTTGTTCCTGTAACTTCCTGAGAAATCTGAATTAGGTTGCCCAAGCAGTTCTTAACGAGCATGTTACCTGCCATTTCCAACTGAAAGGAAAGAGGCAGGTCTTGTCATTTCAGTGTATTGTTCCCTGTTTTGATAAACTTGCCTACAGCCGCGCCCTTCTCATAATGGCCCCAAAACCTGCCCTCAGTGTATGCAGGACATGTTAGTTCCGATCTTTGGGCCAGTGGTATTGAGGTGTTTCACCTAGACAGTCATACTAAAAATCCCCCTGTTAGTTAAACCATTTGTCCCCTTCCCTTTGCCTTGACAAAGTGTGTTGCTTTTAGACACTGTTACTGCCTGGAGCTTTATACCAGTCTGTAAACTGCCTTATTTAGAAAGAGGAAGTAACTGTGGATCTAAGCAAAGTTTTTTGAGATCCCAGTTATAAACACTTTTTGGTGGCGATTTGTCTGTTAGATTGGTTTTAAGACAGCCTAGAAGCCTGTGCTGTAAGCAGCACTATACTGTAGATGACCATCTGTCAAATTGCCAGGGGCCTTGCTGCTCTACGGTGATAGGGACTTAAGTGCTTTTCCCAAGCTCTGGCCCTGGGCTGTCCCAGGACTCCTTGCCACGTTCTGTGTAGGCCCCTGCCTCCACTGTGGAATGGGGTAACTACTAATTATGCTATTGCCTCTTCAGGTGTCTTCCCTGAGCAGTTAATTGGGCTTCAACAATTGCTCTAGAGAATAAGTGACAATAGTCAAATTCTTGCAAATGTGGACAACGTAATAGGTGTATCTGAGCAGCCCTGATCCTATGGAGGTGTCTGTATAGAATTAGCATTTCCCACAGTCAGTAATCAAAACCTGCCCACTCACATGGTATTACAAACAAAGCAACTAGGGCTGGAAAAAGGCTACTAGATCACCTACTACATTTCCCCTATTAATGCAGCATTGCCCAAATAACCTCCCCCCAGTGAAATGCTCCCCTAGAACTAACCAGTACAGCTATGGTGCCGTGCTGGGAACCTGGGTCATACTCCCATCTCTGCCACTGACTCTGCCCTGAGTTAAGTTGCTCTCTCTGTGCCAAAAACCATTCCGTCTGTCATTCTCAGCCTTTCCCTTCCTCTGGGTCCTATTACTGAAGATATTTGCATAAAAACAGCCTCTTGGTTTCAGAGGATTGTTTCCTGCTGCTTATTCCTCATCTAAGTCCTACTGACCTCTGCTTGCGACATCACCACTGGTTGCTATGGAACTTATTTTATATGTTGCATAAGAGGGACTCCAGGTGGGGAAATGAGCAACAGGAAGAGATGAATTCTAAAGAAATCCAGAGCCAGTGTATTACTCGGAGCTTCACCTAAAAAGGTCAATGGGGGCGGGGTGGGGGAGCAAGGGGGGGCGCTTTTCTAAACAGCCTTGCTTAGAATCAGCATTCGTTGGCGCAGCAGGTGATCTTTAATCTGGTACCTCCCTTAAGCATTTTATATAGGGCTGAACTGCCTGTGTAATTACCGTATATACACACACTACATTGACTATTGACCAACAGAGTTGCTGTGCTCGGGAGTTAGAAGACGGCGACTATTGCCCACAAATGGCTGCAGCATTTTTAAGGGAAACCATAGTGTGAAAATTTCCCAGGCCCTTTTATGGAGGCCCACTTTAGTTCTGGTTCTGGGAAGGGTGTTAGCCGCAGGTGAAGCTTCAAGAGCGGCTACATGAAAACTGGAATTGCTTAGCTTTCAGTCATTGTTCAATGGGCCAAATCCCTGCAGTTCATACTTGAGCAAAACTCTCAGTGACCTACAGTGGCAGTTTTGCCTGGAGTAAGGACTTCAGGATTTGACTCAAGATTGATAAAAGCCCCTGGCTTTCTTGGTGGAGGGAGATCTTACAATCTGTATCTCAGCACTTATTTTTGTTGTGCGGAAGTCCATAATGCTTTGCACTTGCCAGGTGTTTGCTCAGTAATGACCAAGTGCTCTGCAAAGGTGAGTATTACTCCCTGCTTTACAAATAGGGAAATTAAGACACAATGAGGGTCAGTGAGTTGTCCAACTTTATACACCAGGAACAGGTCTACAACCCGGGCCTCCCAAGTCACAGTCTTGTGCTGCTTCTCTTCTTTCCCGCTCCCCCCAGTCACTTCTTTCGGTAAGATGGTGATAGAGATACTGACCTCCTTTGTAAAGTGCTTGGAGATCTACAGATGAGAAGAGCTAGGTATTATGTTACATGAACCATAATTTCAGTTTTTTCCCTGGGATTATAACTCTTTTTTTCTTTGGTTTTCCTGGCATTATTATTTTCTGTTGTGTACTTCGCTCTCCTAGGCCCCAATCCTGTCTGAGCAGACCCTTGGCTCAGTGACCTCTGCCTGGATGGAGCCCTTTTGATCTCAGCATGGCTCAGCTCAGGCCCAGGAGTCTACCTGTGTGGAAGTAAGATTGGGGCCATCATTTGTAATGTCATCAGAATATCACCAGACCATTCAAAATACAGCAGTAGACCTTGGATCAAATTCTTTTTATATACAACAATGCTCTGAAATGAAAATACTGGATTGGTGGAGGGAAATACCAAGCATTGTATGTGACAGAACTCAGTGGAAATATTCAGACTTAGTAGGTGCAGAAGAATCAGATATTTCCTCTTAGGATAAGGGTGTTTAGTTAAATTTACATTCATCAATTGCATATATTAGCATTCTGGTTTTTCACCTAAAATCCAGTAAAGAAACGAGAAGTTGTTACCTTACGCTGTTGAACTAATGAGTAATATAGTCACTTTCTAGATAATGTAGCAGTTACAACATAGGCAGAACTACAAACTTGAACTCCTCAGAGAGTGGGAAAAACCCACTGGTTTTTCCCTTGCAAGTTGCAAGATACAAATGACAATGACAGTCCAGCAATGAGTGATGTTACGTGCAACTTGGCTGTGTATTCTTGAGCTCAGATACTGTACTGACCGGTTTGGAGAGCAGTGGCTCTGAACTATTGCCCAAGTCTCACCATGCTTACTGAGAGTGTTATAACAATTCTGCAGCTGCCTTTGCCATACACAAAATACAAAGAGTCAGTATTTTATTACACCTTTTGCGGTGTGTGGGAGAAGGGCTGCTTTCCACTTGGCTCCTTGGCGGTGTTCTGCTTACATGCTCCACAAAACGATCTATTACGTATTGAAGTTTACTGGGCAAAAGATCAAATTAAATCATGCCATCTGACCACAATTACACCATTCTCAAGCAGATGAAGTGTGTTTTTCTGAATCTGTGTATAAACACTAAGCTGTGCATGTAATCTAATATGTATAAAGAAATATTCAGAGGAGACCACAAAATAGAATTTACATCTTTAAATGCACAAATAATACACCAATAGAATAGAGTTTGTGTTTCCTGTTGCATGTAAATATGGAACAAAAACTCTTGAAGAGTAAGTGAGGTTTAAACAAGAAACTATCAGTGTCTGGTGTGTGATGATTTAAAACAGCTTTCTGCTGTATTTTGTATTTTTGAATCATTAACTTGTTTGTTCTTCTAGTTAATTCTACCACTCATCCAAGTCAGTATCTTATATACAACGAATTTTAGGTTAGAGGAGGGCCAAGAAACCTTTATTACTTTCTTTCCTGCTGTCTGTTTATATCTTGTGATACAACTTAACTTTCCTTTTTTTTTTTTTTTTTTGAACAGACCTATTCTTGCAACCCTAACTCACATGAATGGTCCCATTGACTTAAATGGAACTCCTCCTGTGAATAAGCCCCACTTGAATAAGGTTTAGAAGATCAAGCAGCATTTTGAACTAGGTGTACATACAACCGCCTGTGGTTTTGTTTTACGTTAATTACTCTCTCTGAGGGAGGAATCGCTGTCTAGAATCCCTCAGCTTTGACAGGACTATGGAGTTAAGTTCAGGCTACCTCTTCCATTTGTTCTACGTGACACTGGGGTCACGCTGGAGCATCTGCGATATCTATTGCCATCACAAGGTTGCCTGTGTCTCCTGTTCCATTAAACTGGGTCAGAGTTTCTGCAAACTCTGACTATCTCAGATCCTATTTTCATCATTTACCCTTTCCTCCATGTAACAGGCTGACAGTGCTTGCTTGAAACACCACACCCTTTTGCAGCTATTTAGCCTGCTGGGGAAGGGTTAAATGGGCTGTGCTGACTCACTAAACGGGGTGACTCATTACCCCGCCCAGATATAGAGGAAATGGCTGTCTAGAGAGAGAAGATTATAAAACCACAAGGGGCTATTGTGATAATCTAATCTGATCTACAGCTGCAGTGCTGGACTGAGCCATGGGGGGCATGTAGGCAGAGCGAACCTGGAATAGGAATCTGAGGGGCAGCCAAATCCAGAAAGGAGCCTTACACTGAACTTTGTTGTATGGCTAAGGCTGGGTGTGGACTGTGCTTTGAGAGCAGTTTGGGAAAGGCACCAGCTCATGCTCAATTTCTTTAATATATTTATATGTCAAAAATCAGTTCCATGTATTATTTCAAATCTGGCTTTTACGCTGTATTGCAATAACTAGCTGATTTTTACATCCAGACCTTGACTTACGGATTCCAGATGATTTGTTGTTAACTTTGGACAGAAAGTTTTTAAAGTGGTATCCAAAACTCACGGACCTCTCTAGAACACAGACTTGTGAGTGCGCTTTCTTTCATGGATTTGATGCCTGGTTTCATAAGACTTCTTCCATCTACACTGGATTTTATAAAAACGAATACTCAAGCTCCTTGTATCAGAGTTTCATTAGCTGATTGTAGCACATCACTTCCTTCTTCCTGGTTAACTAATTGCTCTCCTTAATCCTGAACTGCTTTCACTAAATAATCCTCTGCATTCAAGACCCAACACAATCAAGTAGTGCAGACTACACCTTCTGCAATACTCAACTATGTAGGTTCTCTTGTGGATGAATGTATACCAATATCCAGGTAGATTACGTCCATAGGCTTCAATGGTTTGTCACTCCCTCAAACAATTTCATTCTTTCATCTCTGCTTTTAACAGGTGAACTTTTGGTGCTGCTGAAAAGCACCAGACTGGTGGGACCAAAGTAAAGTTCCCTTATTCACCAAACAGGTCAGCAACATTCAACCTCAGCAGAAGCTACCTTCTGCCAACCAATCAGTCTGCCTTAACATTCATGTGGAGGGACACTGGGCAAACGAGTAGTGCAGACATTATGCTCCACTCCTTGGCCTCTTTCCATCAGACCTATAGTAACAGTGTTATCTCTGGTAGTTTCTGCATTGTGGATATTTGTCCATGACTCCTAGAGTGAGGCCTTCAGTTAATCAGCTTGTGGGACTGCTGAATCAAGCCACTTATTTTATTACGTTAAGGTTAAAGGCCCCCATCCAAGACTCTGGCTTACCCTACATAATTTTCACAGTAAAATAAAAAAGGGGACTGCTGAGGCTGCTTGACTAATATAATTTCAAACAATAAACAAATCACAAGTCATCCAGCTCCTCTAACTCTCAGCCCACCCTTCCCCAAGGCCCTGGGAAAATAGAGGGACCATGAAGCATGCCAGGAAAGTAGGTCCACTTTGGAATGGGACGAGGCACCATCCCTGCTAAAGAACAGCCTGAGAGGAAGTAGCCTAGAGATGAAACAGGATCCCAACCAATTAATCTCTTGTGCTAAGCAATGAAAATAATCGTGACTGCTGGTGCAAAAGCTGACACTTCCATTCTCCCCTCAAATTTTTCTCACGGCCTCAAGGCCATTTTTGCTGGCATGAAACTTGTTTTCTGAACATTCATTATTTTGGTCACTGGGTGCCATCCCATCATGTTACTGCAAAGAGCTGGGTTCCTTACTGGAACGGGCAATATTTTGCCCTGAATCCTATTTGTGAGCAAGTTTTTGCAGACATCCTCATAAAGCAAAGATTAATAGGTGGGTTCTGCTCTGCCTTTGAGCTACTGAATCTGTCCTCTTTGTTTTTCAATCATCGCTGATTCGCTGTAATGGCAGCTCTACCTTTCTACCTCTATTTGGAATTGCCTGCTTTTTTCCCAGCACTGAAATCAGACCTTAGATGGCTGTTAAACTTCCTGATTCTAGCAACAATCTCTTAATTTTGAAACTGAAAAATGGTCATGTCAAATACACCATTCCACAGACAAAATGGATCAGTGATGTCCAGGCTCGGAATAATAAGCATGCAGAAGAGACGCAAAGGGAGGACAGTCATGCCGTAAGGAATATCTGCTTACTTGTTGATGTAGCAGTAACAGACCTCTCTCCGATTCCAAGGAGGTTTATCTTGTAAAGTTTTTATCTTGTTTCGCCATGTTCTCTAGAACTGTAGGTTGATTCATGTGTTCCTGGAGCTTTCAGTCTTCAGACATCAAATTTCTTGGTTACCTATTGTCAGCTCTGACAGGGGAACTGCTACTTTTCCTGATACTTCAGCAGTGCTCTTTTAAAATACTGAGGCAAAAGAATTCCTACTATGTTGCTAACAACAAGAGGGGAAAAAATTCCCCTCTCTGTATTGTCTTTTCCTGACCCTTTGTTCCTTGAATAGTTTGTGGTGTTTATCTTAACCTCTTGTGCAATCTTGCCTTCTGAAAAAGTTCCAGTCTCTTGAGTAAAAATAAGCAAGTGAGACTTTCAAGAAGGGTTTAAAAACAAAACAAACCCACCAAACAAACCTTCTTATTCAAGTTATTAACCCAGCAGCTAGGAAAGAACAAAGTCATTTTTACAGAGAAGTATTTTTCTTTATCAAGAAATTCTAATTTAAAAATCCCCAAAACAACTTAGAAAAAATCAGTGTAAAACAAATATTGGCCTCTAAACTTGTTTCAGGAACATGCTTGGCTATTAGAATGATTGGTGTCTTTTCATTGACATCAGGGGGAGTTGAATGGGCCTTAATGCAGGAACCAGAATGGCTGAAGACTGGCTAAGAAAAGGCAAGTGAGAGAGGATGAGTTAGATTGGATTCCTTGCTAGGTCTCTGGAGGAAAGATGCTATGATGCAATGTTGTGACATCTCTTGGACAGAAAAAAATGTAAGTGCATTAGTGTGAGAACAGGAGCAGTAGGTTTACTATGCAACAATAAATCCCTGGGCTGCCGTCCCATGAAATTAGCTATAAAATTCTCTAAATCCAGATATGAAACTCTAGCATGAATATTGTTTTCAGAGCTAGTTTTAGTGCATAACAGAAAGGTATTAAGATCAGTCTCCGAATTCTCTCCTAGTTCACACAAAATAAGGGGTGAGCCTCATAGGCTTTATGTTGTCAACAGTCAGCAGAATTTTCTCCTTTACTGGGAAGGGGCCCGGGAAAGACGTGACTGTCTTCCCATGTTTGCCAGAATCATTTGGAGCTTGCCCTGAAACTGCTAACATTGGTTCAACAATTAGCTGTCGTGATACACTCAAACAGTAGTGAATTTAGCCCCAGTACTGGTTCAATCTCATAACAATCAGTTACACTTATTCAATCCTCAGCAAGAAGAATCATGAGCTCTACCAGTTCCTCCTTCCTGATAGGCCAGAACTACCAGAACAGCTGCTCCCAGGGGACCTCAGTGCTACTGTTCCCAGCCTAAACTGAAGACTGCAGAGGTGTAAACCAGCAAAGGCAGTAAGGGGAAATAGGATGACAGCAGGCACTTTGCAAGTTAATCTATGGCCCAGGTGAGTCACAAGATCACGTCTGCATCTGGGACTGCCCTTAAATTAGACTTCATTTGAAAGATATTTTCTGGACCTAAAATAACTTTGTAACTATGCTGACAAACCAAAAACTCTCCCTAGGGAGTGAGGGAAGAGAGTTCAAGGGTGTATCTAAAACAGGTCAACCTTTCTATATTTAAACTCAATAGTCAGCTAGTTAGTCACTGTGTGTGTGTGTGTGTGTGTGTGTGTGTGTGTGTGTGTGTAAAAATGAGCTGTAACACATTTACCACCACAGTATGTGCTTGCTCACATTTTAATTGGACTACATGGCAATCCGGACCTAAGGGAAAGTTTACTGTATGTATCTACTGAACTAACTTAAGGGAAGAGTCCTCGAGATTGAATTTTATGGTGTGACCATTGAAAGGGGGGCTATTTGTAACGAAGAACTTGGTATATGTAGGTAGAAAAACAAAAACTAGAGGATAAGAAATACAAAGGAAACAACAAAATGAAACTGGCTCCAGTCAGCAAAGGAGGAGGACGTCTATGTGATTTAGTATAAAATAAATACATTTATCTTTCCCAGGGTATTATTTTACCATATGAAAACCTTCCACATCCTATCTTGTGCAACAAGGAAAACAAAAAACAAAACAAGGAACAACCAGGGCTGAAAGGTCATAAATCTGCCTATTTCCAGTGTGTGTGCTGATGCTGTACCCTGCACGCGATTGCAGCAGTTTTCCTATTGAATTAGTTCACAGGGTGAACATTTGGAGTCTATAGCTTGACAATAGCACCACCTTGTGGTTGTGGAAAAATCAGTCTAAAGTCCAACACATTTCTAAGGTTTCAGAGTAGCAGCCGTGTTAGTCTGTATCCGCAAAAAGAACAGGAGTTCTTGTGGCACCTTCGAGACTAAGGTGAACAGGAGTACTTGTGGCTTTTTACATTTCTAAGGGGGATTTTTGACGTTACCCAACATTCAGGGAGGGCCCTGCGTCTGTGGAACCTGCAGTCGGATCTTGCTCTAGAAACTTTCATTTATCAAAGCTACTTCTGCCCTCAGTGCGGGCGGAAAAAAAAACAACCCCTTATAAACACAGCCCAAATATAAATGGTTGCAGTGAATCCCTGAATCTGCAGGACAATCTGCAACAGTAGTTGAGATAGCTGAACTGCTCGGTTCTTCTCAAGGGATTGTTAATTCTGAACCATAAAGACCGACAATCTAAATGTGGCACATTGGACAATATAGAGACAGCAGAAACTAAACTGAATTTATCATCAGCAAAGTCTCCTTAGTGTAACTTTACCATTCACTTTTCATATGAATTAAGAACCTCAATTTTTAAAAAAAAATTTAAATAAAGATGCTGCAGAATCTCCAATCTGTCATACTGGAGTGCCACAGAGATCAGGGGTCTTGCCACAGAATTTAACACCAGCTTGCTGCACAGCAAATGGGGTCTTAGTGAATATTAGCAAATAAGTTAATGGAAAATTATATTTATCTATTTTTATTAGTACTACTTTGATAACGGGTATTTTGGTGGCTATTGGTAAAACGCTTTCAGGCTAATAGAGTTTAAAGTGAAAGATCAAATTGTATCAGTACTGTAACTAACAGCATTGTTCAGTCCTCCTATACCATGACAGTTAATATTAGTTCAGACGCTAGATTTCAACCTGAAAAAAACTTCAGGCTATGGAAATTCTTCAGGAAAAATATGCACATCCAGGGGGAGGAGGAGTAGAAGTTAGGGGGCTTCAAATTAGAGTAAATTAAGGAGAATGTACTGAAAAATAAAACTTTTATTAAATATTCAATGTATAAATTCATATACAAAATACACTTGTCTGTGTGGGAGACAAGGAATATATTCAGTCCTGATGTAGATTACTATTCCATCAACAACAACAAAGCATTTACACTCCAGTACCTCCCTTAGCCACTTTAACTTGGGGAAGCTGACTCAGAAAGCCTTTCAGTGTGTACTCCCTCTGACGAAGCCCTGTTTGTAAGTAGTTGAAAATCAAAGGCTAGCATAACTAGAAATAACCTGTTCCAGAGTTGTGAAGCAGTCCAGAAAGTCCTCTTCTTCGATCCCAAACTTAGTGTACTGGTGAACATAGGCTCTGAGGGGGCAAAGAGTTTGGGTAAACAACCGAGAACTAGACAGCAAAACATTACAAATCATCGGTCCCTAAAAATCTGACACCTGGTACAGCATCAGACTGAGCTGGTTGTAATGAGCATTTTCCACCCCTGTAAACCAGAACTGAATTTGTAGTACATTGTTTGGACTCTTATTGTGTAATTCATACTGGATAGTACAACATAATCCAGTTCTAATAGTGTTTATAGGCTCAGGTATGCTGCTTTAAAGGAACAATACAATTTCAGGGTCAGTGGCTGGCTTTTGGGGAATTGCAAAGGGCATTTTCTGGCTTGCTTCTCAATCTCAGCAGAGCCACTAAAAGCAATTATTGTACTTAGAGGCAGCAGTTTACTCATTTATGGTGGGCAAAATGTCAAGTAGTCTTTGTGGGACAAACTTAAAACTGCTGTTTGTTGCATGATTTTAACAGATGATAAATTTAAGAACAAAACTATTCAGCTCTTATTCCCACAGATTGTGTGGCTAATTCCCACGTTTACTGGACACATGCCCTCTGGCGCCCAATAATCTTGGCCTCATGGGATGGAAGAAAAGAGGCAATTATTCTTTGAGTTAAAGTCTGGTTTTAAGGAAAAGTAAACCTCAGGGGTCAGAGCCTTTATAAACAGCAACTCCCAAAATGTTTCTGAATCAAGCCACTTACTGTTTCCTGGAATGAGCAGCAAGTTTGTGTACAACCTAGAAACTGTGTGATCAGTAAAAGAGTTTGTATGTATTCTTTTTAGAATGGATATTCTGCAATGGACAAGTAACTTTGGGGTTTTTTTAGTGCTGGTGAAAGTGCCAACTTGACTGCACTGGAAACTGGTCCTATTTACCGAACAGATATAACATCGGTAGTGCAAGCTGCCCCACACTGCTCTGCCACGATCCTCAACCCTAGAGTTGGTTCCTCCAGAATCAAGGTTACAGCCTCCATGATCATTCAAGTTCCTCTGCAGTGACTGCAGGGGGGGAAAAAAGCAATTGTGCCATGGAGAAATGGTTCAAGGCCACCCACGATTTGATAAAGGTAAGGGAATAGCAACTGGCCTGACTTAGTTTTACTGTCTTTGAGTGCTCTGCAAAAAAAAATTTGTTCTGGCAAGTTTTCTCTGAAATGAATTTGGTTCAATGTTCTAGGAAATCAGCCACGCAGCACCAGTTCCTCTTAAGTCGTTTTGATCTGTGGGAACTTTGTTCCTCCTCTTTGCAGGAATGGATGTACTCCTATATGTATGTATTGCACTCATATTTCACAGCAGGGCTGATCAGCAACTTGCACTCACTACAGCCTGGCTTGGATTTGAACCTGTGACACAGAGGCTTCTATACCCAAATCCCCCGAGAACATTATTTGGAAAATTACCACCATATTCACACACATTCTGTAACGAAGTTGGTATCACTGTTTCTTTTACTGTTAAGGGACACCTTTTTATCCCAAATCAGAATGATCTGTGAAGCATTTTAAACTGGGGTGTGTGTTTGCAACTATTTACTTCCAATGAAAATACTGAAAAGTCTAAATGAAAAACTAAGAGTCTTATTTTCACTTACTTGGAAGCAAACATATTCCAAGCTTTCCCCACAATGTTGTCCATAAGTTTCAGCAAGAACTGGCTGTTGCTGACCAAAGAAGCAGATTTTTCATACTTGTTAAAGGCTCTTGGTGTTTTCCATATATGAAAAGCCTCTTGAGGGTTTAGCCAGGATGTATACAATGCTGGATCTCGGAAACCTCCTGCAATGGGAATAAGGCAGTTTTTTCTGACTAATGAAGTTTTACCAAGTTTATATGTCTTTATATGTTCAACTAGAATTTTCCAATCAGCATGTTACACTGAGCGTTGTACGCCAGAACTCAACCTCTACTGCATGAATACACAGACTAAAAAAGTGACCCTGGAAAAGGATAGTTTATGACTGGTTCTGTGCCTGTCAAGGCAACAAGGAGCTGCTGCAGACACTGCCCATTCAACTTCACAAACCAACATAAGTGGAAAGGAAAACTGTAATTTGTTCTCATGGCCGCTGTGTCCCAGCTAATAATTAGAAGCTGGGGCTTTGGGAGTGGTGTAGAATGAGATGGGTGATCTCACAAGACCCTGCTGTGAAAGAAAAAACAGCTGCAGTAAGTCATCCATGTATCTCTGTTCCACCAGTTCTCTAAAGCCTCAGCTGCTGCTTGGCAGATCAAGTCAGACTTCCAAACAGTATTTCCACCTGATGGGCCTAGTAAAGGTGTAACTGTACAAACTGGTTCTTTCCCACACAGTGTGGTGAGGGCAGGATATAAAAGTACCCCAGCACTGCTTCAGTGCTGTGTGATGATAAGCAAGCTCTGATGTCGCCCACTCCTGCAGCAGCTCTATATCTTTCCAGGTAGCAGTATATTATCACAACGAATCCTATCACACAAATAGAATTTAGTTTTACAGTATGATGATACCTCTCCTTTCCCCCAAGTTGCTTTAGGAAGCCCTGATAGATACTGCCAGTGTAGCGTCTACGTATGTAAATACAGCAGTCCTTCATAACTGCATAACATGGCCTTGGACTTCAGAATGTGTTTGCAGAGAGAATGCTGACCTTATTCTTTAAAGTCTGTAGCCTTCAGGTTTTTTCACTTTCACCAGTGACTGCCACAATGAAAACACTGGGAGATGGAAGAAGGAATAACTAATGTGCTGTGTATTTTTTCTCACCTAGATCAACGCTTTGCACATCTTTTCCTCGCAGGACAACCAGGTTGGCAACGGAGGTGTTAAAATGTAGTGCCTGATTTGGAGAGGCTTTTGGGGGGACAGGATGCCCTGGCAATGGTGGTCGCACCTGCCAATCGATACCTAGAAACAGAAGTTTTTGAAACAAACTAAAATCCATATTTCAATCATAAGATGTGCTTAATTAATTTACGTTTTTCAGTTCCTATCTTCCTGATGTGAAATATGGCTGCATTCAGAAAGAGGTCTACTTGGAGACCGTCTAGTGCTAGTGATGTTCAGCACCTGGCACTGGCTGTCTGGCCGAGGGTGTGCCACGGCACGTAGGCTCCACTCACTGATCAAGCAGCAGTTGCATGACTCTTAGATAATGGAGCTCAACCTGCTGTTCGTAGGGAGGGAAATCTCCGACTGCAGTTGCTATTCCTACCGCATAGGAAATGTCCACACTAAACAGTTCGCCATCCTTGTGCTTTGCTGGTACCTAAACTGTGTAATTGGAAGCCATATTACAGTTCACCACCTGTCTAGGTAAAAGTGGAAGGATTAAAGTGTAAAAAACAAAGCAGCCCTGGGAATCCAAAAGCTGTTCCAAGTGAATCATGGAAGTAAATCCCAAAATGTTTTGTTTTACATATGCTTAATATTTATAGTTAGTTGAGAGGTCTGGGCGCTAAACCAGGATAAAGCAGGGATGAACTGGAAGGTCTTATGGCAGCAGTGTTATTAGTGGAAGGAGCTGCTGGGTATGGGGGAAAAAATCCCTGCTGTCAGATGAAGGGGGCTACTTCTTTCTGAATTGGTTAAAGCCATCCAATGCGTTCCCAAAGGCAATAAACCTTATTCCATGTGTAGAAACTTATGTTGAAAGAGTAACTGATTTCCAGGGTGTGCGCACACCTCTTACCTTCTTCCATCTTAGCATGAGCAATAAGCATCTGTCTTAGATGTTTGATGAGCCCAGGCCAAGTAAATGTGCTGTATGCCAGGGAGTTCTCTGACATCTGCGGTATGTTACGAAGACCCAACATCTTGAGTTCAGGATGGGGAACTAACGACTCCATTAAGTCTCCTGAGAATCAAAAAAACAGCTGCCATGACTGCCCAAATAATATTTAGGCTAGTCTATGAGAGAAGATAGTGAGGAATTTCATGGAACCTAATGACACAAGATGAAGGGGCAACATACAGAGTTGACAAGTGCAAGTCATACACATCACAGTGAACAATATCAACAACTCATACGCTTTGCTGGGGTCTATATTGGCATGTTAGCTCTCTCGGGAGGTCACAGATAACTCCCTGGAAAAAAATCTGCTCCTTGTTTAGTGGTGGTCAAAAAAAGCAAATATGCTGGAATATATAAAGAATGGGATGGAAAACAGTGATAGTATCATAATGCTCTTGTTAGGTCAAAGTATAAATCAGTTCCAATGAATGTATCTCAGCGAGAGAGCTAAAATCAAAGGAGTTTAAAGAAAAACAAAGAGACTGATTAGAGGCAGAAAGCCCATTCTGTATGCAATTGGGACTATTTAGAGAGGAGACATGGTAGAACTATACAAAATACAAACAGCATAGACAAGGTAAACTAAATGCTCCTATTTACTCTCTCATAATACAAGACCATGAGGATATGACATGACACTGAAATGGACAAAACTGAAACTAAAAAAGTAGTGCTTATATATGACATTTCTTAATAAGATTTTTAAAAATTGAAAATACACACACACACACACACACACACACACAAAATAAGTAACTCAGTTACATCAAATAGGATAATTATTCAGAGGGAATATAAATGTTCATGAGTCAGGGCAAAAACCTGCTACTAACTGAGGTGGGTTAGGAAGAAATTTCCCCGAGGGGCAGGTTATTCCATAGTTGTCCACTAGAACAGCGGTTCTCAAACTGTGAGTCGGGACTCCAAAGTGGGTCATGACCCCATTTTAATGGGATCGCCAAGGCTGGTGTTGGCCCTGGGCACCAGCAAGTCTGAAGTCCAAGCCCCACCGCCAGAGGCTGAAGCCGAAGGCAGAGCCCCACCACCCAGGGCTAAGGTTACATGCTCCCCCGCCCAGGCTGAAGCCCATGGGCTTCAGCTTTGGTCCCCCGGCCCGGGCCAGTGGGGCTGAGGCAGACTCGGTCTTCGGTTTCCCACTCCTGGGGTCGTGTAGTAATTTTTGTTGTCATGGTGCAATGAAGTTTGAGAACCGCTGCACTAGGGTGTTTCTTACACCTCCCTCTAAAAGCATCTGGTAATGACCACTGGTTGTGAAAAAATACTGGATGAGGCAGACCACTATGGTGAACCAATATGGCAATTCTAATGGTCTTATGACATTTAATAGCTTTAATCATGTTTCATTAGACCACTGAAATTTGCTTTCCCCTTCCTCATAGTAAAAGTTGTATAGCAAAAGGGTAAAACAATGAAGACGCACCATAAATACACAGAAACAGGAACAAAAGAGGGAATGACCCTGTGTTCCTGATCACCCATAAGGATGTAGAAACAAACGGCCCGCTCCCCCTACCCCGCATTTCCGTCTGACATGGGAGTATAGCAAATAATAAATCCTTTTCTGCATTTGTCTGGCTGTACTCTGAGTCTATTGTTGCAGGGATCAATGGGCAAATGCCAAAGTGGAAATTCTGGGTAGCAACCACAAATCTTGGCACTATAGATAAATTAATTCTCTCATTCCAGGATGACACACACCACAGACCTGTCTTATCACTAACAAGAGCGACATAATACTCTAATTTTGGTTTCCAGCTTTTTATGCAAGCCTTTTTATCTGGTTTCAGTTTGCATATAGTTCTAAACTAACTCCAAAACTTGAAACAAAACCACTGACTTGCACATGGTTTCACCTAAAATGTACATTAGTCCCAGGCTGACACCAGCCACTTGGAAAGAGGAAGCATCACTTTGTGGTAAAGCATGAGACTGGGTGTCAGAAGCTCTACTCTTAACTCTGCTGCAAAACTGACGTATGACCAATGGCAAGCCACTTAATCTCTTTCTGCCTCAGTTTCATCCTCTTTAAAAGAGGAGATAATACCCAACTCACAGAGGGGGCTGATGTTTAGCTCGCTGTTTGAAGAGTGCTCTGAGATCCTTGAAATGAAACCACTAGATGGCAGAAAGTGTTATTATAATTAAATACCTAGTGGGCTTCTGCTATACTGTGAGGCCCCTTCTGAGGAATAAGTGGGCTGGAACACACTTCCCAGCTGATGTGCAATTACTTGATTTACATCCCTGAAGGAGATCTTTTTAATATTCATTAGCTGAGCACAGATCTTGTGGATGGCATCATTTTCGTGAACAAGGAGAGCATCTGATGACTGGTACAGGTGTGAGAGTGTCAGAACTGAGTTGTAGTTTTGAACAATAACCTGGAAGCAGAAACGCACATCAACAAGGATGAATTAACAAATTAAGAATTTTTGTCTATGTAAAGTATGTCACCTCTTTTGATATTCTTCATGGAGTGACTGATTCCCCCCTTTACCAAGATCTTGCACCCAATTCAGCAACCACTTTAGCTTCCACTTGGATAGTGAACAAGGCCTGCCTTGATCTTAGCATCCATAGCTGCATTCATAGCAAGACACTGAGAATGAATCTGTAGGATCATTCTGTATTTATTATACTTGCCATGTAATAAACTGGAGCCTTGTTTCAATTCCCTGCTCTACCACAGACTCCCTGTGTGACCTTGGGCAAGGCACTTAAGCCAGATCTACATTGCAAAGTTTTGCTGGCATAGCTATGTCAGTACAGGATGTGGGGAAAAATTCACACCCCTGTCCAACATAGCTATACCAGCATCTGCCTCCCTGCCCCCAGGTCCTTTTGTCTGCATAGCTCATGTTGCTTGGGGGAGGTGGTTTAACTATACTGGCAAAAGTTCTCCTTATGCTGGTTATAAATTGTGTCTCTATTACAGCTGTATGGACAAAGCCTTTCTTGTGTACACTAGCCCACAATCTCTCTGTGCCTCAGTTCTCATCTGTAAAATAGGGATAACGGTACTTCTGTGTTGTAACGATAAATACACGGAGAAAAATTGTGATGTACTCACCTACTCTGGCAACGGGGGCCTAAAACATACTAAGATAGCCTCAGGCACAAGTGAAATAAGTCTCATAGTTGGGACTTGCAGTTTTACAATCACATTTTAAAAATTGTTTTGTTTTCACTTTTGAAAGACCCACAGCAACTGACTACAGGCAAACAACGAAATTGACTATACATAAGGTGATATCAAATACACAAAGTAAATAAACTGTAAAGAGACAATTCTCTCCCTTTCTCCAATATCTTTCAATTATAGGCATTTTAGATGTTGTTTATAACACTAGAAGGTAAAGCAAGTGGAGAGGTTTTTTTTTTTGTTATCAGTAGACTGGCCTTTTAATACCGATTAAAAATTTTGCAGAACCTTCATGGAGCTTTAACATTCACCTCACCGGTTCCATAGGGCCAGATAACCTGGTTGAGTATAAATGAGGTCGGAAAAGCATCCCTTAAGCACTGGGTCACATAGGCTCCCATGCCTGATCCTGTGCCACCAGCCATGCTCATTACTGTGAAAAATCCACTGAGTCGATCACATTTCTCTGCTTCCTTCTGTACCAGGTTCATGATAACGTCTCTGTACCTGGGCCCATGAACAGAGTAACTGCAGTATAAGAGAGAAAGCGAAGAGAGCAAGAACTCTTATAGCAAAACAAAAGCAATAAAGTCAACCAAGCAAACATATGAAGTAGCTTTTCCTTCTTTTAAAAACGCTGATCCATTTATCTAACTCTTTGTTATCACCAATGCTGCCTGCAGTGAACGATCCTCAATTCTTCTGTTGTGCCATTTACTTTGCTTTAAAAGCCTGATCTTTAAAATTGGCCTCCCATTCTGCACCCGCAAATCAAGTAGTTAGATGTCTAAGTGACATTTTGTTCACTTTTCTGTAACTGAGTAGTAGGTCTTCACTGTAAATACCAATCTCAGTTCCTTGCAAAAAGAGCACAAGCAGTCTACAGTAGCAATAAAATCAGGGTAATGTTATGCATGCAGTATATTACTTCACAGCAGCAACAGTTCTGCTTCTAAGAGAGGATGTCTGTGAATCTAGGCAGTTGTTTAGTATTCACATGCTGTATTATTATTAGCAAAGCTTGCGGTGATCATTTATACCCATTTGCCCAGTTGTTTCCAGACCCTTGTTTCTGACAGAAGTGTGACCGGTGGTCATATTTCCAGTGGCCAGACTTAGCAGCCATTGAGAGGGTCTGACTGATTACTTTAGGTTCCATGTCAACAAGTACAGCCCGGGCAACAGGTACTGGAGAGAGAGAGAAAAAATGCAAAATCAAAAAGACTGCGTCATACTTAAACCTTTTAACAAGAGAACAATGTTCACATAATGGGCATAACAACATACTAAAGGCCGGATCATACTTCTCTTATTCATGCAAGTCATCCCATTAACTTCAGGGGGACAGTACATGAGAATAAGGTGAGCGGAATTTGACCCTCAAAGTTTTACATTCACATAGAACCTTTCATTATCCCAAAGTGTTTTGCAAATTCTACAGAGACAGGAGTCCGTCTCAGTAGGGAAACCATTCATGTCAGCTAGCATTTGAAATGGACGGGCTTCATGCCCCAGTACTTAATCTGATCTACCTAACGTGTAATAAACAGAAACCTGGAAAGAAAAAAAACATGTTTCTCATCTAGAAAAGCTCTTTGTTAGTTCTCATGAATGTATGATGGCAATCAAAGGCAAAAAACAAGAAAAACAAAGCTCACTGCAATAGTTCTATTACTGTAAGAAAAAGAAACGTGGTCTTGGGACTAAGGCACAGATTCAGGGTTCAGGACAGCAGGGGTCTGTTCCAGCTCTGCCACTGACTTGGTATGTGACCTTGGGCAAGTCACTTCACCTCTCAGTGTCTGCTTTGCCATTTGTTAAATGCTGATGCTAACGCACAGGAGGTACAGAGCTGAGATGGTAAATTCATGAATATACCTAAAGCACATCCTTAAATAAAAATGCAAACTATTATTTATTACTACATATATTTCTAACAGACAAAGTATGCTATGAAAAAAAAAATCCTTAAAAATTGTACCTCCAGTTTTCTCCTCACTGAAGAAACGTTCCTTGCAAGCTTCCTGATAGGATTCATTCTCCTTCTTGGAGCACAGTCCATGTGTGCTGTGGAAGTCACTGCAGATAGCATTAAACACCTCGTAACCAATCTGGTTACCACACTGACCAAGCTGTACTGTGACTATTGACATGCTCCTTCACTTTGTATTTAATCCTAAAAAGAAAAATATAGAATTGTGCTTTTTACTGTAGTTGATTAAGCTCTAGAGTGGAAGACTTTGGACCAGTTTCGTAACCCATGAAAAGCAGAGTTGGGCAGTGAAATTTCTCTTGTACAGAGGGCAGCTGTGCGGTTTTCCAGACTTCTTAAACCCTGAAGCTATGTGGATTTAGTGGCTGAAACTCCTCTGAAGGGGCTGCAGCCATCATCCAGTGTTGACAGCGGCCACAGTGGGGCTGTGATGTGTTTGAGTGGGGGTCAGGGTGTTGAATTTTGTCTCCATCAGTTGCTGCTCAGGACAACCAGAAAAAAATAGAACAATTGGGTTTTCCATGGTACTTATATCTCTCTCTTATGTCACAAAAAGCATGCCTATATTTAACTGCCTCAAACACTGCAGGTTTAAGGCTAAGGTGCCTAATATGGACCACAATGACTAATGCTCAGACACAACTGTGCTACCCCATCTGTCCATATGTGCAAGTCTCTGCTGACACATGAAGACTCTATTGTCATTTCTTAGACATTACTGACATTCAGTGTTGTTGCAGGCTCATCTACTTCTTTTTCTGAAGCTTCAGTGGTTCAGATCTACTGTTGTTAGCCATGGTAGAAGCTCTAATATAGACCAGACACTGGTATTTTAAAGGTTTCAGAGTAGCAGCCGTGTTAGTCTGTATTCGCAAAAAAAAAAGGAGGACTTGTGGCACCTTTGAGACTAACAAATTTATTTGAGCATAAGCTTTCGTGAGCAACAGTTCACTTCATCGGTGCATCTGATGAAGTGAGCTGTAGCTCATGAAAGCTTATGCTCAAATAAATTGGTTAGTCTCAAAGGTGCCACAAGTCCTCCTTTTCTTTTTGGTATTTTAAACTAGCAGGTTGCCTTGACCACCAGATTTAAATGACACTGGAGTTAAAATGCTGGTTTATATTAATGCTCCCACTGATGGATCTGCATTGGTGGTAGCAACAGTGGGAAATCTTAGAGATAAAAGGCTAGTTCAGGATACAACCATGGACTGATTAGAGCCTCACGTTCTCCTTTGGGTGAAACAAAATCTGTTCTGACATTGCCTACATGACCTACTGGGGGATTACTCTGCCAATAGTCCCTTCCTTGCAGATGCAAAGAGGCACCTGCTGCTGATTGCTGAAAAATCTACAGGATCCCATTTCAAATGTGAGAATTTAGATTCTTGCACGCATAATGGGAGTGGATGAAACCAAGCTAGATTAATGAGAAGAATTACTCTGGGAAGCTAAACTGACAGGTAGAAGCCATTCACATTTACATAATCCAGTTGAAAATATAATAATTGGTATTTATCATTCTGTTAAAGCAGCCAACCACGGACCACTCATTACACTCCCACAGTTGTAAATTCTAGTTTAACACCCAATCCATCTATCAAGAATCCCAGACCCCCCTCATCCAGCCACGTACCTGGCACCCCCCGATCCCAGGCCCCCTCATCCAGCCACGTACCTGGCGCCCCCCGATCCCGGCCCCCTCTCATCCAGCCACGTACCTGGCGCCCCCCGATCCCGGCCCCCTCTCATCCAGCCACGTACCTGGCGCCCCCCGATCCCGGCCCCCCCTCATCCAGCCACGTACCTGGCGCCCCCCGATCCCGGCCCCCCCTCATCCAGCCACGTACCTGGCGCCCCCCGATCCCGGCCCCCCCTCATCCAGCCACGTACCTGGCGCCCCCCGGTCCCGGGCCCCCCTCATCCAGCCACGTACCTGGCGCCCCCCGGTCCCGGGCCCCCCTCATCCAGCCACGTACCTGGCGCCCCCCGGTCCCGGGCCCCCATTCCGCTCCCACGTGGAGAGCGACGCCTCTCTGTCCCGCTCCTGCACCCCCCCCCTTCCCATGTCGCTCTCATACCCCCCCGGCACAGGGCGCGCACCTCAGCCCCAAGCGCCTCCCCGCCAGGCCCAGCTCGGTACCTGAGTCTCGCCCCTCACGGTCTCACCTCAGGATTCTGCCCCAGCAGCTCAAGGCTCCTTCCCTCGGGGAGCGGGCGCAGCGTTACCATCACAACAAGCCCTCCGGGCCCCTCCGCCTTTCAACAGACCGTTTGCGCATGCTCTGAGCCAGCAGGAGGCGGTGTAGGGAGCTTCGGAGTGGGCAGGTACAGTACAGTATCAGTGTTGGGGGCTTCAGTGAACCTCATACGCATGCACCGAGCCGAGAAGCGTCAGTCTGCAGTCTGCGCATGCTCAGTGCCAGTACATCTCGCGGCCGGGTGAGTTCTGCGTATGCTCAGCACGAGCCCCAACTGAGGTCGCACGCCGTGGTGCGTTCTGCGCATGTTCAGTGTGGTCCCTTGCGGTCACCAGGTTGGGTCAGGCGCCTGCGCCGTAGACGGAGTCAGGGCGGGGGCGCAGCCGCGCTGAAGCCTGGCAGCCGGCGATGGCGGCCGTGGCGGCGTTAGGGGCTGCGGGCCCATGAGGCGGCCCAGGCCCCGCGGACTCAGCACAGCGAGGAAGGGGCGGCGGAGGCGCTGCTCGCATCCAGGCCATGGCGGGCGTGTTCGACATTGACCTGGACCAGCCCGAAGACGCGGGTTCGGACGAGGAGTTGGAGGAGGGGGTGAGCGGGGGGAGCCTGAGCCGGCGAGGGGCTGAGAGGGAGCGGGCCTCGCCAGGGGCAGGGCGGGGGGACCCGGCCCAGTCCGGTGCGCGGCCCGACCTGGGATCCGAGGGGGATCCGGTCGGGCGACGGGCTTGGAGGAGGGGTCCGCTCCGGTGAGGGGCCCGATGCGCGGAGGCGGGTGACGGGGGCCGGCCTAGCGAGCGGGAGAGGAGGGGCGGCCTGTTGAGGGAGCGAGGTGTCCTGCCCGGGTGAAATGCTCCCTGCTTCTCTGGCAGTTGCTGCGCCACCCATGGCGGGTGGCACCGCTCTGGGGGTGCAGTCGGAGGGGCTGGTAGGCGACGCGTCCCCCGACCTTAGCCCTAGGCAGCTGCTGCCCGGGTGGCGCCTTGTTTTAACGCCGATGTGCCCCACTCAGGTGACACGTTCCGTTCCCCCTTCATATTTGGTGGCTTCCTCCCCGCCCGGCTTTTGAGGTGACGGCTGAGACCTGCACACTGCTGCTGCGGGACGTTTATGTCAGGAGACATGTCTGCACCGTGCCTGGCATTTGTAGTTATAACGCTTTCCCATAGTGGAGAACTCAGTCTTGTACTCAAGATAATACGTTTGAATGGGATCAAATCTTAAGTAACCGAGACTTCTTTTTCTAAGAATGATTTCTTGATCTAAGAATTGTCAGTGATTGCATACTAGCTGGCTTACCGCAATATGCCAGGCTAAATTTCAGGATGCTTTTATGTGTGAATGAGTGGGTGGTTTTACCTTTTCTAGTATATAATTTAAAAAAACCAAACCCAGGACTACTTATTTTCAGATCAAAATAGTTTGATGTAAGTGTCCCACACATTAGATTAGCGCAGAAATGCTAATCTATATTGGAAAACTTGTAATCATCACTTCTGTGCTAACATCTAAAGTCAGAGATGGCATGGTATTTACCAGAGGTGGTTTTTACTACCCTGGGAAAAACTAATTAGTCCCAGTTTAAGGCATTTTCTGCTTTAAGAACTATTTTGTTAATGCATACCATATTGCACTTATTGTTAGGTATTCAAATTGTGGTTATATAAGGCAGTATATTCATAGATTAATTTAGAGTTTTACAAATAAAAAATAGAACTGCAGTGGTTGTAATAGTAAATATGTAATTATAACACTGAACATCTGAATGTCTGTATACATTTTGGTTCAGTATTTTCTCAAGGAAGTCATACATGTCATGACTTATTTCAGTTTTCAGTATTATATAGACAAAAGTCAAAGACATTTGGTTGTATGAAAACTGCAATAGTGCAGAGTTGTAGGCTTGAAGCATTAAGTAGTCAGAAGCATTCAGCATTTCGGACTACCCATCCAGGTCCATTTGGCAATTTAGCATTCTGTAGCAGAAGACCAACTATGATATAGTGGATAGACTGAGACTATTCCTCTACTGTGAATGGATGTATCCAGAGTTTGACAAGATTTGTTCCTGTCCTTGCTGGACACTTATGCAATTAGTTTTACCAGTTTTCTGGTTTAAACTAGGTTTAAGATGGTATTTATCAGTGCTGTGGCCAAACTACTTTTTTCCCCAGGGAATTGTCAGTCCTGTGTAAAGTGTACAGACATTGAACTGCAAGAAGTTTATAGTGAGTACCAGGTACAGAAGAGTGATGAACGCTACAGCATCTCCAAAATAGACTGAGCGCCTCACCTTATGTCAAGCTCCTATTACCTTGTCAATCTGATGTTGCTCTTGATCTTGTGTCTTTAGGGTTGTACCATTACAGTCTGAAACCAGCCATTGCTTTCAGTATTTTTACACAGATTATTTGGTGTCGGTCAGTGTCAATAGTTTAAAAACAGTAAAGGCATTATTTTGCTGGCGCACTGTAGCCACTATAATTTCTCAACTTTAAAGAAAAGACCGTGGGAGCAACATCAGTAACCAACAAAATAAAATGCCTGGCTAAAAATGCCCCTCACATCGCATCTTGAAGGCTGCCAACAGTCTCAGATGGTCCATGGAAGTGAGCAAATTGCGGTACTAGAGTTCCCCAGAGTTTAATCATAAGGACTGAGAGTCCGAGAATCCTAGTTCATCAGTTATGATTGTCCTTTCCCATAAATGTGGGTAATATTTGCAGCACAATTTCCATTAGAGTTAATGCCCATTCACAAGCAAACTTGGCTCTCAGGCAGGATGAACAAACTAGTAGTGCTGTGGGACAATCAAATTCAGTTCATGACTACTCTCACGTTCAGTGTTAGTAACACTGGAAGGGGGAAAAAAACAATAAAATAAGGCTTTTGAAAAACAAATAAGAGTAGAGTTACTGTAGACTTAGTATAGTTAAAGCAAAACATAGAACCAAAGAGGCGAACACAAAAGCAAATAATTTGATGGGGGAGGATCAACGGGAAAGCATGCGCTTTACTGAAAGCTACCTCCAGGTGGCATAGTGCGTAACTTTGAGGAACAGAAAGACATCTCTGAACTGAGAGTTTGAAATCATCAAACGGAATGTGAGCTAGGGTGACCAGATGTCCCTTTTTTATAGGGACAGTCCCGTTTTTTGGGACTTTTTCTTATATAGGTGCCTATTACCCCCCACCCACTGTCCTGTTTTTTCACATTTGCTATCTGGTCACCCTAATGTGAGCTGGATGTGAAGCTACATTAGACTAGGTAATCCTGCAGCTGGAAAGTTTTTCACTCCAAAAAGCTATCATAGCAGCAACAGGAACAAGTGCTGTTACAGGTGTGCCTACAGATATGGCTAACCTAGGAAATGAAATTGCCACAAGACTTCTTCTGACTAGGGAGAGTGCACTTAAGTCATAGTTCGTGGTTGCCACAGAGTTTTATTGAATGTAACAGCAGCTTTAACATTTCTCTCATCTGTAAGAAAGTCAAATGACAGTAAATGCAAACCAAAGTGAGACTGTCCAGCTAGAACAACACTAGTCTTCAAATGCTTGGTTGTCTGAGATGACAAGAAGGAAGACCCATGGCTTCTTGAATGAAAAGCGGATTTTTAAAAAAAAAACGTTTAAAAAACAAATTTAATGCTGATGAAAATGAGACTTGGAAAATGAAAGCCTCTGTTTACATAACAAGACCAATGTGACTGGCAGTAGTGCAAGCTGTAACATGCTTTCCTAACCAGTATAAGTTAAGCCTACTTGAATCACGGTATGATTGTCAAATAATTGTGACTGAGTTGCCGACAAGACTTGGAAAATCATGGAAAAGTAATAATGGACCATTATTATTTGCGGTAATTTGGAAAAGCCAGAGAAGACCTATTTGCTTAAGAAAAATTTGCTGGTGCAATATAAACACTTAAGTATTATGTTATGCTTGCTAATTTTTTTGATAACCAGACATTTTGCTGCCACTATATTACAGTAATTAATGCATGGGGCTGACAGCGGGAGCCCCACTGCCGTCAGCTTGGATAAATGGGGTTGTACTGTACTAATGGGGAAAAAAGTGTGTTGCAAACCTCAAAATGTATGCAAAATTGTGGACTGTGCAAAGTAAGCTAATTAAAATCAGAATTGCAGTGGAAGCCTAACATTGCAGGATCCACAATATCGTGAATATTATTGAATATTTTACAATGTAAAAATGAAAACTGCAGCTTTCAGACCTTTGTATGGCTTCCCTCCCTTAATTTTTTAGGAATTTCACAGTTAATTCACTATATCTGTTTCCAGTTCCCTTAGTTATCTGGTTCCACATAAACTCAGATCCTTTAGAGGAAACCTTTGTACAGGATAGCCATTATATGTATGAGTCCTGTTCACCAAAATTCTTACATGAACACAGGTGTAAAAATACAAATTACAACACCATTGCATTTTTACAAGGTTTATCTGGAGTTGGATTCATTGCTGCATGTACAAACATAATCAGATAACTGCAGTTAGCTAAAAAAGTAATGGGTCCCCCTGCTGTGATTGTGGGATCCTTGGAAATTTTGCAACTTTTCTGCAGAACTCTTTAAATGTTTTGTGAAAGCCTATCGTACAAAGTGCTTTCTTCTGATAATTTATTGCATATTACTTCTTGGCCGGTTTAACAAATTTTAGAGCAAAATCAGTCAGACCGTGACATGTTTTCATTTTTTTTAAACAAAGCTTACTGTTTGTACTCACTATTTTTGTTTACAGTTATGGTATTATTGTAGTAACTTTTTAAAACATTCTCTCCCTCCATCCCAGGGTCAGTTAAGTGAAAGCATGGACCATGGAGGAGTTGGCCAATATGAAATGTAAGTTCCTATTAGAAAACATTTCTATAATATTCATGATATCTACAGTTCTTCTCGACTTTAATAGAAAAATTCAAGTTTTATAGGCATATCTTGTAACAAAAAAATTCTATGGAGAAATTGGTAACAATCTGCAGTGCCTTACATTTTGTATCTTACTTGTCCCTACACTTTTACTTTATATGAATGCTATTTGTAATCAGGCTCATTCTGATATATTAAATATTAATAATATAGTGCACTTTTATAAAACCCAATTTATCAAGAGATCGCAGAGGACTTTACGCTCCTTAAGTTCCTGAATACTCATTCATTAAAACTATTTTGGTTGCTTCAGGGCTAAGTCTGAAAATGCATCATGTTGGAAGACTCAGTGAGAACATGGTAGCGACAGCTAAAACACAATTCAGTCTTGTCAGCATAGACAAGACAAAACTGTGTTACTGACTTATATTTTGCAGGGCTTAGCATAATTTAGAAACATTATTAAGTTTTGGGGTAATCCTCTACTTTGGCAAGATTGAACCATATTTTAGTTTAACATTACTATTTTTGCAAGGTAGTAAGACTTTCATTGTGTAAATATGACCCTACAAATCACACCTGGGAGTCCCATAACTTTTAATGGAATTTATAAACCTAATTTTTTTTTCAGGGTAACAGCAGTGCTCCTCAATTAATTAAATTGCCAAGAATGCCTGTTTCAGTCTTCAGAACATGTACGCTTATATAAAATGTCATTTCAGGAAATGCATGACTCTGTGAATCCTAGGAACTTTCCAAATTTCTGCATTATGCAAGCTGCCACTCATTGCTATACATATACATTAATAGAATTCCTGGTGTTACAATTCTGGACATCTCCTAAGCAGACAGTCAGTTGTGCCAGTGAATATAATGTGCTTTCTGCAGAGAAGTTTGCATGATTATTGTTTCTTTAACTTGATTTAATTTTGTAATACACTGTTTTGTCTTTATTCAGTGGCATGGAACATTGTGAAAAATTTGAGATTTCGGAAACTAGTGTAAACAGAGGTCCAGAAAAGATCCGACCAGAATGCTTTGAGTTACTACGTGTACTTGGCAAAGGAGGTTATGGAAAGGTACAAAATCTTCACCTTGGAAAGTCCATTATCCATCACAGTGGAGGCAGTCAAAGAATTTTCTTGTTGGCTGCCTGGTATATGTCCCACCACTTACATTCTGTTTCCAGAAAAATTCTGCCTTTCCAGAGGCAGTAATGAGCTGATGCAGACCAGTGTCCAGTATGAAGTCACCATTCTTTTTTATTGGCAATGCATTTGATCAAAATTGACTTTAGTGATTGTACAACTTTACCACCAATTGGGAATAAAAGAATTTAAAGTATATATTTGAATTCTAACTGCCACTGTGACTTATAAGGAATTTATTTACTTTTTGTTCCATAGGTTTTTCAAGTACGAAAAGTAACAGGAGCAAATACTGGAAAAATTTTTGCCATGAAAGTTCTTAAAAAGGTAACTTGAGCTTCACTTTCGGCTGCTTTCCAATCCAAAAAAGGGGTTTTTGTCCCTTTTAGAATGTAATTACTATATAATAATTGGTCTAATGTGCCAAGATTGAACATTAGTCATTCATGTATTAAAATTAATCTTTACATCCATTTAAAATTGAAATATGTATTTTTATCACATTTTCTATTACATCTATTGTGTGGTTCTAGGCAGTCCGTCTCTCTATTTTTAATTAATTTAAAAACATGAGTGTGATTTCATATTTAACAATAACGCAAGAAACTAAGCAGTTTTTTATTATGTTGCTGACTCAGAATGTTATTGTGACAATTATGTGGAGAATGTGGAGACTTCTGTAAATTGGGAATAGAACCCTATGTAGAATTCTGCCTCATTTAGGAATCCCATGTTCTTCGCGCTCATGTAATTTTTCTTTGTTCTGTAGGCGATGATTGTAAGGAATGCAAAAGATACAGCACACACAAAAGCTGAGCGTAATATCCTGGAGGAAGTGAAGCATCCCTTCATTGTAGATTTAATTTATGCCTTTCAGACTGGTGGAAAACTCTACCTCATCCTTGAGTATCTCAGTGGTCAGTATATTTAATTCTGCTACACAGGAGCTTTTCAGTATCCCTTATTTAATCTGAAAAGTTCTTATTTTTTCCCTTTATAAAATCCCAGCTAAGTGCTCATAGTTGACTTAAATTATTCTGCACACTTTCATAATTAATGTGAAACCCATAACTCAATCTATATAAACTGCATAACAAAACTGATGTTAAGAATATCTTACAGGGAAGTAAAGGAGGGGAAATTTCTAATTATCAGATACCAGGAATTCTGTCTCCAGGGTCTTGCTCTGATTCCTGATTGACACTTCCTGTATTAAGTGAATATTCACCCACTTTTCACACATTAACAACCCTGGATTAAAATAGTCTTCTGCAGAGCATAATTCCATCATCTGTCCTTTGATAAGGGAATGTGTAGTAGTTTAATTATGATTAAAAATGAAAAAAGTACAGAAATATGGATTCTTGCTTCTAACATCTTATTTTCCTCTTGTAGGAGGAGAACTATTTATGCAGTTAGAGAGAGAGGGAATTTTTATGGAAGACACAGCCTGGTACGTGAAATAACATTGGCACTTTTGTGGCTTAGTAGAATTCAAGAGAGAAACATACAACTGTATTTTAATAATCTAATTTAATGAGCTACACAGTTCAATGAGCCTTTTGTGGAGGTGGTGGCTGTTCTGTATATCTTACTCTGCTGCATCTCTGACCAGCTAGTGTTGGAATGGCATTACAGTCTGTGAGAAGATTCACTGCCCTCCCAATTGAAGGTTGTCACTATGTTGTACTGGAACTTAGGCATGTGCTTGCAGAGGGGGTACACTTGAGTTGGTGGGGAATGGCAGCCTACACCAGAATTTCTAGGAATCTTCTGCATGAAAGAAATGTTCAAAACCTTGCTTTGGGTACATTGTGTAAAAGTTTGTAGCTTCTAGTGGCTGCAGTTCACTTTTTTAGAAGTGGTGTAATTACTGTATTCATCCTACTCTTTCTGAGCACATACGTGAAGAAAGAACTGAACTTCTGTGTAAATGATCATTTTGCTTAGAGAGCCTTTTCTGTAGCTACATTTCACACATGACCTAGGTCAATGAAGTACACCTTCTTGATTAGGCTTTACACGGCACACAGGAGGGGATGATAGCTCCATCTTCCCACAACATACGCTGTGAGTGTTTTGGAACAGCTCAGATGTACATATAGGATTGCAGCTTTATGCTACAGAGAGCACTGCAGTGCAGAGCTTTCCTCTTCCTTTCTCAGAACAGGGAATCAGTTTAGAGCCAGACTTAATGACTAGCAAATTCAGATCGCAACAAAATTATTCAAGACAGAGTAACTACTAAGCAAATTAACCTAATGCTGATGGTGTAATGTTGCTGTTCCATTGTGTCCCTATGCCCTTTGGCAAATAAACCTCAATAACATAATTATTCTACTAATTTAGTCTATGATGTACATTTAACCATACTTTCAAGGAATCATTGCTATGTACTAGGAAGTATAATTGTTTTAGTGCTTAAGATGCTTTGTGTGGCTGAAAGAGTTTAATTGTATCAAATCCCTTTTGTTTCAGCTTTTACTTGGCAGAGATCTCAATGGCTTTGGGGCACTTACATCAAAAAGGAATCATCTATCGAGATCTGAAGCCGGAAAATATCATGCTTAATCATCAAGGTGGAAATATAGTAAACAATTGTGTAGCCAATAATCCTCTCAAAATCCTTTCTCACAGGTCACAGCATAATATAAAATTACCTCAGAAAACTGTTACTACTGTTATCTTTCTTTTTTCCTGATACACCCATACAAGTAGCTGCCATTTGCTAACCTCTAGTCATGGCATGGAGTTCGTTGTAGTAGTTACAGTACTTTAGTACTGGAAGTGGCAGAACAAATTGGTCAGGAAGGGGCAAGAGACTTTTAGGGTAAACCCACTGAAGACTTTTCTATTCACTAGTAGGATATTCTCATGCTGCTGAGTCATCTATGCATGATATCTGAATTCAAACCTGCTCTGTAACTTTCATGTTTACAAATAACTATGCTAATACTGATGTTCTAGCTTTTTAAAAAGAAACAGTTAAAAAAAACCTGTCACTTTACTTGATCGTAGCAGCAAGTTCAAAGCTCTGTGTGTGTTGAGCACTAATGCCTGCAGCACTATTGATTAGTGCCAGCAAACCCTAGCATTAAAGAGCTAAAAGACTACTTTTAAGCAAGGTGTTCACTGAGTGTGAATGTTTACTCGTGCTTAGTGGTTCTGGAGAGTGAAAGTTATAAATTAGAAATGAATTGTGACACTGATTTTGGTTTCTAAATTACGGAGTAAGCATAAGACTAGGTGACTTGATTGTACTGCTGCCCAGATGAAGTCTTTTATAGATATGTTTGCTTATATTTAAAAAATGTTATATATGATTAATTAAAAAAACCTTACTGCATTGTGCAAATCAACAACTTGATTCTATATGAAGGGGAATAAGTTCATGTAAAAACACAGTCAGCTACTTAGATCTATCTGTTTCTTTGTGCCTAACTAGTAGAAGGGTTGCAATAGGATGTGAACAATTAGTTTATTGTGAGTTTCTACAGGTCTAAGTAATGAGAACAGAATATGAAGAAACAATTTTTTTCATGGCTTTGAGAGTCTGTTGGTGGCTTTGCTGTGTTTTTGTTCCTCTCCACTGAGTGACAACCCTTTTTCATGCAAAAATAAGCCTGTATCTTCATTGAGTGTAGTTCTAAGATTTTTTTTTAAATGACTAAAGTCATTTTTCACTCTGATGCCTGCTGGGAAGAGTCCTGTTTTGTTACTGTAGACAGGAATAGACATATTTGCACTGTCCATTTTATAAATTACATTTATGTTGACTTGCAGATATGCATGTAATTCTGTTGTCAGAATTCTGAGTGATTTTAGAATTAGATGTTTTCTTTTATTTCAGGTCATGTAAAGCTAACAGACTTCGGACTGTGTAAAGAATCTATTCATGACGGAACAGTCACACACACTTTCTGTGGAACAATAGAATACATGTGAGCTGCATGATGAAACAGAAAAGTATTACTCTGGTCTGGGGGTAATGGCTAAATTTTACCTTTTTTAACTGATGGTTCAATACGTTCAGTTATTTATGGAACTTTCAGATTATAAATGTGGTTTATGTTTAAAAACTTGAAACCTGAGCCGTAATTGAGTGTTTAATAAAATACTTTCATATTTCTAATTTTTTTCATTCTAGGGCCCCTGAAATCTTGATGAGAAGTGGGCATAATCGTGCTGTGGACTGGTGGAGTTTGGGGGCATTGATGTATGACATGCTGACTGGAGCAGTAGGTGCACAGTTAAAAACTGCATGCATTTTATTTTACATCACTAGTCACTGAAGTTTGTTGGATCATTCAGGTGTAGGAATAGATAGATATGTATGTACTTATATCAGCTGCTGGTAGGAAACCTAACTAAAAAATGGCTAAACATTTTTAACCATGGTCTTGTGCTGTTCTGTAATAGCCCAAGCAAATATTTGGAAGTCACATTTGAAGCAATTATATGCCTGTTTCACTGAAACTAGCCCTGTTCCATGTATGCAAATGAAGAGAGCTGAACAGGTATCAGTTAGTTCCAGTGGTTCTCAAACTGTGGGTCACAAGTTAATTTCAGTGGGGTTGCCTAGGGCTGGCATTAGACTCGCAGGGGCCGAGGGCAGAAAGCTGAAGCCTGAACCCCGCTATGCAGGGCTGAAACCAAAGCCCGAGCAACTTAGTTTCACAGGGCCCCCTATGGCATGGGGCCCGATGCAATTGCCCTGCTTGCAAAGCATTTTTTATTTAAAATATTAACTATTCTGGAGTAACACAGGGCACTGGGGTCGTGTGGTAATTTTTGTAGTCACGAGCGGGGTTGCAGTGCCGTAAAGTTTGAGAATGACTGTGCTAGAGTTTTTCACGTGTGTTGTTCTTCACACTGCAATGATGTTTTTCAGCCCCCATTCACTGGGGAGAACCGAAAGAAAACCATTGACAAGATTCTCAAATGTAAACTCAACTTGCCTCCCTACCTCACGCAAGAAGCCAGAGATCTGCTTAAAAAGGTAAAGTTTTAATTAATGTTAAACCTATATGTATATGCAGATATTAGAAACCTACTGATCAATATTGCTGTGCTGCTTTTTCCCAGGTGAATCGTAGTGCTACTATATTTCAATCAACTTAATCTTTTAATGGAGCTCAGTTCAGTCTTCAAGTTGCATGAGGCAGAAAATAATGCTTTGTTTGAAAACACAATTCTGAAGTTTCTTTTTTTTTGAGAACTGCCTTAAGATTGTTAACAGAGACAATGTGGATGTGATAGTATCTTTTATTGGACCAACTTTTGTTGAAGAGAGAGACAAACTTTCGAGCTTACACAGAGCTCTTCTGTGTAAGCTCAAAAGCTTCTCTCTCTCTCTCAAACAGAAGTGGTCCAATAAGAGATATTATCTCACCCACCTTGTCTCTAGTATCCTGGGACAAGCATGGCTACAACAGCACACATACAATAATGGAAGATATTAAAATTGTTTGTAATTTCATTGTATGGTAACTACTACGTGGTTAGTCCAAATAATATTTAACACAGATGTAAAATATTTCTCTTAATGACCCTTAATATAAATACTCTTTAAAAATTGTTTAACCATTTCAATAAATTGTTTCCTTTTCTCCTCTAAGCTGCTAAAAAGAAATGCTGCCTCACGTCTAGGAGCTGGTTCTGGAGATGCTGGAGAAGTTCAGGTAGATCAAGAGAAATTAAACAAGATTATCATATTGAGAAACAAGATTCAAGGGTAGTCTAAGAAGAATAGATATGGGAGAACATGTCATTCTCTGAAGCATAGTGAGAGCAGAGGCCGGGATTTAGACAAATAGTCAATTGTTTCCTCTGAGGAATTTAAGGAAGGGTTAGATAGATATCTAAGTAATAGAGGGCTCAAGGAAACAGTTAGTGGGGTAAAGGATGCGGTCCTGAGGATTTATTTGCTCTCCTCCCCCTAAAATTTTTTTAGCTTTCCTATATCCCATTTCCCCCTTTCTTTATTAGTTACTCCGTGAACAAATTGATACATTGTGGTATTCTAGTGGGTTGGTGAATAACGCACACATTATCGCATTTGGGGTTGAGAGTCTTTCAGGAAAGATGTTGTTACACTTTGCACTCATAATGCGAAACAGATCTAACTCAATTATTCCGTCTACTACAAAATTATTTAAACTTGTCCCCAGCCTGCACAGTTTGGGTTTTGTGGCTATATGTAAACCTCTCCTGTACAACTCGCATCATTCCATATTTTAATAGTTTTATGGTTAATTGTGTCAGTTTTTATGACATTGCTAGTAGAAATTCATCTGAAATATTTTCAAGAGATGTAGATATGCGTGGCACATCACCTAGATTGGTAACATGGAGTTAATTTCTTTTGTAACTTGAACAGATCAGAAACTAAAAGAAAAATAAGCAGAACAAAAGCTTACCTATGCATAAAAGTGACAATAAGCATAATGTGCAGAATGGCAATATTTCACTATTCCCAGCAAGTTTATAGCAGAAGATAAGATATTAGGTACTGAGAAGCTCTCACAAATCATTGTCAGTCATCCTTATGTTCTAAAGGATGGCAAATTTCCCCAAATTTCTCTATTTAGAAAGTGTCACTTTCTAAAAAGCCAATACATCTGCCATACATACAGACCAGTCTTTGATTGGTGGTGGTGGTAGATTTTTGCATCTATGAAGTTAAATACATTTGGCATGTAATATCCCTAAGAAGCTTGTATGTACTATCACACTGAAATCATAAACAATCGAGTGACTGTGGTATTACTGCATCTCACACATTTTCAGTCAGTATCAGATTTGATGTGTCGGCAAATGAAATTCCCAGTCTACATTTCATTAAACCTCCAACTGTCATTTTCTTTTAATCCACTATTTCACTGCTGGTGACAAATAAATATACATAGTGAAGAACTGTGAATTTAGAACTTAATTTTGCTAGCTTGAGGTAGTCTCATGAGGAAATCCTGATACAATCACACATTTTTCTGAAAGTTTATATTTAAGAATTTTTTAATGACAATTTTAAGCTATTTGTGACTATTCTAATAGAGCACTGTAGGACAAATAATAGATGCTGCACTTGAAGTACACACAGTTTTGGAAGGAAAGGAGCCAAAAGTTGAGGTCTAAAGAGACCTAGCTTATTATTCCTCAGACATTCTCATCTTAGCTAGCTTTATGAACATTAGAAAATATAGTTCATTTTCCTATGTACAAGGTCAACAAGTATCCATTCTTAATTTATTCCAGGAAGACCAATTATGCTTTTCATTCTTCTGAATTTTCTTAGGCTCACCCTTTCTTCAGACACATTAACTGGGAAGAGCTGCTAGCTCGGAAGGTGGAACCTCCCTTTAAACCATTATTGGTACGTACCGGGAGTACAGTAAATTGTTTGTTCCTTGTATGTCTTTTAGCAGCAGTTCTCAAACTTTGACTTACTATATTGGATCTAAAACTCAAAAGTACTTGTTATGCTACCCTTGTAACTACTCAGTTATAATGGATTTATACTCTGATAAACTGACCCGTATATTACAGTTTGAGAACCACTGTTCATAGTACTGTAAAAGCAGCACACTTAATTGAAATAACTTCAGTTACTGGTACTCAGAGGTAGCATTGCTATCAGAGCTAGGTTAGAAGAAACCACCCATCTCAGAACTTTCCATAGGGCCCTTTTGAGAACTGATGCCAGTAAAAACACTCAATTAAAAGGCCTTGTCATAACTGCTCGTCCACAGACATTTGCCATTGTACTAAGGACACTGGATAGCATTACTGTGTTCCTCCCACCTCAACTACTGTATCCTGTCCACAGGGGGGGAAATTGCTTTTTTTTGAGTGGATGGGGTCGGGAAACCCAGTACAGAGCCAGTGGAGACTCTTCCTTCTTAGTTTTACTGATTATTTTCCTTTAATCCCAGATTGTGGAAGAAGTGGAGCAGTTCCATTTCAATTTTACATTCTCTTATTTGTAACCTTCTGGCTATACAGGCTCAGAGGTGTGATTCTTACTTCTGAATTTGTTTCCAAGCATCAAACATGCAGCCAATACTTGGGTGAAACTAAAATTTTAAATAGTCACTCAGTAAAATGTGAATCAAGTCACTTTATTGAACATCTTGAGTGTTACCTCCCTAATATTTATCCTGCACATAGTTGTACAAGCATCATTTAACTTCAATCTTAAAATGGCAATATTGTTAATAAGGCCCAAGCCCCTAATCTATTGGACTGCAGTTCAAAAAAGAGGCTAATATTTATGAAAATGTCACCGGTACAAGATGACTGAACTTGCATTTTATAACTTCAGCAAATTCTGTAGTTTGCTAATCAGTTGTACAAACCAGATTGTTAGAAATTTTAGCTTCACAATTGTACAGAGTTCTTGCCTTACTTTAGCAATGATTCAGGGATCTATGAGAAGACATAAATTGGGAGAACTGCCATTGGCAAAATCTGTTCAATTCCTCAGCTGAACGATAGACAGTTATTTGGTAGTCATTTATTCAATTAATGCTTTCTGTGCTTAGCAAGACAAGCATTTTGCTTCTATGAAAATGTGCTGGATTATTTAGTGTGTGAAATTCCAGTAGACTAACTGATGTAACTTCCATACTGGGAGTGACTCAGTGTTTAGCTCTCACAAGAAACTGCCATTTGTTTCTATTGTAATTTGAGATTATTTTAAAGGCATCTTTTTAATTTGTGTTCCTTTTTGATCCATAATTCTCGCCCCTCCCCCTTGCCTTTATTTCTCAGTGTCAGTGCCCATAGTGACCTCCCACTGGCAACGGCAGGATTCCGACTCCTCTCCAAGGTTTTACTACAGCAGAGCTCTGCCAAAAACCTATGGAATGAACTCCATCCAGAGGCTTCACTGATCACCGCTAAGCCATTTGGTTGATATCTGTATTATAAACCCTTAATCATTTTGTTTTTGCAAAGCAATCCGAAGAGGATGTGAGCCAGTTTGATTCAAAGTTTACACGTCAGACACCTGTTGATAGTCCAGATGACTCAACTCTCAGTGAAAGTGCCAACCGGGTCTTCCTGGTAAGTGAGCCAGGGATCTGTGCGCGTTGACTTTGGAGAGGTACATTGTGTTCTTCTTTGGAAATGGTATAGCGCATTTCAGGTGAATTCCTTCCATCTCTGGAAAGAAAAGGTTGAATCTTACCACTTGTAAGAGTGACAACTATTTGTGTCAGACAAGTTCTAATACATCAAAATTTTAAATTATATTACTCCTTGCAGAAGGGTAGCTTCTTCTTGGCCATTTTGGCTTGTAGCCTTTGATATTTATTTAGGCTGGGTTACACCCTCATTTTTACACAGGACAATAAGATTCTAGATTTTAAAGGGAATCTTGTTCACATTTTATAGTAAAATGGACGCTAATTCTAAATTGTGGTAGGAGCGGAATTGCTTATTACTTCAATAGGAACGCAGAGAGAACTATGTCCAAAGTGGTTACCTTGTAGATCAAAATTATGTAGTCTTTGAGCATTGCTTATATGGATCTATAATCTGAACAGCAATATCTGGGCTGCCCAAGCACCCTGCCTATATCCGTGGAGAGGAATTACACTTGCATTCCTCACCTAAGGAATTAAGGAGTCATAGTACCAGCCATCCCTTAGGTCGTTCTGCTAGCACTTTAGAGGATAGGATTAGAATTCAAAATGACTTTGACAAATTGGAGAATTGATCTGAATTCAACAAGTTGAAATTCAGTAAAGACAAGTCCAAAGTATTACATTTAGGAAGGAAAAATCAAATGCACAACTACAAAATGGGGAATAACTGGCTAGGCAGAAGACAGCTGGAAAAGATCTGGGGGTTCTAGTGGATTGCAAATTCAGTATGAATGATGCAGTTCTGAAAAAGGCTAATAGCATTCTTGTGTATATTAACAGGAGTGTTGTATGTAAGACTCTGGAGGTTATTGTCCCGGTTCATTGCTCAGCACTGGTGAGGCCTCAGGTGGAGTAGTGTGTCCAGATCTGGGTGCCACACTTTAAGAAAGATGTGGACAAATTGGAGCGAGTCATGAAGAAAGTAACAAAAATGATAAAAGGTTTAGAAAACCTGACCTATGAGGCAAGGTTGAAACTGGCCACATTTGGTCTTCAGAAAAGAAGATTGAGGGGAAATGTGATAAGACTTCAAATATGTCAAGAGCTGTCACAAAGAGGATAGTGATCAATTGTTCTTCATGTCTATGTTCTTAATCTGCAGCAAAGGACACTTAGGTTAGGACGTCAGGGTTAGGAAAATTTTTCTAGCTATAAGGATAGTTAAGCCTGGGAATAGGATTCCAAGGGAGGTTGTGACATCCCCATTATTGGAGGTTTTTAAGAAGAGGTTGGAGAAACATCTGTCAGGGATGGTCTGGGTGTACTTGGTCTACCTCAGCACAGAGGGCTGGACTAGCAGACTTCTTGAGGTCCCTTCTGGCCCTACATTTCTGTGATTGTGTGGTCATAAAAATAAACCTTCCCTATCAATCACAATGAAGTTATTCTTGTCTTTCAGGGGTTTACGTATGTGGCTCCATCCGTACTTGAAAGCGTAAAAGAGAAGTTTTCTTTTGAACCAAAAATTCGATCACCTCGCAGATTCATTGGCAGTCCTAGGACACCAGTCAGGTATTTTTTTAACAATTTACTTTTCAGTGAGCAATTGTAAATTATCTCCATTAAAAACATTAATAATTTGACCCTTTTTTCTGGAAGAACTAGGGTGCTCATTTTTAAACACAACATGCTTTCTGCACATTTTACAAGCATCTTCCCTGCAGGCAAGCTTATGTTTGGCAGCACAGGAAACTCTGATCTGCCTGATACACGTTATTGGTACATCCTGTCATTCTGGTGACTTCAATACACCATCCTCTAAAACTGCTGCTGGATCCTCTATATGTTTCTGTGCTGCTCATGATGAGAGTAATGTTAGCACAAAATTTCCCTTCTTCCACACACCTACAAGCGTGTTACATGGTGAATGCCAAATGAGAAAAGTCTAGTATCGGTGTGTCTAGTTTATAGTGAGTTTTGGTAGGAACTAGCCCAGATACATGCTTCTCTCAAACCAAGGAAGTGGAAGCAAACACTTCAGAGAACAGGCATTTATGCTCCACTTCTTGCAGTGTGAAGGAAATGTCTGAGCTTCGCATGTATCCTCAATGCTAAGTGATTTATATTTTTTGTCTTAAAGCCCTGTAAAGTTCTCCCCTGGGGATTTCTGGGGAAGAGGTGCTTCAGCCAGTGCACCAAATACGCAGACACCTGTGGAATATCCAATGGAGACAAGTGGAATAGAACAAATGGATGTGACAGTTTGTGGAGAGGCCTCAGCACCACTTCCAATACGACAACCAAACTCTGGGCCATATAAAAAACAAGCCTTTCCCATGATTTCCAAACGGCCAGAGCACTTGCGCATGAATCTATGACAACACAACCTTTTTTTTTTTCTTTTTTTAAACCCATAAAGGTGGAAAAACAAAGAATGGACATAAGCCCCCTGCCAGTTTAAATGTGAGGGCTCATATGGTTTACTTTTTAAAAGTGACAGTATCAGAGTCATTGCACAGAACGACTTGGAAAGAAAAAAACAAACACATGGATTTTTTTCTATTAATCAATGGTGCATAAAAAAAACTTAAGCAAAATGGTATTGCAGAACTTTAGGCACATCAGCTAACTGATTCCCAGTGACATCATCTCGCCTTATCAAGGATTTTTCAGGTTGATAGCTTGAAACTGACAGTATTAAGGGTAGGATGTTGCTCCAGAATCACTGTCTAGTCATGATTGTGTCAAGAAGGGTTAGCCCTTTCACTAGGCAGAGTGTGAAATGCCTATAATTCTTGCGTCTGAGGATTAATTAGCATGCAAGCTTGATCCAACTGTTTCCTACAATGGTGTGGAATCAAAGATGAAAGATAAACTTAACAATTGATGTTTCACGTGCAAACAACTTAATGAATTTTTTTTATATAAATATATATTTTTCAAATAGATTTTTTGATTCAGCTCATTATGGAAAGTATCCCAAAATTTAAAACAATTATTTGTTGGTGTGAAGAAAAGGTAGACTGACTGACTTCTTTTTCTTCTCCTGGTGAAACAGTACATTGGTAAAGGAATCATTGTTAATTACGTACATGGCTATTGGGGGTAAGAGGAGGGAGAGAATTGTCTTATTTGCTTACCCAGCTAAAATATCTATATCTGTATCGCTAAGAAAAACAAATCCTAATCAAATGGCAATGCTGCTATGTTCTAGGCTTAACTGGAAGCCATGGGCTGCCCACACATCCTGCATATTTCATCATTGTCTTTGGCAGACATTTCACTGGAAAAAATTGTCTTTCATTTGTATGCCAGTCATTTGGTTCAAGACAGCTGAACATGTTCAGATTCTTATCCATCTAAACAGGTCAGGATAAAATCCATCAGAAGGCAAGGGTCAGGGAATGCATTGCCACAGTGAACATCTACAAGTTCAACAAGTCATAAGTGACTAAAAGCTTTTCAACTAATGGGTAAGAATTAGAGGGATTTTTGTATGGTTTTTATCTCGCAGTTCCACAAAAATTAAAGTAACTTTTCTCCTGTGCTGGGGCAACAAGTTTGCTGATTGTATTTTAAAAAAAAAGAAAAGAGAGAGAGAGAAAAGTATTAGATGGCCTTTCAATGAATGTCTTCCACAGTGGGTCAGAACTTTAGCAACTTAATTTAGGAAACATGTTCTAAAGATACTATTTATGTTCTTGAAATTGTCATTAAATCTGTACAAATGATTTACAGGTACAAAGAATAAAATAAAGGTCACTGTACCTTACTTAAATACTTCCTGCCTTAAAGAAAGCATTTCCATGAACATAGCTGGTGAAAGGGTTAATATCTGCAGAGCTTTACCCTAGTTAGAGTGAGTGTATGATGTGCATGTGCGTGTAAATGATCATGCAACTGCATACAAGTCCTGTCACTTTTCGCTTGTCTCACGTTGCATTATCTTCAGTCTGACTGTGCAAAGTCTAGTTCTGGTGTTCATAACAGTAGGGATCTCTATAAATTCTGCTTGCTCTGTGTATAGTGAATCTTCTTGAGCCATAGGATCCAAGCCATAAAACTCTCTAAGCACGTTGAATCCAGTCAGAGAGGCACCACCTTCTACAACTTGCAAGTCAGTAGGGTTGAATGAAATCTTATTAATCCCCCTATAAAATACAAATGTCAGTACTTGACTTTTTAATTTTCTTATGATTAACAAAATTACTATTAGCAGTTTTCTTTCTGAGGAGCCTTTGTGGTGGCCTGTTTTTCATTTTTGTAAGGAAAATCAAGTTATGGTAACATTAAAGCTCCACGAGTTTGCCAGCACCATTGGCACAAAAATTGTACTGGAAGAGAGTGCCATTTTTCATTCTTTTACGGGGCCATTGGTGACGTGTTGTGGAACTGAGATCATAACCCTCATACTCCATACATCTAAAGCACATTTGCAACAGGCATCACTGCAAGCAGTATCTGCTTTGTGCCACTTGTTATAGAGTTTCCAAACATGTTTACTAAATATAGCAGAAGTGATATGAAAGACCAAAATCCAATGATTTTTTTTTAAAGCCAACCAATTATCTCTTGCTCCTATTTACAAGTAACAGTTGTACTCTGGCTGGCTGGATATAATCATCCAATAGAGTTGATTAGTATGGCTGGCAAGAATGGCAAGAGTTGTTTGTCAGAGTTCATTGCTTAATTACATATCCAGTTTATTATTTTAGAAGTAAATTTCATGTACTATTAAAAATGTTTCGTTGCCTGGACATAAGTCTAATACCCTACCATAACTGTGAAACTTTTGGAGTGTGACTCAGACAGCAAGCACACACTATGCAATATGGTTTATCCTGTATTTATTTGTAAAAATATCAGACATAGATCTTCTTTATATATATATACATATATATATATTAGTGTCAATATTAATAGTCATGAACTTTTAAGGGGAGTGGAGTTCAAACTCCTGTATAGCTACTTCAGACAAATGCTAGTATACAGAGTGCATTGAATATTGGAGAGCTTAACAAGTGCTTTTTTTGTTCATTTCAAAAATTGTCTTAAATTTTTCTTTAGAGTATAGAATCTTATTTTTATTTTTTACAAACTGTGCTTTTTTAATTATAATCACTGAACATTTTGCTATCATTTGACTTTTATAGGATTTTTGTAGCATTACAAAAAATATAGTAAAACTGAGGTTAATATCTGCTGTGGGTAACCATGTAAAAGTATTAAATCTTAAACTTGAACCAGATTCAATTTTTTTTTTACTAGCTGTTAAATTAGAGGGCTATTTTGTTCTGCAGTTCATTCTAGAAACTCTAAAGACTTATAGGTTGGCTGTGTTACCAGCATTTTTTTCTTTCCCATTTGATGTGGAACACTTTCAACACTTTCTCTATAGAAGGAGTGATACATACATACATTTGATTCCATTAATGTACTGAACTTTGTAATTTTGGGAATGCTGGAATAATTCCTACCGAGACTGTCTTAATTGTGCCATCTGACATTTGAATGTCATCCTGGTATTAGCTGGTAATAAAAGATAAAAATGCGTCACTTGTTCTCTTGAATACCCCCCCCCCTTTTTTTTTTTTAAGTGTGTATTCCTATAAGAAAAGCTAAACTTCTGGAGAACAGATATTAATGTTTGTGTCCACTCTAATTCTGGAGATATTGGTTTACTTGGGTTTATTGTCTCCTTAATAAATGAGTAACTCCTGGTCTGTTAACAGTCATGGAAGAGTGCATATTCAGATCAAGAAGGAGACTGCAACTCTTTAATATCAGAAAACCCAAGCATTTGTTGCCCTGTCTCTACAGCAATAGTCTCAAGTAATCTGTGTTCACAAAGCAAGATACTGTGTGTTCCATTGTTCCAGGTACTGCTACACTTAATCTACTGGGGGGGAAATTCCTGTTAATCAAGAGTCTGTCCTTATCATGAACAGCACAAGTATTGTCTCAAGGAAATAAGACATTTCTATGCTACATGTGTAGATTCTTGGGGGTTGGGGGTGTGTGGTTCATTGTGTATTTTTACAAACTGTTCTTTTCTGCTATATCAAATTGACTTTGTATCTATCTGTAAAACTCTTCAGCTGCCTTATTAGGAGTGGTATGAGGGTAATCCCCGTTCTGCTTTTCATTTTGTATTTAGTTTACTGTAATAAAATATACTTGATTTCTGAATGGATGTAAATAGCAATTAAATGCAAATTTGAATGAACATATGCTAGTAGAAGTGACTTATTTTTTTTCTTCTCTTAAATAGGGTAACCCCTAAATTTGACAGTTTGGACCTTCATCCATAATTTATACTTCATGAAATGGAGAAAAACCTTAGCGAGTTTTAAGAAGTGGCCCGACTGAAGCTAGATACAACCAAGTAACCTGGTTTATGAAGTGTGGTACTTCAGCTAGGTCCTCAAGCCTTTGAAAAGTGGCTGTGAATTGCAATTAGTTATCCAGTCATCAGTGGTCTGCCTCCTGCAGGGTGAGACATGGATCTCTCTGTGTATGTCTAGTTGAGGGCAGAGATTTGGGGGTTGATAGGGAAGCTTCTCTCCCTAGACAGCAGCATGATGTTGACAGGCAGATGAGAGGGAGGATGGCATTCAAGTTATGTAAGTTACTCACTTTTTTTCTTCGACATCTAAGCTGAAATGCGTTCTCACTTCTGAGAAGTGTCAAGCTTTTGTTTTAGTTCCTTATTTTGTAATCAACTTATTTTTATTAAGATTACTGGGTTTGGATAACTTCAATCAGTTCTCCCCAAATAAAAGAGAACCCCAGGGAGAGGTGGTGAGGTGGTATAGAGTTTCTGGAACCTACTGTCTGACGTGTCCTCTCCCTGTGTTGCGTAAACACCAAAAGACCAAGCTAGAGATGAGTTGGCAGCCAAGTTAGGCATGCTATTATTTTTTTTCCAATTCAAGTTGAGCATAGTCCACTGGTTGTCTCACAGGAAAATTCTTAAGTAATCTCTGTGGGTCAGAGGACATTATCAGGTAAACTTGCTGGATTTTCTTAACCAAATGTCTAATACCTTAAATATTTTAAAATACAATTTGTCTACTTTTATTATTTGCAAATAAACTAAGCAGGAAGGTTTAACTTTCTGGTTCTCATGCACTAACGTGTTGCTGGGTTATATATGCTGTGATGTAACAAACTCCTCTTCACTGAATTTTATTAATCTTGAAGAGTTTATCTTCTTGAAAACCTTTTTTTTAAATGCTGTTGCCTACATTACTTAACTTTTCCTTACTAAACTTTCCAAAGACACATTTTTGTGCTTTATTTGATTAGCAAGAAGTCTGTTCTCTTAGTGTCATTGCTCCCAACCTCCCTGTGGGTAAATCTCAAAGCAGCGTGATTGTTTAGATCTGCACACACTCTTTGAATCTTATTGATTCCAATTTCTTTAAAATGCTATTTGATAGGTGGTCTCCCCCAAAAGATTTAAATTCTTCCATGTTGGCTGATACCCTTTGTGTAGATGTGAACGGACTGCTGAGGGACAATGTAAGCAGTCTGTACCCTGCCTATCTGAATGACTAACGGGGCTAGTTCACCATAATTCATATTCTGCAGCATCAACAAATAGAAGTTGCAGGTTTGTGGTCCCACAGACACTAAATGCACCTGTTTTCAGTTAATCTTCATGGGGCTCTGCTATTGTGAAACCAGTTGCTTTGGAGAACCTGTTCTTTTTATCTTATGCATCTGTGACTGTTCAAAATACAAGATTCTAATTAGAAATGCTAGCTTCCAAATTATTCTCCCATTGTGTTCTCCATGAACAGGTGAAAAAGTAGTTCACACCCAAAAAATGAAGGTTTGGTTAAAATCTTTTCAAACCATATCAATTAAAATATGCCTCTGCAGCGTTAACACAATGGGACTGAGGGAAGCCAGCAAGAAACAAGGTGAACTGAGTGAAGAATGGTGTTTAAAAAATATTTTGGCATTGTCTCTAAAATTCCACTTTTTCCTCTGTCCTCATTAAGGATCTAGGTTTAATTTTTAATGGTACCTTCATACAGGAGTGTGAATAGCTCATTTTAAGTGTCTACCAGTAGGCACTTTGTGCTGCTATCAGAATACCTAGCCTAAACTGCAAGTAGTGTGTACTGTGGTTCACTAGAACATAATAGGAGGTGGATAGAGAAACAACATTGTTATGCAGCTCCTTGCCTCTATGCCAGAACTTGAGTTGGTGGGGTGGCTGGGTACTAATAGAGGAAGTGAACACTTATTGTAAAACTTTTCCTGTGGTTCAACAACTTACCACTTAGCATTTGTTCTAATAAGCGACTTACAGTTCAAGTGATATCTCCCACCAAACCTTGACTAAACAATTATTTTTTTCATCAGCAAGCAGCTGCTTGCTCTGGTTCTACTCTGACAATATTTGTGTGTGCTTGCTGTATCAACTGTACTCAGTTTTGATTAACTGCCACACTTACACCCTTCAGTAGTCTTTCCTCCAATAAAAGGTTGCATAGGCTAAATTAGACCCATTGCCACTTTTGCAACCCTATCTTTTTAAATAAGTTTGCACAAATAAAATTAACCAACTTAATTCTGAAGCACCAAAAAAAAAAAAATTTAAAACTCTCTCCCTTAGATTAGTTACTAAGTAGAGCTAACAGAAGTAAAACACTTGTCAAAGAAGGCAAACAAAAATACAGGGAATTGAGGTACTAAGTACAATTTTACATGCATTTCTCAGTAAAATTACTTTCTGCTGAAAGCTACCTTTAAAAAAAAAAAAAGTGTTCCACTTAATTATCGTGTAAGGAATTCCCAAACAAATGTTTGTATGTAGTGGCCCTTCACTCTGATATTGCAGGCATAGCTAACTTGTAACTCAACTGCTGTTCCATCTATATTACCAAACATCCTTACCTAAAACCCACACTCCAGTCAGAATAACCGTCCAGAAGTGTGCCTAGATATTTCATCTGTGGTGTTGTCATAGAGTCTCTCTTAGCAGCTCCAGGTTTTTATTGCACAGTGTCTGATTTCTCAGGCATTATGTTGGATAGTAGAGTTTGTCAGGACACTGTTTCAAATAAATATTGATGCTGGAACTTTAGGAGACATAGTCAGCTACTCTACCCCAATGACCAAAACATGACTTTCAGACTACAGGAGAAACATTACAGTCCTTAATTAACTTCATATTTTTCTGGGGACTGGGGGGGAGCGTGTGTGCCATGAATTCAGTTCAAAATGAATTTGTCACTTAGCATCAGTTCTTTGAGAAGGATAAATAACCCTAGAGTAAGTTGTATTTTCCCATCCAATGTTCTAGAAAAAGTACAGTAATTATTTTTAGCTGGCCATTGCAACTCAAACAAGTAATTAATTTGCCCTTCAATTGCTTCATGATGTATGCCTTATTCACATGTATTTCACTTAATCATAAAATAAAGCTTTGCTGCTGGGCTCTTGCTTGTTGATAGATTGACTCTCTGCTATAGTTAGCCCAAATTAAACATCTTTTACATGATTGCATACCGCTCTTTTCAAGATATGACTTTCAGTAGAAAGAAAACTGGACCACTTTTAAAATAATTAATCCATCCCAATCGTAACGGGGGGAAATGAAATTATAACATGTTACAGTCAGCATACAAGGCTGAAAACTCATCTCATTGCTTCAGGGTGTGTCTTTACAGCAGTTAGGTCAAGGTTTGCTCCTATTCCCATCCCCAGCCTGATTCCCTGGTGATGGATGCCGCTAACCAGCGGGAGAGCCAAGGATTTCAAGGCCCTTTGCCCAAGAATAGGGATGCCAAAAAATTAGACCTTTTCAGGTGAAAGGTTTACTCCACAGGGGGACTGCAACTCTGTATATCCAATCAACAGGCTATCATCAGCAGATACTCCTATAATGCCTGCTCGGCGATGGCCAAATTTATGGAGTTGCTCCCCTTGGACTCCTGTGCCGAATTTTCGGCTTTGGTTGAGGAAGGGAGACTGATCTCCAGAGCCTCACTTCAGGCAGCACTGGATGGGGCAGATGTGGCAACCAGGGTCAGGGCTACAGGTGTGGCCATGAAAAGGGGCTCATGGCTCCAGGTTCTGGCCTCCCCTATGAAGTACGGCAAATGATTCAAGACCTGCTGTTTGAGGGTGAGACTCTTCTGAGGAGGAAAAAAAAAAAAAAGATGGACAAAAGGCTGAACAGCCTTAAAGATTCCAGAGCCACCCTTAGGTCCGTGGGCCTCTGTATTCCCTCAACGCAGCAGAGATGTTTCCGCCCAAAGCCCCAGCAGCAGTTCGGTCAGCAAAACCGCCAAGATGGATCCAGAAGGAGGAATTGTAACAGCAGGAGGAGGCTGCTCCAATCTTCTGGACAGGGCTCAGGACGACCCAAGCCATCCTCAGGGCCCAAGCCGGCCTTTTGAAGGCACAGTTGAGGACTGTGTACCACAACGGATCCACCCTGCCTTACCTTCTCATCCTGACTATCCCCTTTCTACCAGGCATGGTCCAATATCACCTTGGACCGATGGGTGCTCCGCATGGTAGAGAGGGGGATACTCCATCCAATTCTGTGCCCGCCCTCCCTCCCACACTTCCACCCCCCTTCCCCGTCCCTCTTCAGGGACCCTTCTCACAAGCAGCTCCTTATCCAGGAGGTGCAGTTGCTCCTATATTTAGGGGCAGTGGAGGAGGTTCCTCAGGAGCACAGGGGCGGGGGCTTCTATTCCTGATATTTCCTAATAGCGAAAGCCAAAGGCAGCCTCAGACACATCCTGGACCTGTGAGACCGAAAAAAGTTTGTAAAGAAACTCAAGGTCCACATGATCTCCGTCATTCCCTCATTGGATCCAGTGGACTGGTATGCCACCCTCTACTTGAAGGACGCATACTTTCATATCGCGATCGCCCAACCCCACACGAAGCACCTCAAGGTTGTGGTGTACAATATCCACTACCAATTTACAGTCCTGTTCGGTCTGTCAGCAGGACCTCGTGTCTTCACCAAGTGCATGGCAGTCGTCGCTGCGTTTCTGCGCAGGCACCGGGTACAGGTGTATCCTTAACTCGAAGACTGGCTGATCTAGGGCCACTCCACGACCCAAGTGGAAACTCAGGTCAGACTCATTAGAACCACCTTTGACAGCCTGGGTCGTCTTCTAAACTAATCAAAATCCACTCTGTCCCCAGTCCAGAGGATAGAATTGATGGGGCAATATTGGACTCGACCCAGGCCAGGGCATACCTACCGCAAGTGAGGTTTCAGGCCCTGACCGATATCATTCGAGGCCTCAGACAGTTTCCCACTACCACAGCCTGTACCTGTGTGGTGCAGCATGCCAGGCTCAGGCTTCGATCTTTTCAGTCATGGCTTGCGTCAGTGTACCTCCTGGCCAGGGACAGCATGGACAGGATATTGACCCTGCCTCACCTAATCCTTGACTCCCTCCTGTGGTGGCTCAACCCTCAGGAGGTATGTTCAGGCATCCTCTTCTCCAGTCCACATCCATCTCTGACGCTAGTGACAGATGCATCAGACTTGGGCTGGGGAGCACATCTGGGAGACTTCAGGACTCAAGACATCTGGTCTCAGGCAGATCTAGCTCTCCATATTAACATCATAGAGCTGAGAGCGGTGCACCTGGCGTGCTAGACCTTCCGAGCACACTTAACAGGACAGTGTGTTAGTCACAACTGACAACACCCAGCAGTGTTCTATATCAAGAAACGGGGATGCACACTCCCCTCCCCTGTGCCAGGAAGCCCTCATGCTGTGGGACTTCTGTGTAGAACATTCAATACATGTTCATGTGTTGTACCTCCCTGGGGTACAGAATGAGCTGGCGGACCACCGCAGCAGGTCATTTCACTGCCACGAGTGGTCCCTTCGCCCGGATGTTGTGATTTCGATCTTCCAGATGTGGGGCTCTCTCCAGATAGACGTATTCGCCACGCAATGCAACCGGAAGTGTCAGCAATTCTGCTCCTTCCAAAATCACAACCCGGGCTTCAGCATGGACGCGTTCCTCCTCCAATGGGGAGGTTCTCTCCTATATGTCTTTCCGCCCATACCGCTGGTTCACAAGGCGCTTCTCAAGATCCGGAGGGAATGAGCTCAGGTTATATTGATAGCTCCAGCATGGCTCCAACATCACTGGTACACATCTCTCCTAGACACATCTGTAGAAGCCCCGATCACCCTGCCACTCTGCCTGGACCTTCTGTCACAAGATCACGGCCGTCTTCAACATCCGAACCTTGAGTTGCTTCACCTCACAGTGTGGAAGCTCCATGGTTGAACCCGATGGAGTTTTTCTGTTCAGGTCAGGTTAGACAAGTCCTCCTTGGTAGCAGATAACCTTCTACGAAAGCCACATACCTTGCCAAGTGGAAGAGATTTTCAGTCTGGTCAGCTCAGCACCATTCACCCACGACGCTAGCCTCATTGCCACTTATTCAGGACTACCTCCTACATCTGAAGCAGCAGGAGTTTTTGTTATTATCTAAGGGTGCACTTAGCTGCCATCTTGGCCTTCCACCCAGGCAAGGAGGGCCGCTCTGTTTTTGCTAACCCCATGGTAAGCCAGTTCTTAAAAGGGCTCGACAGGCTATACCCTAATGTCGATCAGCTTGTCCCTGGCTGGGACCTCAGCCTGGTCCTCTCTAGGCTCATGGGACCCCCATTTGAACCATTAGTGACTTGCTCCCTGCTCTACCTCTCTTACAAGGTGGCGTTCCTGGTAGCAATAACCTCAGCCAGCAGGGTGTTTGAGCTCAGGGCTCTAACATCGGAGCCCCCTTATACCGTGTTCTGTAAGGGAAAAGGTTCAGCTCAGGCCCCATCCTGCTTTCCTCACGAAGGTTGTGTCGCAGTTCCACATCAACTAGGACATCTTTCTCCCCGTATTCTACCCTAAACTGCATTCTAGCAGCAGGGAGCAGAGACTCCACTCACTAGATGTTTGTAGGGCACTAGCTTTCTACATCGAAAGAACAAAGCCGTTGAGAAAATCAGTCCAGCTATTTGTAGGGGTGGCAGACAGAATGAAGGGCCTACCTGTGTCCTCACAACACATCTCATCATGGATCATGTCTTGCATATGTGAGTGCTACAGCCTGGTGGGGGTTCCTGCACGCCTGATCACTGCACACTCCACCAGGGTGCAGGCCTCATCAACAGCACTCCTGACTCAGATCCCTACTCAGGAAATCTACAGGGCGGCGACGTGGTCCTCCATTCATGGTTTTACCACGCATTATACGATTACGCAACAGGTCAGAGACAATTCGGCCTTCAGATGAACAGTGCTCCAATCAGTGGACGACTCCACCCCCACCTCCTGAACTTGGGCTTGTGAGTCACCTGATTGGAATTGACGTGAACAAGCCCTCGAAGAAGAAAAAACGGTTACTCACCTTCTCATAACTAGAAAAGGAGTACTTGTGGCACCTTAGAGACTAACAAATTTATTTGAGCATAAGCTTTCGTGAGCTACAGCTCACTTCATCGGATGCATTCAGTGGAAAATACAGTGGGGAGATTCTTTTTGCGAATACAGACTAACACGGCTGCTACTCTGAAATCTGTCATTATGCAAGGCACTGAATTTAGCTGTATGGAGTGGAAATCTATCAACTTCATGAAAAAACGCATACAAATACAGACAGACATAATCTTCCTTTCCAAATGCAAACAGATGGACATCATACCAAAAGGACTGAAGGTAAAAAAATCCATTACAATCTACATACCACACAGACAATGCTGACAGCTTGTGCCACACGCTCTCAAAGAAACTGTGGAACCACCTGCTCAACATCCTCTACAACAAACAGGGAAAGATTAAGAATGAGCTCTCAAAAATGGATACTCTCATAAAAAACCAACCTTCCACACAAACTTCCTTGTGGCTGGACTTTACAAAAACTAGCCAAGGCATTTACAACACACACTTTGCTTCTCTACAAAAGAAAAAGAACACTAAACTGTCTAAACTACTACATGCCACAAGGGGCCACAACAGTGGTTCTGTTAACCCACCCAGCAATATTGTTAATCTATCCAACTATACTCTTAGCCCAGCAGAAGAATCTGTCCTATCTTGGGGCCTCTCCTTCTGCCTCTCCATCCCCACGAACGTGATAGTTCTGTGGTGACCGAGAATCCTATTTTCGACGTCTCCGACTCAAGGAATATTTCCAACACACCTCTGAACAATCTACTAACCCACAGATATCTTCCTACCAAGACTACAAAAAGAAGGATTCTGGGTGGACTCCTCCTGAAGGTCGAAACAACAGACTGGACTTCTACATAGAGTGCTTCCGCCGACGTGCATGAGCTGAAATTGTGGAAAAGCAGCATCACTTGCCCCATAACCTCAGTCGTGCAGAACACGATGCCATCCACAGCCTCAGAAACAACTCTGACAACATAATCAAAAAGGCTGACAAAGGAGGTGCTGTCATCATCATGAATAGATCGGAATATGAACAAGAGGCTGCTAGGCAGCTCTCCAACACCACTTTCTAAAAGCCATTACCCTCTGATCCCACTGAGGGTTACCAAAAGACACTACACCATTTGCTCAAGAAACTCCCTGAAAAAGCACAAGAACAAATCCGCACAGACACACATCCCTGGAACCCCGACCTGGGGTATTCTATCTGCTACCCAAGATCCATAAACCTGGAAATCCTGGACGCCTCATCATCTCGGGCATTGGCACCCTGACAGCAGGATTGTCTGGCTATGTAGACTCCCTCCTCAGGCCGTACGCTACCAGCACTCCCAGCTATCTTCGAGACACCACTGACTTCCTGAGGAAACTATAATCCATCAGTGATCTTCCTGAAAACACCATCCTGGCCACTATGGATGTAGAAGCCCTCTACACCAACATTCCACACAAAGGTGGACTACAAGCCGTCAGGAACAGTATCCCCGATAATGTCACGGCAAACCTTGTAGCTGAACTTGGTGACTTTGTCCTCACCCATAACTATTTCACATTTGGGGACAATGTATACCTTCAAATCAGTGGCACTGCTATGGGTACCCGCATGGCCCCACAGTATGCCAACATTTTTATGGCCGACTTAGAACAACGCGTCCTCAGCTCTCGTCCCCTAATGCCCCACTCTACTTGCGCTACATTAATCATAGAATCATAGAATATCAGGGTTGGAAGGGACCTCAGGAGGTCATCTAGTCCAACCCCCTGCTCAAAGCAGGACCAATCCCCAATTTTTGCCCCAGATCCCTAAATGGCCCCCTCAAGGATTGAACTCACAACCCTGGGTTTAGCAGGCCAATGCTCAAACCACCGAGCTATCCACTGAGCTATCCCTCCCTCCCCGCATATTGATGACATCTTCATCATCTTGACCCATGGAAAAGAAGCCCTTGAGGAATTCCACCATGATTTCAACAATTTCCATCCCACCATCAACCTCAGCCTGGTCCAGTCCACGCAAGAGATCCACTTCCTGGACACTATGATGCTAATAAGCGATGGTCACATAAACACCACCCTATACCGGAAACCTACTGACCGCTATTCCTACCTACATGCCTCCAGCTTTCATCCAGACCACACAACATGATCCATCATCTACAGCCAAGCTCTACGATACAACCGCATTTGCTCCAACCCCTCAGACAGAGACAAACACCTACAAGAGCTCTATCAAGCATTCTTACAACTAAAATACCCACCTGCTGAAGTGAAGAAACAGATTGACAGAGCCAGAAGAGTACCCAGAAGTCACCTACACCAGGACAGGCCCAACAAAGAAAATAACAGAACGCCACTAGCCTTCACCTTCAGCCCCCAACTAAAACCTCTCCAATGCATCATCAAGGATCTACAACCTATCCTGAAGGACGACCCATCACTCTCACAGATCTTGGGAGACAGGCCAGTCCTTGCTTACAGACAGCCCCCCAACCTGAAGCAAATACTCACCAGCAACCACCCACCACACAACAGAACCACTAACCCAGGAACCTATCCTTGCAACAAAGCCCGTTGCCAACTGTGTCCACATATCTATTCAGGGGACACCATCATCGGGCCTAATCACATCAGCCACACTATCAGAGGCTCGTTCACCTGCACATCTACCAATGTGATATATGCCATCATGTGCCGGCAATGCCCCTCTGCCATGTACATTGGTCAAACTGGACAGTCTCTACGTAAAAGAATAAATGGACACAAATCAGACGTCAAGAATTATAACATTCAAAAACCAGTTGGAGAACATTTCAATCTCTTTGGTCACTCGATTACAGACCTAAAAGTTGCAATTCTTCAACAAGAAAACTTCAAAAACAGACTCCAACAAGAGACTGCTGAATGGGAATTAATTTGCAAACTGGATACAATTAACTTAGGCTTGACTAGAGACTGGGAGTGGATGGGTCATTACACAAAGTAAAACCATTTCCTCATGTTTATTCCCGCCCTCCACCCCCCACTGTTCCTCAGACGTTCTTGTCAACTGCTGGAAATGGCCCACCTTGATTATCACTACAAAAGGTTTTTTTTCCCACTCTCCTGCTGGTAATAGCTCACCTTAAGTGATAACTCTCTTGTTACAATGTGTATGGTAACACCCATTGTTTCATGTTCTCTATGTATATAAATCTCCCCACTGTATTTTCCACTGAATGCATCTGATGGAGTGAGCTGTAGCTCATGAAAGCTTATGGTCAAATAAATTTGTTAGTCTCTAAGGTGCCACAAGTACTCCTTTTCTTTTTGCGAATACAGATTAACACGGCTGCTACTCTGAAACTTCTCATAACTGTTCTTTGACGTGTTGTTCATGTCCAATACCCACCCTCCTACCCCTCTGTCGGAGTAGCTGGCAAGAAGGAACTGAGGGGGTATAGGGTCGGCAGGGCTCTATATTGGACGCCATGAAGGTGTCACTCCAGGGGGTGCCCTGGCTGACCCTACGGTTGCTGCTAGGGGGAAAAACCTTCCGGCTACTGTGCACGCGCACACACCTGATTGAAATGGACATGAACAACACATTTCGAAGAACAACAGTTACGAGAAGGTGAGTAACCATTTTTTTCTATGTGGTGGCTCCTGCTTTGGCTGAGCAAATACTGCAGAATAAGGCGTGAGGAGTTTGCAATTCTCACAACAACAGTGTGCAGCTGAGCGGGGTCCCTGCTTGCCGTGCTATGGCATCTGGATGGGTAACCCAGGCTTAGGAAAAAAGGCACGAAAAAGGCTTGGTTTCTTTGCCGTTGATTTCAGGGAGGGAGGGAAGTGCATCAGGAGAGGCAAATGCCGTGTTTCCATAACCACCTGTGCAAATGTTTTGGTCCCATGAGGCATTGCAAGCCTAACCCAACGTTCCCTTTGGCTCCATACACTGTGGGATAGCTACCCAGAGTGCACCGCTGTGAGTGTCGATGCAAGCCCTGCTAGTGAGGCTATGCATAGTGGGGACATGCAGAATCAAGTTGCTTAAATCAGAGCCTCAATGTCGATTTAATTAAAATTGACCTAATTTTGTAGTGTAGTCATACCCTAAGATAGGAGCACATTCTCTTGCAAACAAAGAAACCAAGCACTTCTCAAAGTGGCAGTTTCTTTAAGTGTTCAATTGAGTAAGTTCCAAAACAGCCAAAAACTAAGTTAGGCTAAATTCAGCCCTGCAGTAATTCACTGACAAGATAGTTTTTGCCTATTTTGTCTGAATGGAAGAGGTGAGGAGAGACTAGTAAGCAGAGGGAAGAGAATGATTTGGTTGCACAGATAGCATAGAGATTAATCACCAGTACATTTGACTTTGAAAAAGTTATCTAGTTTTATGGGGCAAATGGTAATCTTCCATGCGTTGCACATATTTAAAAGTTGCTGTTATCAGTGGAACAGTAACAAATCCTGTATGCTTACAGAACATGCACCAGCCAAAAGAATTTAAACTGCATTTATTCTCTATATTCTATGCACACTACAAATCGTATATATAATATAAAATAGATTCTCCCCTTTAAGAAAATTTGGTTACCTGATATTTGACAAAAATATAGTATTAAGATTTGCTTTGAAAATACAAACGTTATAAAATATTAAGTAAAAAACTTCCAGCGGTGGTTGGGTAATTTATATGGTAAGCATAAGATGGAGAAAAATTCCTATAGATCTGCAATGGACCTAAGTGGGGAAATTCTTATATGATATTCCTCAAAATGTAGTGAAAAACAGTTAATGACATAGGTCTAACATGGGAAAAAAAGAAGGCTCATTTCTCTGAACTATCAGGTTCAGCATTAAAAGGCTTACTCTTTGAGTGTGATGAGTAGCTCTGCAACTCCCACTCAAGTCCATAGGAGTTGTCAGTGCTCAGCATCCCAAGATCATAGCCCACATCTCTAGCTGCTGTGTTTGGTAAAGTCATACAAGAATAAATGCAATTTGGAACACTACAAACTATTGTAGATGTTCATGTAAAACAATGAGTGAAGCAGTTGCTCTAAGTAACAGTGCAGCATTTTCAAATATTTGACCATTTCTCTGAAATATTATGAAATATCAATATAGTGTTGGATTTTGAACATTAATTCTAAAATTTAAGATTTTTTTAATCTATGAAAAGGCAGTTTTCAATTTATGCTATGTTTTAGTAAACTCAAATTTTAGAACATTTGATAGAAGTACTTGAGGATCTTAGATAGTCCTTTGCTAATCTTAAACACACACCCTTTACCAACCACAGTAGTATCCACATTAAACTGCAAAACATTTATTCAAATGAATGTACACTGTAAAAAAAAAAAAAAAAAAAGTAAAAGTTATGACATGTTTTAATAAATCTGTAGATGCATAGAAGTGGCTCCATCCTTCCATTTGTTAACGTGGTCTGAAATAACAGTTCTGCAGAGTGGACATGTTTTCTCTCTATTGAACCATAAAGAGATGCATTCTTCACAAAATATGTGCTGTAATGAAAAGAATGACAAGTACTTGATGTTTTTTTAACTGCAAGAGCACAAAAGATCTAATATTTATTACAACCTGTTTTTCAAATCAATTTAGAATATTAAAAATCTAGTTACTCTACTCTTCTAATTAATGGGTCTGCTAAACTATTCTACTTACATAATTGCATATAAAACCAAGCTAAAAAAATTAAAATTGCAAACTCAAGCATTCAGATCTTAGGAAATGCCAGAAGTAAGGTTACCTGTGCAACGCTGATCAGCCCCTTTATGCATAAGTATTATGATAGTATTTAATTACTTGATCACATACTATTTTTTGCAGAGGACCCTTGCCTCATTCAGTGCACGGAACAGATGGTGCGCACTTCATAAGCAGCCATTCAATATTTTGTTTTCTTGTTTGATGTGTGGCCCTATGCCTTATTTCTGCACACTATTTGAACCGGGCTCTGAAAACAGAATTATTAACTTTCTCATGGGCTTTTCTACATCACAGAGGGATTAAAGTATGAGGTATCCACTAATCTAGGGTGCCCAATTTGAGACACGCAGGAGCTGATTTTTAAGAGTCCTTCGCATGATACAGCACTTTGTATATTCAAAGCAAAGCTCTGTAGTACAGAATTTAACTGTTTTACCCATGAGCCCATTGTTTCTATTCCTGCAATCCCCTGCCTCAGTCGCTACACATCTTCTAACTTCTGCAACAAGTGACGCAGAATCCTACAGACAAGTTTTGTTGTTTTTTTTTAAATACACCCTAATTCATCCCCAAAGCAGGTGCATCCTGTGCGCCGAATGAGGCAGAGATCCTGTGGAAAAAAATAGTATGTGATTGCATAATTAAACAGTACCACAATGCTTACACACAACGGGCGGGGGGGCCACATCATGGTTGCACAGATGTTGCACAGATGGCATTTCTGAGCAGTGAACCTTTGACTTTGCAACATTAATAGTGTGCTTTAATGTAGTATTTTTCTGGTGTGTTACTTAAAAAAGCAATCTGAAAAAAACCCAAGTTTCCTCATGTAGCATCATAATGACACCTCCATGGTTCATCAGCAGTTCTAAAACCTTTAGGGTCCACCTCACAGACCTCTGCAAATTAGAGTTAAAGGAGTAAATGATAGCAATACTAGCTTGTCTTCCTCGAGATGAACCAGCACTGGAGGCGATCAAACACACCCTGACACAAAAGGAATGGTGACTCCTGGGTTCCATTCCTGGCTTTGGAGGAGTGCCTAGTGGGCACAAACTTCTGCCCATTCTCCCACCACGTGTGGCCCCTTCTGACCTATCTGCTCCTCTTGGTCCCAGTGCCTGTCTACTCCTCAATACTGGCTCCTCACCCAGTTCTGGTCTGGCTACCTAGCCCCAGACTCCTTTTCTCAGGCTTTTCACTCTAGGCCCACTCTCCTTGTCCAGCCATTCCCAGCTCCTTCTTACCCTAGTTCCTAATCTAATCTGTGTCTCCCTGCATACACATTGCTCATCTGCACTACCTTCCAGTCCCAATCTTAGTGTCCCTCCACTCTTTGGCTCAAACTGTCCCAGTTCTGACTCCCACACTCTGGATCCTCAGATTTGTCTCCCGCTCTCCTCTTTTTCCTGGCCCCACTGGTTCAGTTCCAGTCTCCCCCTACCCCAGCTCCCAGTCCCAGTTTCGCTGTCCCCCTGCCAACCTCCAGTCCCAATCTATCCTCCCATTCTAACTCCATTCTCCTCTCTTCCCCACCCCTATGCTCCTTGTGCCAATCTACGCCTCTTGCAGGTCAAGCTCTTATCCCACCCCCCTGCTTTCAAAGTAGGTGGTTTCATCCTTCCTCTTGCCTGGACCCAGAAGGGGGGTCACTGAGAGCACAGGAAAGACAGGCTCCCTGCACTCAGTTCAGGTGGCCAGACCCAGACACAGCCCTGGCTGCAGCAGCCCCGAGTTGCAATTGCAGGAAAAAGTCCTCCTGAGCCCTGGGCAGATTTTCACAGGGAGAGCAACAGGTACATCCCTGTCACAAAGGCAACCCCCTGACAAATTTAGAGTTTCTGCTCCAAAGCACAAGGGAGCTAGACAGCCGCTAAAAGAAAAGTTCACCAGAATTTTTTTTAACAAATATATTTTTCCCTAGCCTCATTCTCAGAAGGGGCTAGACTGTTTTGGCTGAAATTTTCAAAAAGAAACGAACAAACAAAAATCAGCCTGAAGCAGACACCTAACATGGAAAATTTCATCACAAATGGTTAAAGTTTTGCAAGTTAAAAGCAACTGAAAACAGGGTCGTATAATGGGAAATGTTGGGCAATCTTAACAATAGACTGTGATACCAACCCTACCTGTAGCAACAGCAATTAGTTTTAAATAAATAAATAAATAAATAAAAACTTTGCCAAGCGTCAGCAGTATGAAGACTTGCAAGGATTCTAGAAGTAAATGGACAGGAGTGAAGTACTGCATAGACAATCAAGTGAAAACAAGTTGATATGCTTTTTCTACCCCAAGTGTATAGTGTCTTCAAATCTCCTCAGAAACATAGGAATTGCCATATTAAATCAGACTCATGGGCCAGTTAGTCCAGTATGTTGTTTCTGACTACAGTCAGCACTATATGCTTTAGGGAAAGGTGAAAAAAAACCCTCCTAATCCATAGTAGTTAGGTATTTCTTTAGTCTTTGAGGCATGAAATTTAAACTCTTCCAAAATTTGTTCACATCAACACTGTATATTCTTTTATCCATATAAGTGTCCAATCCCTTGTTGAATACTTGCTAGTATTAAACTGTTCCCATACAATATAATACTGAAAGCTGCTGTCTTTAGCATATAATATAAAATTTCAAACATTTAAAAAAAAGTTGCAGGCAAATATACACAAGCTAGCGAGACTTACAATACTCTTCCATCAAAAGGGAGTTTCCCATTCACAAGCATCTACAAGTTTTTTCCATAAATCTGTTGCTACTTTCCAACTGACACTGTCAACATCAGTTTGATTCACAAAGTTTCAGAACAGAAGCCTCCTCCCACATTGTGATTCTCGAATTCAAAATCTCTTTAGAATTACCTGGCAGATTAGAAGAATAGGCTTTTGAAATTCAGCTTGGCATATTGAACAAATATCATCTGCTTCAGAACACTGTCTCTTGCTAGCTGTCACCCCATAGTGCTGTTAAAAAAAAAAAAGATTTTTGCACCAGATGTTAAGATCCAGAAAAGAATAAGGAAGACTGAAAGGATGTGGTTAGAGAGGAAACTAGAAAATCCCTGGGGCAACAGGATGTTAAGTGTTTCAATCCTTAGGATGCTATATTGACACATACGTGCTCCAGGGGAAGGTGGTATTTGGGTATAATCTACTGAGGACGCTATGTGGGGACTTTGAAAGTAATTTGCTACAATGGTGGCCTTCCTGCAGCAAAGTTCTGTCATGAGCTGATACACATTGAGCAGAATGAAAACACATCACTTACTGTTAAGAGAGTATTGCTTACACAGACTGTGTAAGGTATTTTAGCATTAATCTAATTAAATGTCAAAAATCCTCCTATATATTCTGGTACATGCACAGCAGGCTCTAGATTAAATTACAGTACATTTTACCAACCACCCACTATTCTAGAAAAAGAATAATTTTTTATTCTGAATGGAATATCTATTTACTCTTCAGTTATTTTGCCAAGATCTGGGTCTTACTCTTGTATATTTCAGTTAGTTGCTAATGGGTAAAGGTTTGCTACTTTGCTCTTGCAGATGTGAGTCAAACAAATATTTTGCCCAGTTTTAAAATATATTCTTTACATCATACTTTATTTACATGGTATTCAAATAGTTTACCTCAAGATGCTGCTTACAATAAAAAAACTGATCACTTTTAAAGTGACTTCAGGTCAGCCCATAATCGTGAAGCTGAGAAATTAAATTTTACAGTGCAAGTAACTGTAAGAAGGGAACAAACAGTGGGATTACTTTGAAAGTTGAACTCCATGTAACTAAAAGAACATAATGTGATCAACTAGTACACAGGAAAAAGCTATCTTCAAGAAGAATTATTTTTGTGGAAGCCACATTTGTCACTTTGTTGTTACAGAGAATCCAATACTCACTGGTCGTGTACAAAATATACGCAAAACCTGTCTAAAGTTTCTCAGATGTCCAAAAAGGCTCAAAAGCTGAAATTGAGAAAAGAAAAACAAAATTATGCTTAATATTTATTTCCAAGAGCTAGATTTTCAAACTTTGTGCAGGTTTTGAAGTGAGGAGCCTCAGTGCTAAAATTCCATGCAACGCTTTGCACATTTGGCCTTCAATGTTTTACTTTTAGTCTGGTAATGAAACAATTATAGGTGGGACTGGTAGCTCTACTTATTACTGAGTTGCCCAACACTTCCCCTTTTTAAAGCCATGCTTTCGGTTGCTTATAAACTTTGCCAAATTTTAACTGTTAAGTCTGAAATTTTCCATGCTGGGTGTCTGCCTCTCGTGCAAAATTTCAACCAAAAATGGTTCAGCTGTTCCAAAAATTAGACTAGGGTAAAATATATTGTTTTGCCCATGTTACAAAAATTCTGGTAACCTTTTCTTTGAGATTCTCTCGGACCCCCATGTTTTGGAGGAGGAACTTGCAATTTGGCCGCGAAATGTCTTTGTGTCAGGGATGTGCCTTCTGCCATCCCCATGAAAATTTATTCATATTTGGCCAAATTATATGCCTTTAAAAATTATAGTTCATGTATGCTCAGTAGAGACTTCTTAGATTTCAGCAGCTAATATCTCAGAAGAGTCTGTCCTCACTGGAAAAAAATAGTAAGAGATCATGTAATTAAAGACTGTACCACAGTGAATATACACGAGGGGGCCAAATTAAGGTGGCACAGGCAACTTTATATCTAGCATTGCCTACCTTGTAAGTACTTGATTTTGCAATCTTAATAATGTTCTTTTAACATAATGATCTTTTAATTTTGCATGTGTATAGTAAACAACAGAATACAGCTGCTGTGTTATATATAAACTGTACCAAACCAAGATAGTTTTGGATATGCCTAGTATAAGCACAGAGTGGGATAGTGTCAAAGGGACTAAAGGGAGTTGGGTACCCGACTACACTGAAAGTCAATGGGAGTTGATACCCAACTTCCCTTTGTGACGGGGGAGATTTTAAGCCATGTTAAGGAAAAACAGATTAAGCTGACAAGTTAAAATAGTGGAATGGCAACCCAAAGCAACAATTTTACATAATGCAAGATTTTCCAAAAGGAGATGGTTTTGTTGACTGGAATTCTGCCCATCTCCCATGGCAATTTGTTTACATACTGCCTACAAGAAGTCTACAAGTAACAGTTAAGACTATTATTTGGTGCATTACTCCACATTCTGTCCACAAGTTCTTAATATTTTTTTTTCTACCCTAGTTCAAGTTTGGTCTTACTTTGGAAGGCATTTATGAGTTTGACAAAAGCTACCTCAATTTGATGTAAAATTTCTCTTTAGAAATTTATATTGACGGTACCAAGGCACATGGGCACTCTACAGCAAAATTACAACAAACAAACAGAATAACAGAAGTCTCTAATTAACAAAAAACAAGAACAAAAAACCCCCCATCAACCTGATTCCCTATTATTACAAAGGCCACTCAAAAGCACAATAGTGCCATGAAGTTTGCCAAACTCAGGCTCCGGCAGACCTCCCAGACACTGCAGGTACCAGAGGCTCAGGCCCTCCACCCTCAGAATGCCCTAGTGCTTGCTGTGTTAAAGTGAAATTCAGAACTTGAACTCTCCAACAGTGAGAGCAACCCAGTGGATCTTAGCTTGAAGGACACAAAACATATTAGCCATCCTGGCATTAACAACTAGTTCAGACAGAATTCCTACTTTCACACTCAGTTGTGGCAAGCAATTTTTGGACTGTGTAAAACATCATTAGTTTTCTAATCATCCTTCAAAGGGAGGGTGAATAGATCTAGTGCCTGACCTAGCAAAACTTTATATTGATTTTGGAAGGCTGTATTAAACCAGCAAGTCAGCTCAAACTCTGGGGAATATTTCAGAATACATTCATTTTTATGTCTACATCTCTTCTATGGTAATTACTGCAGTATCATTTTATACATTAAAATACAGAGGAAGGATAACATTTACATACTTTTAGGATGAAGTAGATCAGACCTAGCAATACTCCAAGACTCCACCCCAGTACATTGTCCAGCTCCCTATAGCCAATAAGATAACGAAACCAAATTGGTATGGGGACGAATGTACGGTAATACTGGCAGAATTCTTCTAACAGCATATACCAGTAGCCCTACGAACAACAAGAGGAATATTTAAAAATACATTTAAAATACAGATAATTTAAAGTTAATGCATCTTTTCTATATATTTACTCTTTTTAATATTTATCCCTCATTATATCTTAACTAGTGACTCGACAGATCTGAAATATTGTTTGGAAACGTGAGTCATTAAAATCGCATACATGTAAGAGTTACAAAACTGCATGGTATTACATTAAACTCCTAAAAAATGGGGCCAAGATCATGATTTTTAAAAAGGAGTTAAAAAGAAGTTTTATCATGGGTTAATTCACTAACACTTCACCAATTAGAGTCAGGTGTCATGACAAACAAAACAAAACTGATGATCTTTGGCAAGTCCTTAGTTGACATTTGTCAGCTATCATAAAACAGCTGCACGATTGGCAGGCTCTGCTCACGAGAAGGCCAGAAAAACCAAGGTACAAAAGATCAGAATAGGGGTGCCTTTGCAGAGTGCCTACCTACTTACCACTGTTATCAGTCTTGCTTTCATAAGCATTAAAAAAGGGGAAAAGTTACAAGAAAAATGCAAACAGAAAAATTAATTTTAGATCAATTTTCTGTTAAAAATTGTCTGCATGTATAATGCTGAGAAAAACGGGGGTTAAGAAAAGGCCTTTTCTTTTACAACCACATGTAAATCAAAACTCCATTTACCTCCCCCACAAGTTACTTTGTGTTCTTTAAAAGCTCCATGCCCTCCCTTTTAAAACAGTTTTGCAATCGGTTTATAAGCACCTAGAGGACAATACAATAAGGAATAACCATCATGGATTTGTCAAGAACAAATCATGCCAAACCAACCTAATTTCTTTCTTTAAAAGAGTTGCTGGGCCTGGTGGATAGGGGAAAGCAGTAGCAGTCACATATCTTGATTTTAGTAAGGCTTTTGACACAATCTCACATGACATTCTCATAACCAAACTAGGGAAATGTGGTCTAGATTAAATTACTATAAAATGGGTGCACAACTGTCTGAAAGACCATACTCAAAAAATTGTTGAGAATGGTTTTCCCCTTCCCCTGCATCGACAGATAATGTGCAGAACTTTAATTAAGAAAAATGTTCCTCTAGGTGGAATTCATGACTGGCTGATTGTACTGTAAAAGGATGTTCATGCTAAAGCTAAGTATAGATTATTTTCTTACCTTGGATTTAAAAGACATCATAAAAGAAGGCACCAAGAGAATAAAGCATTTGAAGCCCATGAAGAGGAATTTCAGAATAAAGTCTGTGATTCCCACGATCCAAAGTACCTCCCAGAAGTTCATAAAATCCACAGTAGGTTTTAAAAAGATTAAGCTACAAAAAGAAATATCTAAAATTACAAGGGTACAAGCTCCAGAGGTACACACCATGAATGGATATTAGCGTACGGTTTCATTTAAAAGGGTACTTTTTTTTTTAAAAAAAGCATGTTTAGATAGTGTAATGTTTTCCTCTAGAAGGAGTGGGAAAGAGAGAGCTTTTGTCATCCATGAAGAGCTCCCCATTTCGAATCCACTTTACATCTACATTGTAACCGTCATCCTGCCATACAAGTACTTGCTCCCTTTCCCATTCTGCCAATGTTGCCCCTTAATCAGTTAGCAGGGTTGTTGTAAACTAGTGACAGAAGAAACTTAAGACACATGCCCTGCTAGAGACTTATGGCACTGTATCCCCAGTACTCCCACACCAAGGGGTGACGGGGCTGAGAATCAAACCCAAGTTGTGCCAGTGAACCCCAGACATAGGGCCTAATCTTGCAAACCCTTCTTCACATGAGTGTTCTGCAGTAAGGCTTTGCAGAACTGGGCCCATCATTTATTTATTTATCTGCGTTAAGTGAAGCCAACTTCTTGATTCTCTTAAAAAAAAAAATGCCAGGAGCAAAGATGAGATTTTCACAAGAAATGACATTTCATTTAAAGTGACTAATATAACATAGATGTTCTGCTAATTACCTGTAATAAAGTGACTGAGAGTGAAAGGTATAATACAAGAGGAGAGATGACCCGGTTAGGAATATCAGTACCCAAGCACATTGCAACTTGGAGCACCTTTCCTGTAAGATACACATTAAAAATGTAATAGTTTTCTGTTACTTTGATTTTTTTTTAAGTCTCAAGTTAATTTCTTTCACACTCAATAAAACTAGGACGACAATATTTGAACACAGTCACTAGTACAAGATACTGCTATGTTACTTTACACCATGAAGAAGTAGTTCAAGGGCAGATCATTGTGCTCACACAGATCTCCATGCACTTTAATGGGATGAAAAGAAAAGGACTTGTGGCACCTTAGAGACTAACAAATTTATTTAAGCATAAGCTTTTGTGATCTACTTTCCACTGAATGCATCCAATGAAGTGAACTGTAGCTCACGAAAGCTTATGCTCAAATAAATTTGTTAGTCTCTAAGGTGCCACAAGTCCTCCTTTTCTTTTTGTGGATACAGACTAACACGGCTGCTACTCTGAAAACTTTAATGGGGTGAACGCCCAAGCAGAAGTGTTACTGCTTGGGCGTTCATTTCATTTTGTTACTTAGAAAAGCGGTTGAGGAGATAATATATCTCCTCAACCACTTTTCTAAGTAACAAAATTCTCAATAACCCCTGTGCCCTCATAACAGATACTCTGCATATGAAACAGTAGTTTTAACCATTCTTAAAATACGGTTAAGCATTTCTGTCTCATTACGGCAGAAGCATTGTCAGGCATTTTGATATGCAAAGTCAAAAAAAGAGATTGTACCAATATTTTATTTTAAATTTGCAAAGTATGCTTCTCTGACAAATGCTAAGTCAGGTTTAGAAGTGTGTAAATTTTATTGATAGCTAAAACATTTACATTTCAAAAATCCTATGATATTTATCTGTTTTGTTTACTAAATTAATATAAGATCATTTCACATTTCTCTCAAAAACTGATGCATGAAAGTCTTGGGTAATAGTTAACGTAAAAACACAAACTTCATTGCAATGGGCAATACTTACTCTTAGAAAAACCTGATTTACAATGCTTTTGTTTGCATACATAAAAGTTGTTAGCAGCCCAATTCCAAGAGAAATGCCTATTAGGAAAAATGGGTCAGTTATATGGAGGAAAATAAGAAACTGGATTAAAATAAAATAAGAGCAAAATAAGTGCACTTCTCACAAGTACTTGCAATAACAGAATACAATTTTAACAGTTCAGGCAATCAAGCTAAAATAATTAAGCTACATGTATACGCTAACAAAAGAAAAACAGATTAAGTGATTGAAATCTCTTATAGGAAATTTCTCCTTCCAGTGAAGAAATGAAATTAAAATAAAGCTAAAAGTAAATCAAATTATACTTCAGGCATGCTCATAAGCAGGATTGAATGCAGGAAAAAAGGGCTAGTTCCCTCATACCATACTCTGTTATACTCTACCGATTATATGTTGCATGGTCAGTTTGATACACAGAATCAAGATGTATGGAAGACTTTTGTGCAGCCACTGGAGGAGATATCTGAGTTCAGAGATGGAGCTGCCACTGTGTTCCTCTGAATCTAAGGTGGAATCTTCAGACCCCCTCGCTTCATTGTGGGAGTGGCCATGTGAACGGCCCTGGGAACCTGATCGTATGTGCCTGAAACTGGGGTTTTCCCCAGATTCTCCCAAGGCAGAACTTAGCTGGATGTGAACATCTCCAGTACGGTGGCAAGAGCCTTCTCCTGGCAGCCCTGCTGTATGAGCACTCTGAGAAGACGAGGGAACATCACCACTTCCTGGGGCATTGTGGAGATGAGTGCAATTTGATTGCATGGCGTTGAATTGATCTTTCTCTGGTCCAGATTCTTTTGTCTCACTGCTATGTCTCCTAAAGGGGGGGGGGAAAGCCATGTTTAAAGGAGCAGTGTTCCAGTCAGTTAGGAAAAGAGAATTGTCTCTCTGAAATACACAGCCTTTTGGCCATCCTGATGATCTAGATACACAGACCACTGGTACAGTGATAGATATACAAATACTGGTTTCTTTAGCTCTGGAGGTTTGCATTTTAGGCTCCCACCCCTTACCTTAATGAGAAGCCTCTGTGTGAATTGCTCACAGCATCCACTGACTTACTCTCTTTCAATGATGTATACTGTAACCTTCAATGGGCTGCCACACATACAGTCTGGAAAAGCCAAAGCTACACTGAAAATTAGAAAGCACCCAGCTGAATAGGAGGAGACAGGCACTAGCTTGTATAGCAGAAGTTTTAACATGATATATATGTTTATAGAAAAAGGTTGGGAACCATCATGAGATTAAGAAGGAAATAATAAAGGTGGGGGATGGGACCTGCACATTTAAGCATCCATAAAATGGCATGTATTTAGACACAGACGAGTCTAATCAAAATCCAGTGAGTACTGAAAACAGAGTGCCATTATGGGATTACCAGAAGAGATTATCCTGTCGGGGAAGTGAGTGGAACCAGGTTAATCCACTTTTTAAAAGGCACTGGGAAGAGCCTGGACCATATGGGGGCTTTGCATAGGCAATGTAATCCTGGGAGGGAGAAGAAAGCAGGAAATAAAGAGCAAACGTGTGGGACTGGGTTAGGGTTGGTAGAGAATCTAGGTCCAAAGGCAATTGCAGACAATAAAGAGTGGTCTAATGGTTAGAGCAAGAGATCTGGGTTTTATTCCAAGTACTGTAATTTACTCACTGTGTCCAATTCATTTCATTTCTGTGCCTCAGTCTCCCCATCTGTCAAATGGGTATAATAGTTCTTATATACTTCCCAGGAATGGTATAATGTTTCATTAGATATCCTTTGGAATGTGTTTTGACATTACTGGATAGCACAGAAGGGCAAAGTATTTTTACAATATTTATATGTAGCAAACACTACAATTGTGGTTTAGTTGGGATTTTCATTATAAATCTTTTTCAGTTGCTCACCATTTTCTCAAAAATGCTTTTTTTTGTTGGACATGTAGGAAAGTTTGAGTAAAATCTATTGACCTGTTTTTCAGTTATGCAAGCATGAAAAACATACAGTCTGAATTGCAAGAAAATCTCAATATGCTATTTGTGCACATATCTACATTAGCAAAGACTTAACATTTGAAACAAAACTAGATTCTGCTAATTTGTAAAAAAAAAAAAAAAAAAATTGAGTTATTAGCATTTAAGAAAAACTGCATGCACAGTAAAACTTCTCACTAACATTCAGAGCTATTACGGATACATTATCTGTTGTCCTACGTTCATATCGTAGGCCTCAGTCTTGCAAAAACTCATGTACTGTACTTAGTGTGTGTGAGTAATCCGATAAGCTGAAGTCAACAGGACCACTTTAGTGTATGAATAAAGTTTCTCATGCACGGGTTTGGAGGATCAGGCCCTTAACATTTATGTTGCAAAAATTGATTAATTTAATTAGCACTCTTGATTTGGTGGTTTATGACCTGCTCCTACAAAAACTACCAGGACAAAGTAGTTCCTATACTGTAAGTAATTCCATTGTTTTAATAGAGCGCTATGCTTAGTAGTATGGCTTTGCAGAATCAGCCCATGGCAGTTTACCTGTTTAGAGAACTTTAAAAATAACTGCATTTATTATTAAATCATACTATAAAACACATAGAATGCACAATATGGCTGAGTTAATGTCACTATGAGAATTCTTTTCACTTCCTAATTTAAATATTTAATAGGCACCCTAATATTAAATATATATTAACAAACATTTTGTATTTTAATTAATGGATCTCAAATCTACTCTCTGAACACTGACCAAAACATATTTTTTTAAAAATTCTCTTTAATTTTACTTTTTCAGCATGTCAGATCCTCCTACCCAGGCCTGAGTTTATGGGATGCTCCCAGGTGTATCAGAAATGGTGTCCTGCAAACAGAGGTTCTGAAGCCACCTGTCTAGCCTGCAAAACATCTATCTGTCACAGTGTGGAGGGAGGAGCCAACACGGCATCCTGGCCTGACATCATCACATCAGAATGTCACCCTGTTGCACTGCTGAGTTCCTCCCAAGGCAAAGACACCTATCCCAGGTAAATATCGTTATGAACAAAAGAGCACCCAGAGGAGTGCCAATCCCCGCTTTCCCTTCCCAGCAGGGACACAGCGGGGGTGACATGCACACCCTCCTGTGCCAACTACGTGAGCGTGGGTGGGCAGCACCAGTGGGTGAGAGGTAAATGCCCCCTTTCATCTCCACCCAGGGGTGGGAGTGGGGCAGACAGTAAGGGGCTAATTCCCCTTCCACCTTCCTCCCCTAACAAGGGGGCAGGGGGAGAGAGGGCAGACAATGAGGGGCAAATGCCCCCCTTCCATCTGCACAGAGGATGGGGGACAAATCCCCCCCCTTTCATCTGAACCCCAGATAAGGCGGCGGGGGTGGGGATAAACTGTGAGAGGTAGCCCTCCTCCCCTTTCCATTTCCACCCTGGCACGAGACAGCGAGGGCTCAATCCCCGTTTACACGGCCCGAGGTCAGAGCCGGGGGCAGATCCGCCGCAGCACAGGTAAGGGGCGGAGCCAGAGGGGCAAATCACCCCGGTCCCGCAACCTTACCTCTCATAACGCGGCCGGGCCTCCGTGCCCAGCCCTGCTGCCCGGGCCGCGGCCTCCCAGGGCCTCCATCACTGACGCCTGGGCTAGATTGGGGGCGGGGGCAGAAGCAGCAGCAACTACCGGCTGGGGGAAGAGGAGGAGCTGGGAGGAGGAGGAAGGCCCGGCGCTGTTTGTCGCCATAGCAACTAGGCTCAGGCCCTGCGTCCAGCGAGCCGCCGAGCCCGCGGGGGAGGGGGAGGCAGATGGTGAGGAGGGGGTAAGGGGGAGTTGTGGGGCGGAGGCCGGGGTGGGAAGGGCCGGGAGGGGTCGGGGGGAGGAAGGAGAGGAGCTGGGGCGTGAGTGGTTGGAGCGGCGGCAGTCAGGGTGGGAGGAAGAGGAGAGGCGTGAGGAAGAGTGGGTGGGGGTCAGGGATTGAGAAGGAAGGGAAGGGGGCCGGCAGTGGCCTGAGGGCAGAGAGGGAGGAGCAGGGATTTGGAGGGTGCTGTCTGCAGGTGCTAGTGAGTTGAAGGTGCTGGGGAATGGCTTTTGATGAAGCTAGTAGGCGCCATATGAGGGTGAACGTGGCAGTGGCAGGCCACGGACGAGGGGGTGGATGGTAGGAGTGAAGATGGGGAGTTATGACTAAAATTACCTGGGGACCGGGAGTGAGGTGTGGGCTAAGAGCACAGCTGAGAAGCAGGAGTCATGATTTCTCATCCAGGCTCTGCCACTGACCTGAATTTGGGCAAGTCACTTAACCCTGACTTGCTTCAGTTTTCTCTGTAAAATGTGGCAATACCCACGGACAGGGGTAAATTAATGTTTGTCCCGTGCTTTGAGTCAGAGCACTATATGTGCAAAGTATTATGATTTTTTATTATTAAGGTTAAACTCTCATTTGAAACTCTGTAAAGGTTTAAATATTTATTGGGATTTTTACTGTGGTGATGGGGTTCAGATTTTTGTGATTTGGATCTTTGAAGGATGGTCCAGTGGTTAGGGTGCTAGCCTGGGACTCAGCAGATTTAGGTTCAATTGCCAGCTCTGCCACGGATTCCCTATATGGTCTTGGGCAGGTCATTTAGTGCTTGTGTACACAGGGAGTTATTCTGGAATAGCTCTTCCTGATTAACTCCATGTGTGGATGTTCTTATTTCAGAATAAAAACATCTGCACGTGGAGTTAATCAGGAATCGGCTTTAAATTCACATCCTATCTTATTACAAATTTATTTTCATGTGTAAAGACTAACTCTTAGTCTCTCTTTCTGTGCCTCAGTTCCCCATCTGTAAATTGAGTGATAAAAGTACTTCCCTGTCTCACAGGGGTGTTGTGAGGATAAAAACATTAAAGATTGTAAGATGCTTAGATACTATGGTAATAGAGGCCACAGAAGTATCTGAAAGAGAGAGATAAAGGCATTTGAGTTGGTACCTAGTGATAATTTGATTAAAAAATAGAAAGATATAAAATTAACATGTCACGCATTAAATGGATTAAAAGTTGGCTAACTGATAGGTCTCAACATATATTTGTAAATGGGGAATCATCATAGTATGGCTGTGTTTCTAGTGGGGTCCCTTAGGGACTGGTTCTTGGCCCTATGTTATTTAACATTTTTATTAATGACCTGGAAGAAAGCATAAAATTATCACTGATAAAGAATGCAGATGACACAAAAATTGGGGGAATGGTAAATAATAAAGAGGACAGATCACCCTGATGCTGAGCGATCTGGGTCGCTTGGTAAGCTGGGCGCAATACTGTTTCTCACTTAGACAATAAAAGTAGAAATTAAGGCTTGCATCTTGCAAAGTTACCTGTGTGGGCACACCACTTTGTCCATGTGGTGCATCCCTGAAGGATTGGGGCCTACAGTGATCAATACACATCAATCCTGAATTCCAAGTCCCTATTTTAAAAATAAACGTTTCTCAGTTGTAAAAGTGCAACATAATAGAAAAGTAATATATTGGTTTTATATGCAAAACTATTACAGAGAAAATGCTTTTGGATCTGAGAATATGTCTCTCAGTTTTCAACCCAAGGGAACTTTTTTATACAAAAGTTATAAAAACTCTTAAATTAATTATTTCAGTACAAATTAAAGACAGAACCCTAATTCAGTAGCTCCTCTCTCATTTCTCTTAATTAAGGCCCCAGTCATTCTGACTCATACTTAACTTTAAACAGTGAATTGTCCTGTTGACTTCAATGAGATAAACAGTGTGTAAAGTTAAGCACATGTATTAATCTTTGTAGGATCAGGGCCTGAGTCATAAAAATAATAGAGTGGGTGCTGTTTTAAAAACTTCAGCATTTACATCTTCTTGTGGTAATTGAGAATAATATATATGGTACTGCAGAACAGTAAATGCTGAATTTTAAATTGCACTCACTGTACTAATGATACTTTTATGTATATAAACACTTTACAACCTCCAAGTATACACCGATATTAATGGATTCATCTGTCATTAATCTAATTACTTGGTGATATGATCTATAAAACATTCTTACCTGAATGAAAGTGTCTTTTAGTATACTGTGCCCCATTTAAGCACCTAGGGCTTGATTTTAAATGGTGTTGAGCGCCTACAGATCCCATTGAGTTTTGGCTGGTCAATACTTGTGAAAATCATGTCCTTTAGTGTGGACTTTGCATAGGGTCTTGTGTGGTATGGATTGTGGGGGGAAAAAATTATCCAAAATCCTGAGAAGTCTTCTAGAAGCTATGGGCCAGTTCCTGTTGAAGTTTAATGGGGATTTGCTTCAACATGAACTTGGACAAAAGAGTAAATGATTTATAAAATTGTACATAGGTGCTAATGTAAGTTGGTGATACTACAGGAACTCTTGTGTCTTTATTGGTCTGATCTTGTAGGTGCTCCATACACAGGACTTCTAGTGAGAATTCCATATGGATTGAGCACTGTGCACCCAGCTCCTCTGTAATTTCTGTTACAATTTAAATACTTAATTTAGTTCAGAACAAAAAGTTTTAAATCGCTGCTGGAATGATGGATTGAAAAAATGTCATCACGGAGAAGGAATAACTTTCTTAAATAATATTTCTAGCTAGATGGTAACATATACATTAATGATTTTCCCTGACTGAGGTTTTTCAGCATCATATAATTAAGAAGTTCTACATAAAGCTGACAAGAGCACATAAGGAAATCTGTGTCTGATGAAAGTATCCCATGATATGGATAAAGTTGGAGGAACATCTGGACATGCGAGGATAAGATTATGTGGAAACCATCAGACTTTGGATGTATCTTGGTTAAATTCTAGCCTACAAGACACATTATTACCAGGAAAACCATGGCATAAGGTAAAATGTTTGTTTGCAAAATATGCATCTATTAATAATGATTTAAATACATGTGGATGTCATCTTTGCAATTTTTGATCTGTCCTTGTTCCTATTGCTTTGCTTATATGGACATTGTTTTCCTTAATGTGGGGGGTATTAAAACAACAACTGTTGTTTTTAAATATGCAAGCAGGCAAATATTCTAATGACTATTTCAGTTAGCTTGTCAAGAATTTTATTATTCTTCTTGAAAGTTAGGACAAAAGTCATGCATCAGAATGTTACTCAACTGTTCACATTAGCTTTCCCACAATAAAATCTCTAAAGGCAGTGTGTTAGCACAAAAACAGCTAAAGAAACTCTCGACACATATGAGGCAAGGGGAGGATTACAATCTTCCAGACTGTTTGCGTTCTGTAACTTTAATTTCACTCATCTCATGGACAAAGCATGTTATAAATACTCGCCAGATGGACATATTTGAACAGAATGCTAGCAATAAACATCAGACCAAATTCATACCTTCACCAGATCTGAGTTTGCCCCATTATACTTAGTATCTAATTCTGAAATATAATTTAATAAAAAATTGTCAGAATATTTTGCTTTCTTATGGGTTTTCTGATATTCAGCTTTAACTTTTCTTTGCTTAATAAAATTTCCTTACTTGTAGGTAAACCCTAAAGCATTCCTTCCCTTCATAGTGTTTATATGGTTCAGAGTTTTGTTCAGTTCTTATATTCTTCCCCTTCCCCCTTTTTTTCATAGTCTCTAAGAATCGTTGGCAGTAACCATCTTGAAATCTTTATTTGCTTTGAGTTATAAAGCAGAATCAACATAGATTCCCGCCCACCAATTTAACTTGATATGTAAAAGAAAATACACCTACAATCAAAATGCATTGATGCATTGTTTAGTTTTGAATCCACAAATAGGGAAGTAATAAATAACAAATCACAAATAATAATCACAAACAATATCACAAATAATCTGAGTACCATCAATTTTATTTACAGCATGTATGTTGCAATACCTTACTCAATAAGTGAGTCCCGCGTTTATTTTCCTTTCCCGTCTCTCTTTCAAAGTTCTCTTATTGCAATGACTTTCCATGCCACTAAGGAGGGCTGGAATCATCTGCCTTTGGTCATTGTCTGTATTGCTCCATGTGTCACACAGAGGATACTGCTAAGGAACAATGTAAGTTGCTTGCATTGCCTCAGGGAATGAGCATGCTGCTGCCTCAGATCGTTCTAGCCCAACAGCAGAAAGATGAGCTTGGGAACCAAGATTGGGATAGGTTTCAGAGTAGCAGCCGTGTTAGTCTGTATTCTCAAAAAGAAAAGGAGTACTTGTGGCACCTTAGAAACTAACCAATTTATTTGAGCATAAGCTTTCGTGAGCTACAGCTCACTTCATCGGATGCATAAAGTGGAAAATACAGTGAGGAGATTTATATACACACAGACCATGAAAAAATGGGTGTTTATCCTACACATTGTAAGGAGAGTGGGATAGTTCTGCATGGCAACATGTTGAAATAAGATGCGACCTCTGGATCAGCCACATTAAGATGAAAGATTGCTCCTTAAAGAACTTCAGATGATGTCCAGATACTACAGTGCAGGGTGCATTAAAAGTCAATAGTTAGCCTGAATTAAAGTTTGAAGAATTTCTGTAACTACAGTATGTTTAAAATATTTACTGAGGCAAGGTGGGTGAGTAACATTTTTTTATTGGACCAACTTTTGTTGGTTAAAGAGACAAGCTATTGACCTACAAAATTTGATCCAATAAAAAACGTTACCCACCTAGTCTCTCTAATATCCGGGGACCAACACAGCTACAACAACACTGCAAACTTAGTATTTTATTACTAATTTATTTCTCCTTTAGGTTTTAGACAAACTTGGAGCTGCTCTTGCTGATGACGTGAAGCACCAACTAAGAAATCCTAAACCACGACAAATGATTTTCTGTCTCCTTGGCCAGCATTTTTTTAAAAAAATATTTTAGCGAGTGTACTAATCAACCTAGTCTACTAGTAAGTGAGTTATGGGAGCTTTGAGCCTACAGCAACATAACGTGAACATGTACAAATCTCTTGTTGTCATAAAAGTAAAGTGGATTATTTTGTTCTCAGTTATAAAATTGTACTTTTAAATTTTTCAGTGTAGTTAATTGATCTGAAATAAGATTAAAATGTTATATATCTTTTAGCTTGTATCTAACAGGCTTTCAGTATTTTTTTCTCCGCTCAGGAAACTTGAAAAGAAAACATGATGAGTGTATATATGAGGGTTTTCTCCATTGGAGCTATGGTTCAAGTCCAGATTCAGAGAGATATCAAACTCATATAAGGATAGATTCTGTAGTCCTAACTTAGCAAAACTTTCATTGACATTATGGGAATTTTGTCTGAATTAGGATTGTAGGATCTAGCCCTTTGAGCAGACTCTTCTTAGAATGGAATTCATGTGGTAGCAGACTTGACAGGTTTGGAAGCATTTGTGCGTGACAAGGAGGATGGGAGTATCCCGTTCTTCATTATGGAAGCTGATGACTGAATGTAGGGAGGATGGTAGTGGGGCTGCTGTCCTGTTGTGTATACAGTTCTGGACAAAATCCTGAGGATCTTACTCAGGCAAAAATGTCATTAACTTCAATGGAAATTTTGCCTATGAACTGAGCAAGGAGCTCAGGATTTTGTTCCATATCTTTAAAATCTTCTTAAGCATTGATTGTCTGGCTACTAGAATCTTCTGTTGCCAAAGCAGTAGAGTGTTTTTAAACCTGGGAATTTCTTGCTCCACATTAAGAGTAGCCTGAACCAACCTTAGTCTGTGGTATCTTTACCCTAGGAAATGGTTATTTCTCTTAATAAGAGTAACCTGATAACAGGACTTGCTACTGTGGGAATTTATTGTTCCCCAGTAAGAATATCTTGGGACAGGAGCACTCCCAATATCATTATCTTTGTGAGAAAGTTACTACAGATTTTCTTTAGGGAAAAGTTACTCTCCCTGTTTTAAATATCTAACTTAAATAATCTAACACAAAAAGTAGGAAGGCAGAACTTTTAACTGCTTCGTGCCTTACTTACCAAGGTGTTTTTTTTTTAAATAAGAACCAAAATAGAAGACCTCACTACACTTTTGAACATCCCTTTAAAAAATCACAAAACAATGTATTAGTTTTCAAAGTTAAGTACTTCATCACTTGTTTTTCAAATTAGGCATTTTCTATCTCTAAGGAAGAAGTTCATTACTATTTTGAAGTCCACTGCATTTGTTTTTGCAAGAAATATTTTATAGAGGTATTTCAGATCCATTGCTTCTGTCAGCAGCAACTTGCCATTTACCCTTCTTTAACTGGGGGTTAGAGGACAAAGATAGGCAAGGAGGTAATGGCAGTATGACTTCTTCATGTGCCATGTTACCAAAGGAAGAGAGGATGTAGGGAGTAATGGAGGGGTCAGATCTCTGTGTGATTGCCCTGGGATCCATGAAACTTTTTGACAGATCTCAGAACATCCATCTCGTTCAAGGGTTCTCCCCTCCATGGCTCTACAAACCACAACCTGGAATAATGCTTCAGGAACTCCATGAATTAAGAGTTTCTTGTATTACTCTTTACCTCCTGCATCTTTTTCTGTTGGTGGATATATCCAACCTTGGAGTTTAACATTTGAGAGTAAGGCCGAGTAAGACTGGTACATGAAGAAGAAGTAAGCATGACTCTGGGTATTCTTTCTGAAAAATAAGAGATTCCTTCAGGTAAACTTTTCTCCAGGATAAAGATATTTAGAAGTAAGTTTGACTCAAAATAATTTTACTGAGGACTAAGACATTCTTGGGAAAGAAGGCTTGCCTCTATATTCAGTGGCACCAGTCCTTCCTCTCAGTGGCTGACATAAGGCACTGCTCATGGGCAAATTTTCTCTACTAAAACTTCCTTCCCTAACGTGATAATCAACAGTCGTGGCCCTGGCAGCAAAAAATGGCAAGAACTGTTTATAAAAGATGTTATGTTCTTGTGATAACCCAAACGTTCTGTACCTAGTCTTCCACAAACATGAGTGAGAGAGATCAGAAGAAGTTGGAAGAAGATACAAGGATTTGGCTGAAGCAACAGTGCTTAAAAGCTGCAGAACGCATTAGCTGTCAGTTCAGACTTGGTGAGTTAAGATATACTGTCTATGCCATATATATGTGGAAACAAGCTTGGACAATAAAAACAACTGCCACTATCTGCAAATCTTACTATTACAGCTAAATCTTTGTCTACAAAAGTATTAAACAAAAGATTTTAGAGACTCAAATCCAGCCACCTACTCTATTTATGAATAAACAAGAATGTGATTGCACCACAGAAATAATGGGTCAGGTTCTGGTTCCTTCTCTAGCTGCTTTTGCGTCATTTTGATTGAGCAAAGCAGCTGTAAAGCAAGCAGATCTGGCCTCCTAGGGATTCTCCTACACTTGAAAATCCTTGGGAGGACTGTAGCATCTCTTATGCCACACATCCTGCTGTCTTCCAATGAATGATTCATTCTATAGGAAAGGGGCATCGCCAGTGTGTCCCTCCACTCCATTGATTCCTGGGTGCCAGCATGGCTTTTTGGGACAGTAGGTTCCTGGATGTGAACGAGAGCGGTCCTTTGTCAGCTCTAATTTATGCTGAGGAATGGCCCAGTCCTTGGTTGGCCCAGGATCTAGGGATTCTAATGATGAATAATACCTATATCTGATAGCATACTTTTCATTGTGCTTTTTTTCATCGATCTCAAAGCACTTGACAAAGGCAGTACGTATCATTATCTCCATCTTTTCAGATAAAATGCCACCTGAAAGCAAGCTGTCTTTACCCCTCCTTCAATCTTGCACCAAACACAGATTTGCCAAATGGAAGGATGTGGGCTAAATGGGTCAAATTTATCCCTGATGTCATTCCACTGAAGTTGGGGGAGTTAATACCGTCGATGAATTTGGCCTGCGGTTTAATTTGTTACTACAGATGTCTCTCACATAACTATCACAGTTACCAGGCTAACTGTGCTTCTGACTACCTCCTGATTTCTGAGTTCATCCCCTCTCACATCTCATCATGTACCTTGGGATGGAATCACCTAATTCTCCCACTCTCAGACCAGGTCTGACTTAGTTTCAGTTCCTGCAGTTCTTTTTCCGCTAGGAGCTATGACAGTGGTACCCAGTGACCAGACAGCCTTCTTAAAGGAAAGTTTTTATTTTTTTTTAAAAAGCATTTCAAAGAAAAAGACCGTAAAACAATAAAACAGACAATATTCACGTCTAGGTAACCCATGTGTCTGTCCATCTTCTAGATGGGGATCCTGGTAGACCTAAGCTTCCTATAGGCACCACAAGGCTGCTAGGCTCTGAGTGACAGTTCCTTCCATTAAATCACAAATCAATTCTCTATGTCTGCTGCAGGGAGTTTTCTGTCTTTAAAAGCTACTCAGTGCTTTAAACACGCATTCACAGGAATTGTCACCTCTAACCATTTAGTGTCCCTTTTGATCTCTAGACTCCCAGTCTTGGCAGAACAGATGCATAACTTTAGGCTGGAGCCTGGAAGTAGGCCATTGTCTTGTAATTGCTGCCCAGTTGATGGGAGGTTGCTTACACAGAGCCACTATGTTGTCCTTTCCTGCTTGTCTTTCCAACAGTCCGCTATTAAGATAGACCAGTACATCCATACAGGAAAGTTAAATAACCTATTATAGCTATACAGTAACTTTACCTCACTGACCAGGCCACAGATAATGTTCACACAATTATTACATATCAATATGCTCAGATTATTACCTAGCAGCTCCATGCCTGCCACAGTAATGTCCATCAATTTCATTCATATGTTTTCACCTTTCAGTATGAAATTGAAGAAGTCACTGTATGCCATTATTTCCTGCCATAGGCTCTGATCCTACAGTGAGTTCTCTGCAGGCAGACCTCTGTACCTGTCTGGAGACCCGCTGAAGTCAGTAGGATTCTGTGCAGATGCAGGGGTCAGCCTATGCAGATCTCATAGGACGACTGAATCCATGCTGCTTATTGTCCTTTTTTGTTTACTTTGTGTTTTTTATCAAAAAAATTCGGCTAAAATATATCTGGGAAGAAAATAAATATGCAAATAAATGAAAGAGAAATATATATAGCAATATCATACCAACTGCAGCTTAGCAGTAATTAAGGTTTACCGCAGGAATGTTCTGCTGTTTTCAAATTAACTTTTTATTGTAGGAAATCTGAAAAATGTACTGTTTAGTACTGCTGTATCTCCTACCTGAAGCTAGAAATGAAACCGCTACAGGATTCCTTATTCGATGTATGCTCTTGAATAAATTGGTTTGCATGTAAAAATGACTAGTGTTCATGTAAGTGGCTGAATTAAACAAGAATTTTTTGTGAAGTTAAAATTAAAAATTGATTCCCTTCAATAATAATAATAAATAATGACTTGACTTCGGTCTCTTGAAAATATTCACTTTTAAAAGTGCTTTATAAATATTAATTGCACTTAATTGGAATTCCAGTCTCTGACTCAATCTTAGGAGTCATTCTTAGATACCTTAAGGTTGGAAAATGCAGTTTTAATTTTGCTTTTAAGTCTTTTGGACCTGATTTTTTGCTCCCCAAACTGTGTGTATTCATCTGCAATGTGAAAAGAGTGTAAAGTGGGATTATGACACAACCAACCAGAATTCTCCACTCACTTACACCAATGGTAGTATTTTGTACCCAACCTGCATTTGCTTTGCACAAGTGTAAGATTCCACACAGGGTGCAAGGCAGTGGAGAATCAGGTCCTTTGAGTCCGACCCTGTATTTGTTTAATTGTGTGTTTTGGGTGTGCAAGATATGGAGGACTCAAGCCTTGCATTTGTAAATCACTTTTAAAATCAATTAAATTTTGTTTTCTGTACACTAGATAATAACTCTGACAGACTGGCTCCCAAAATGGTGCATTTTCTTAATGATACCTACAACATAGTAGCAACAGAGATGGAATTGTTATTGGCTACACATGAGGCATGGAAAAAGGTAGCTTATTCTTTCTCCAGTTACAGTTTTTTGCTAAGAAAAAATCTTTAACTTGTTTTTTTAAAATATTATTCAGCAAATAACAATCCAGGTAATTTATATCCCCTCTCATAGGTTATTTTGAATCAACTTTAACATCTAAATTAAAGATCTGGTGGTAGATATCCAAAATTGTAAATTGTTTGTGACTAGAACACCATTTATATTAAATTTTGCATTTATAGGCAGAAGATTCATATAAGGATCTACTTCCATCGGAGTGGAATTCTAATTCGACATCAGTAGCTAAAAAAAGGTCAAATTCTGTTGAAAGCAAAGACCTCAATCTAGCCATACACAGAGGATCTGTTTTCCAATTAAATGAAAAAGGTAAAGGAATACATTGATTCAACCCTTAATAATGCTCTCTTAAGGGTACCTGACATTTTAAAAATAAATCAGAAATATCCACATAGAAAAAAACATAATTAAATTAGAGTTAAGGCTACCATAACTGTACTGTGCTTGGGGGTTGGGGAGCAAAACAGGCCCCAGCAATACCCACAAAGCCTGATTTAAGGAGTTCTGACTCAGCCCTCTCAATTCCCAGGTCCCTATCTTCCACAATAAATCCACATCATCATTACATGAGTGGAAAAGCAAATTTATTTAATTTGATGCATTTTACTCAGTGTGATCAGGGTCCCAGGGAGCCATGCTGTAGTCACTCAATTAGGATCAACTGCAAAGAATGGGGCAAACAAACCCCAAAGCTGGTGGATATTCCAATACTTAGACTTACCAAGCAAGCACAAAACAGCTTCTGTAATACCTTAGTAGTTACCCAGAAGCCTACAACACAGTTCCCTTTTAAGGAACCCAGCTTCAGGCCTCCACCCAGACACCCAAGTCAAATACAAAAGTTCTACCAATCCCAAAGGATTGGACATGTTACCTCCCAGATTAAGGAATATTTCAGATCTTACCCGAATACATTCTTATAGCCAATTCTTATTAACTAAACTAAAATTTATTAGAAAAGAGAGAGAGTAGTGGTTAAAAGCTCAATATACATACAGACAGGAGTATAGTTTCGAGATCAGCTCCATTGTAGAGATGGTAAACTTTGTAGTTGCAAAGAGTTCTTTCAGAATTAGTCTATAGGTTATAGTCCAATGTCCATATTCAGGGTAATCCAGGTGGGACTGGAGATCTCAGCCTTATGATTTAAGCTTCCCCTGCCTGAAGCATCAAGCAGATCTGAGATAAAAAAGGATCAGGACCCAAGGGTTTTTATACAGTTCCAGGCATTCTTTTGACAGCTCAGAGTCCTTAGGTGTACAATAGGCAATCAGGGAGACTTTGAAGTAGACATATTTCCTAAGCATCACTAGTAACTAGCTACAGGGATTAACATAAGGTAATTTATCCATTAAGCAGTTTATTACAAAATTTAAAGAGACATATAGACAATGACACTATTTCATCCAACATTCATCTAAATGTTAATATTCCCTGTTGATCTCTGAATCAATTGCTATAGGGATAGACAGGAGCTGTCTATTTTCATGGCTGACATCTAACAAAATATAAGTAAACACATACAGTTAGTATCACCTCCAGTCCTCTAAAAATACAGGTTTGCATTTCAAAGTTCTAGCCTATCTAACATGGAATGACCCTAATTACCATTCACATATATTTCTAACATGTCTCTAAAGGTTGACTCTGGGTCATTTAGCCTGTGAGCCGCTTAACCCTTTCTATTGGCACCATACTTGACACACTTTGTATAAGATTCGTTGCAACTATATAACAGTGGTAGCAACAATGATTTGCAAGGTCATATTCTAATCAGATAACATCACACTTAGAGATTGGTCCAAGTAGAAAAGAAAGTATTCATATCTGGAGCTTCCAAACTATCAAGATGTTTGGATCCACTTGTGGTTCAGCATATTATAAAGATAGGAGTATGTGTGATGTCCAGACCTGAATCCAAGTTTCAATTCTGAAGCCTTCCAAATTCTGATCCAGGGTTTAGGTTCAAGCCTGTCTCTCTCTCTCTCTCTTTTTTTTTTTTTTTTTTTTTTTTTAAATACCAGAGTTTACAGAGAGTGTTAACATTATTTAAATGCTACAACTACTATAACCATGTTGAAAAACAAACCTGCATATTATAGGTTAAGAACTTCTGAAAGTACCAGTGCCAGTAATTCAGAGATAATTTGTTAGCACAGAGTAACTGCTTTGCTTGTGCTTTCCCTGACAGTCAAGAGTGCCAAACCGTTTTTGAAGAGTGTGATTTTTCTCCTTTATTAAAACATTAAAGGACCTCCACTTCAGATACACAAAAGTGCTCCTTCACACAGACATGAGAGCTAATAGAGGTTTTCAAGCTCATGTAGAGTGTCATCATTTATTCATTCAGGCTTAAAATAATTGGGCAAAAGACCAGCTAGTGTAACTACCCAAGTGAGTTTTAAAATAGATCAATTTACTGCAGAATATGTGGCATTTTGCAAAAGAATACTTTTCACCTAACTCATAGCAGTGTTTTTTCTCCAAGTGCTGGTGCATATATATATTCTGCTCAGGTATGTGCTTTCCCAGCGCACTAGAGCCGGAGACTTGTAGATAGGAGTTCCCATTAGGGCGGCACATGTGCCCTGAGAGTCCTCATACCTCTAACCAAGGTCATAAGGGACGGAGCTGCCTGACTTCTCTTTCTCACTGCCTGTGGCTCTCAGTGATGCCTCAAGCTCACTGTCTTTCTAGTGCTGGTGAGCACCCTTTTCTTTTAAATAGTCCTAGAGTTGTTAGCTTAGTCTTACTGTGGATAGATTAGCTTGTTAGTGTTTCCTTTGGAGTGAGAGAGAGAGAGTGTGTGTGTGTGGTTTTTTGTTTTGTTTTCTCCCTGATAGGACTACTTGTATCTGTTTTTACTCCTGTGGTGGTACCCCAGTACTGGAACAGCTATGCATAAAAGTCCCCATGTTTTAAAAATTGCCCTTCTTGTGAGGCAGTTGTGGCCATTAACAAAGAGCATACTAGATGCCTCATTTGTCTAGGTGCAAGACATATAAGGGACAAATGTGTCTGCCAGTCCTTTACTAAGGGGATGCAAAACCTCAGGAGGCATGTCCAAGGACATACCTCATGGAAAAATCCATTTGTCCTGTCTCCAGTCCAGGCCATTCTGGAACTGAGCAAGCTTAGTACTCCTCTACCAGAAGTGCTCTGGCTGCTCCATCTACTCACAGAGGAAAAAGACCCCTGAAAACCTCCAGAGAAAAGAGACATAATTTTCCATACCAGGGGACATCTGGCCCAAATTGCCAGCTCTCTGGAGATCAAGACTACATTGAGAACCAAGAAGGGCTCCTTGAGCATACACAGGGACTCCAGTTGCCACACTTCAGCTGCTAAAATTCATATAAGCTGTCTGATACTGAGCTAAAATTGAGAGCTCCAGAGTGCCCCTGGTAGCATATAGCTGATGTATGTAACTCTGGTACTGTTAACTCTGGTGCCAACCACATTGGTACCATTGGTATGGGTACCTAATGTATGGTCAGTGACTCCAATGCTGGTGGCCGTGACACCAATGCCATTGATTTCATTGCATGAGGTATACCAGTAACTGTGGCATTGATGCTGTCAGTATAGTTGACTCCCCAGGAATATAAGGCAGCCAGGAAGCTACTCTACGTATTGGTACCGGAGTCTTGCTGCAACAGACTATTCTCTTGGTGATAACCGCAGTTCCACCAACGTCAATGGGTGCATGTCAGGAAGAGATTTAGACCCAAGCACGATGGTCAAGTTAATTGGGGATGTCATTGATTCTACAACTGCCACAGCCTACCTGCATTAGGAAGGGTTCTAGTCCATGCTAAACTTGTGTACCAGTCTGCAAGTTCATGCAAGGACAATAGAAATCTAGTCTGAGGCAGTTAGGGCATGTGGCATCCTGAACATACGTGACTCAGCATGCTAGACTTCACTTACAATGTATGCAAAGCTGGTGGAGATGTGTGGATTGACCAAACAAGTACCCTCTGGACATCCTGATTCATTTACTTGCTCAAGTTCTATCATCCATGTACTGGTAGATGAGTCTGCAGAACGTTTGCTGGGGGGTACTTTACACTCCTCTTCTTCCAGCTATATGGTTCATCAAAGAATCATCCCTCCATATAAACTTCTTGGATTTAAGGGGCATACACTGAGCATGCAAAGTTTTTCTCACCTCCATCAAGTACCTGATGATACTAGTGATGGAGACAAGGTGGGTGAGGCAATACTTTTTAGTGGACCAACTTCTTTTGGTAGAAGAGACAAGCTTTTGAGCTACACAGAACTCTTCAGATCTGGGTGATGATGGACAACACAGCTACAATGTTGTACCTCAACAAACAGGGTGGAGCAAGGTCCAGTCCTCCATGTCTGGAGATGGTACAAGTTTAGTACTTCTGCATTTGAGGGTGCAGTACCCTCAAAGCCTGTTACCTTCCTGGGGTGCAGAATGTTCTCGCGGATCACCTCAGCAGGAGATCCCAGGAAAATCACAAGTGGTCACTGAAAACAGCATAGTGAGTCTAGTAGTCCAGAAATGGGGATATTCCAGTGTCACCCTCTTCACAACCAGACAAAACTGAAAATGTCACTGTTTTTGTTTCAGGGCCAGTCAGAGTCCAGGTTCTGTCACAGATACATTGTGGTCAGTACTAAAAATAAACTTACATTGTGAGATGCACAGTACATAATGACCACCCAGAGAGAGAAGCATCTACTAGTCCCTGCTTGAACAGAACCTGCATATCACCTTCTAGTGACTGGCCTTTAACTTGAAGGCTTTAAGAACATTATTTCAGGTAGAGATAAATAACTTCTTAAATATTATCCATACGTACATTTCACAATGATTATGACAACCAGTAAGCTACTGGCTCTCAGAAGAGTCCTTACATTCCACCCTTTGGTATGTAGATACTTGCCCCAGGCGATCCCTGTAAACCCATATGTGCCCTTATGCCATCTGCCAACTGGTACCACAGAGTTCCTGAGTCACAGTTGTCTATTCACACATTTGCTGAACATTATTCCATCACAATAGCTTCCAGAGCTGATGCAGGCTTTGAGAAATGTGTTCTTCAGTTTTGTTTAAGTACAGTCCAAATTCCCATCACCTAAGGAATTCTTCTGGGTAATCACCTGAAATGGAATAAATATATGTGCACAGGTACTCCAAAAAGAAGAACCCATTCCTTCCCTGTACAGTAACTGTGGTTCTTCAAGATTTATTGTGCACATATACATTCCATGAGTCATCCTCTTTCCCCACTACTTCGGAGTCTAATGTCGCAAAGATTCTGGTGCACAGGAACTGAGAGGACTTTCCTCCCTCAGTTGGAGGTACGAGGACCCTCAGGGTGCATATGCCATCCCAATGGGGTATTGCTGACTAGAAGTATTTGGCACAAGTGCGCTGGGCACACACACCTGAAGTGGGATGCATATGTGGCTAATGCATCTCGAAGGACAACAGTTATTGTACAGGTTTCAGAGCAGCAGCCATGTTAGTCTGTATTCGCAAAAAGAAAAGGAGGACTTGTGGTACCTTAGAGACTAACAAATTTATTTGAGCATAAGCTTTCGTGAGCTACAGCTCACTTCATCGGATGCATTCAGTGGAAAATACAGTGGGGAGATTTATATACATAGAGAACATGAAACAATGGGTGTTACCGTACACACTGTAAAGAGAGTGATCACTTAAGGTGAGCTATTACCAGCAGGAGAGCGGGGGGGAAAGGGGGGGGAGCTTTTGTAGTGATAATCAAGGTGGGCCATTTCCAGCAGTTGACAAGAACATCTGAGGAACAGTGGGGCGGGGGGGAATAAACATGGGGATGTTTCAGTAAACATAGTTTTACTTTGTGTAATGACCCATCCACTCCCAGTCTCTAGTCAAGCCTAAGTTAATTGTATCCAGTTTGCAAATTAATTCCAATTCAGCAGTCTCTCGTTGGAGTCTGTTTTTGAAGTTTTTTTGTTGAAGAATTGCCACTTTTAGGTCTGTAATCGAGTGACCAAAGAGATTGAAGTGTTCTCCGACTGGTTTTTGAATGTTATAATTCTTGACGTCTGATTTGTGTCCATGTGTTCTTTTATGTAGGGACTGTCCAGTTTGACCAATGTACATGGCAGAAGGGCATTGCTGGCACATGATGGCATATATCACATTGGTAGATGTGCAGGTGAACGAGCCTCTGATAGTGTGGCTGATGTGATTAGGCCCTCTGATGGTGTCCCCTGAATAGATAGTGGACACAGTTGGCAACGGGTTTTGTTGCAAGGATAGGTTCCTGGGTTAGTGGTTCTGTTGTGTGGTTGCTGGTGAGTATGTGCTTCAGGTTGGGGGGCTGTCTGTAAGCAAGGACTGGCCTGTCTCCCAAGATCTGTGGGAGTGATGGGTCGTCCTTCAGGATAGGTTGTAGATCCTTGATGCATTGGAGAGGTTTTAGTTGGGGGCTGAAGGTGAAGGCCAGTGGCGTTCTGTTATTTTCTTTGTTGGGCCTGTCCTGTAGTAGGTGACTTCTGGGTACTCTTCTGGCTCTGTCAATCTGTTTCTTCACTTCAGCAGGTGGGTATTGTAGTTGTAAGAATGCTTGATAGAGATCTTGTAGGTGTTTGTCTCTGTCTGAGGGGTTGGAGCAAATGCGGTTGTATCGTAGAGCTTGGCTGTAGACAATGGATTGTGTGGTGTGGTCAGGGTGAAAGCTGGAGGCATGTAGGTAGGAATAGCGGTCATAGGTTTCCGGTATAGGGTGGTGTTTATGTGACCATCACTTATTAACACCATAGTGTCCAGGAAGTGAATGACATCTTCATCATCTGGACCCATGGAAAAGAAGCCCTTGAGGAATTCCACCATGATTTCTACAATTTCCATCCCACTATCAACCTCAGCCTGGACAAGTCCACACAAGAGATCCACTTCCTGGACACTATGGTGCTAATAAGCAATGGTCACATAAACACCACCCCCAACTGTTCCTCAGACGTGCTTGTCAACTGCTGGAAATGGCCCACCTTGATTATCACTACAAAAGTCCCCCCCCCGCCCCCCGCTCTCCTGCTGGTAATAGCTCATCTTAAGTGATCACTCTCATTACAGTGTGTATGATAACACCCATTGTTTCATGTTCTCTATGTATATAAATCTCCCCAATGTATTTTCCACTGAATGCATCCAATGAAGTGAGCTGTAGTCGCGAAAGCTTATGCTCAAATAAATTTGTTAGTCTCTAAGGTGCCACAAGTACTCCTTTTAGTTATTGTACAGGTAAGTAACTGTTCTTATTGTGAATTTTATATCTATAGTCCTCCAGCACTCTCTGCTTTGAAGCAAATGAAGTTCAAATATTTGATTTCTTAAACAAACAGTTCTATTTTAGATATGCCTTTCCATTTTATTTTTTGGTGATACTGCCATTGGTAACTTTTTGAAGGAGTGGAAAAGGTAGCTATAATTCATTAGTCATTTACTATTTATATTTGTTACAGACAAGATGCATATTGGTCCTGACATACCCTCACCTATTCTAAATTGCTCAGCAAGTGATATACTGGGAGACTCAATCTGTGCCATAATCTCATTAGATTATGATAGTTTGTTAACTGTGTGTGAAAGACTAAGTGGAAAATTACTTCCAAAGACACTGGACTGATAAACTTCTAAAAGCAGATACAAAAGTTGACAAGTTTGAAAGCATAACGTAAGTATTTATTGTTTTCCTCTGTTGAAAAATATTGTGGTGGTGTTAGTAACTGCAGCCATCTAATTCTTGGACTATTAATATATTCAAAGTAATCCCTGATTCTCTGACATGAAATTAGCCCAAATGTTCTTCAAACTGTTGAGAATAATACCACCTTAACATCATCTTGAAATACAAGTAGGAGAGCGGTTCCTCTCTGAAGTTTGTATTAACTCCCACCTCTTGGAATATCCAAGAAATGCAGAAGCAGTTTAGTGACATTTGACTACTAATTGACTGGCTCCAGGACACTTTCAGTTTCTGCCTGCCTAGATCTCTGTAATCACAATGTTACTTTTCATTCAAATGAATTTTTATAATTCAACTCCTCCCATGTTGTAGTCACTTGATGTTCTAATATGAAACAAGAGCAGGTGTAAATGGAACAACCCACAGCAACTTCTAGGCAACAAACTGTGGGCCAAATCAGACCTTTCTCAGTCAGATCTCCCCCTGAAATGAATGAGAACCTTTGCCTGTGGGGTAAATGCTTTTCTTTGCTCTGAGTTCAAGTGACTGAAGGTGGAGCATTGGAGACCTACAGACACTGGGGCATGAGGAGGAAATCAGGCCATGGAGCCAATCTGTAGCTGCTTGCTTAGCTCTGAAGCAGCCTTGGCACCTGCCTCTGGCTCTGCATGTAGAAGTACCCCTTCTGGCAACAGCTGGTAACTGGCTTGGTGGTAGACCTGCTTACCCCACCCATCTCTTCAACCCCCTCTGTGCCTTGCTCCAAAAACTGACTGCACAGAGGACTGCTGAAGAGCTGGGCAGGTGAGCTAGCAGGAAACCAGGTAAGTGTCAAAACCTGCCTGATTTCCATCAGAATTTTGTCAAAATCATCACATTCCTGCAGAACATTTCAATTTCGTTTAATTGGCATTTTCTGTTGAAAAATTTCTATCCAGGTCTACTTTCATGCCTCCCAAATATTTTAAAAGAAAAATAAGTCTTTTTCTCTGTTTCTTCCTCCCTTCTGGGGAAATAATTTTATTACTTTATAAATGTTTTTGTTTGTTTGTGGATTTTGTCTGTGTGTATGTGTGTGCACGCGTGTAAATTACCGAGAGGAAAACAGTTAAGTATTTTGATTCTGTTCTAAAAGCTGTGAGATCAGTGGTTCTTGTTATCCCTTGACAGAAAAAAATTCATAGGTCCAACTCCTATCAAAGTTCTCTCTCATGAGTACATGAGCCACTCCCAGTTGATTGTCAGGTTAATTGTTCTGCAGAACACAGATGTTGTGGGAGGTCATAATCATGGATGCAGTGGTGCTATCTCAGGAAGGTAGGGCCAATCTCACGGAGGGCTTTGACTATCATTTCATAGACCTTGAACTTGACCCTGTATTCAGTGAAGAATCAATGCAGAAAACTGGATTCTGGTTTGATAAAGTACTGATATCTTTGAAGATGTGGCTTTTTGGAGGCCCATGGAAAAGTCTAGTAATTTTATGCTTGAGTGATTTCCAAATATAGGGCTGAGTTGTGTCCCTGGTTATGCACATGCATCTCTCATTGACTTGAATGGGACTTATGTGCATCCAGCAGAGTCCTGAGCAGATACATGCTGTGGGCCAGAACCTCAGCTCTTGTAATTTGATAGTCTGTTTATGCCAATTGAGGATCTGGCCCTTTGTGTATTATTGTTTCCACCCCACCCTCCATCATTTCCAGAAAGTTTGAATTCTCTGTGAAAGGGGCATATTCTAGAATAGCTCATTGACATGATGAATGGGCATTTCTGGAACTACTGCATCACAATATAATAGTCTGCATTGTGTCTGAATGCTGATGTATAGAGTGAGTATTTTGGATACTTTTAGGTACCAAGTATTTTTATGTCAATTCATCTCAGTTCATAACAAGCTTTTGAAAATTATATGTAATCAGGGAAATTAATCAGTGCTTCACCTTCTCAGAATTCTCAAGAGAGAAGCTAGAGTGAAGTTTGGACGAACAGTGGAGCACCGAATTGCTGAACTGAAAATTAGAAGTGCCACCCGATCACCAATTTCAGGCCTTATTGAAAATGCAGTTGTGGAGGTTAGTCAGAAAATGTAAACCCTGGCTTTTATAGTTTAATTTTTTATTCTATATTTTCTTACTCCTTGTCCTGAGCACTTCATAATGAATATTTGCACTATGTAATGGTGATTAAAGCCATATTCATTTGGTCATAGCAATACTACCATTCTGTTGCATATTTCCAAATATCAGGTAACTTCTGGGGTTTTCTTCTCCTATCCTTAATTGGTAATCATTTTGCTAATGTTCTCCTAGCTGGCTCCTTTGGTTGGTTACTGAATTCTGGAATATCATTGCAAACACCAGCGTATGATTTCAACCAGTCCACAAGATGGAGTAAACTTTGTCTTCTTGCACACTTGAAAGTGATTCTTACAGTAGAGAGAAACATACTGTTTATAGTGCCATTAAATAATTCAGCGATCTATAACTCACAATAAAACCGAACATCAGTTTTATTCTAAAAGTAATTTGCAGCGTGAACAAACTAGTGATAGGTGGAACAATATTTCCTCATAAAGAAACCCATTAAGTGACATAGAACTCCCCAGATGCTACTGCAAAGAGCCAGATAAATCACTTCTACATTTTAAGAATGTTTTGCAGTTCTTTGGCAGATGTGCATGTGTGCAGAGGAGCAGATGAGGGCACAGTGACCATAACATTTGTGTTGCTAAATTGAAGATCAAATTAAAGAGGATGAGGAAGGTTAAAAGACAACTGTGCATCAGCAATGCACAATTAAAAGACCCAAATACAAAAAAAGCTTTTCAGCTTGAACTGAAGAACAGGTTCAGTATTCTAATGGACTTAAGTGAAGAAACCCAAAACATTGATACTCTATGGGAAAACATCAGAGAGTGCTATCTACAAAGTTCAAAGACAGGTCTAATAACAATGAAATCTAAAAGGAAAGAATGGATTAGCGATACTACTTGGGCAGCTACGGAAAAGAGAAGAAATGTAAAGCAAAAACTCATGAATGCTAAGTCATGTGAAGAGACAAGCAAGTGGCAAGAAGAATACAGTGCTCTAGACAGCAAGGTTAAAGGGAATGCTAGAAGAGATAAAAGGGCATATATTGATAGAAAATGTAAAGAGGCTGAAGAGGTAGCCAAAGAGGTGACCTTATAACCTTGTATAAGGCAATCAAATAGCTAACAGGAACCTTTAGAAGTACCGGAGGCCCTACTAAAGATGCAAACAGAAAGACTCTTAGTAGAATAACAACAGAAAAGATAGGCAGAACATTTTCAGGCTGTTTTAAATAGACCATGCACAAACAAACTACTAGAAATGTTTGATGATGACCTACCACTAGAGCTTGATATTGATTTAGGAGATCTTACAAATGAAGAAGTTAGAAAAGCCATCAGTATACTAAAAAATGAGAAAGCAGCTGGAGAGGATAATGTTACTGGAGAGATTCCCAAAGCAAGTGATGAAAGAGCCCTCCAGAATTTCCTTGTGTTTTTAGATAGAATATGGAATAAAGAAAATAACCCAACCCAGTGGAAGAGAGGCCTTAGGATGATGGTATCACCTGCTGTAACTGGAGAAAAATCACATTCCTCTTGGTGCCTGGGAGAGCAATTTGCAGTAACATCTGGTAATGTATCAAGAAACAAATAGACTTTCAACTTAGAGAGGAACAAGCAGGTGTTAGACCACTGAGATCATGTGCAGGCCATATTGTTGCTCTTAGACATATTATGGAACAAGAGTGGAGTGGCAAGCACCTCTTGTGATAAATTTTATAGCTGTGCAGAAGGCTTTTGACAGCATACACAGAGATAGTCTGGCAAATTTTGTCACACTACAGAATACCAGCAAAAATAATTAGACTAATCAAGGATCTATATGATAATGCTGAATGTGCAGTCAGAGATGGTGACAATATCAGCCAATGCAGTGACAACTGGAGTAAGGTAAGGGTGTATTATGTCCCCACTATTGTTTGCACTGGTCATTGACTATGTCATGAGGAAAGTAACCACAGAAGGCAACCAAAGAATTTTATGGACAAATGATAAAACACAATTGTATTACCTCTTTTTTGCTGATTTACATTGTCCTACTTAGTTCAACAATTCACTTAATGGAAGAAAAGACCTAACTTTTGGCAAATACAGCAAAACAAGTTGGTTTGTTCATCAACAAGGGGAAGAGAAATATGGCTATCAGTGTCTCAGAAGTTACCATTAGTGTGAACAAAGAAACACTAGAAGAAGAGTAATTTTACTAATCTATGGAGTTAAATGTGCAACGATGATGACGCTATGCTAGATGTCAAGCAACGAATATCAAAAGCAGCAAACAACCTCAATTAAACTTGAAAAGATTTGGAATAGTAGCATGATTGGCACTGACATAAAACTATGTATTTTTAACACTTCCATTATGTCTGTCTGCCTTTATGAACCAGAGTCACTGAAATCTACAACAAGATTCATTGATAAGATCAAAGATATATGGATAGATCGATAGATAGATATATATACACATATTCATATACATATATCTATATACACGTATCACTGCATTGAAAAGAGTATTTTGCAACATCAGAATTCCAAGTAGAGCAAATCTGGAAATTTAATGAGGATGGATTTATTTAGGACATGCTTTAAAGAGGCCACCAACACAATTTCCACAACAAGTGATAATATGGAAGAGAAAAAGAGGGAAACCTAGAGAAACATTTATGCCTAACAGTATCAAAAGAAGCCAAATCCATCAGCATGACAGTGAGAAGCCCGAACAGACTAGCACATGACTGAAATAAATGGCAGAAACTGGTTGATGTCCTATTGTGCACCTGAGAGCACAAGAGATAAAGAAAGAAGAGAAAATATGAATGACTATTTGAAAGGTTTATTGTGAAAAGAAATACTCAGTGATTCAATGAACAAAAAGTTAAACTACCACCTCACTAGGTGACAGCTCAGGCACAGCCCAAACAGATGACACTGTGCATGCACTTAATGAAACCAGGTTTTCAACCTGTGGTCCGCAGATCTCTGGGGGTCTGCAGACTATGTCTAAGATTTCCAAAGGGGTCTGCACCTCCATTTGAAATTTTTTAGGGGTCTGCAAATGACAAAATGTTGAAAACCACTGAATTAGACCATGCCTAAAGCCTCTGTAATTAATCTACCATATTCTTGTGATGGTCAAGATTTCTTCCAATCTGGTATTCAGCCATTGCTTTCTCCAAAGAACAACTTCCTTCTTCTAGAACTGTTAAGAGGGCTGTAAAGGAGTGACTTTTTTAGTATTTAAACCCTAGGTTTACATCACACAAAGTGAATATCAATACAGCTGAATCCAGTTCTGTAATGGTTAGAGCTTGTACATTCTGACTGAAATAAATATCAAAATGAAATTGCATTTACTTAATTTATATATTTATATATTAATTTATATATTAATTTATATTATTCCTTAGAAACATTGTTTTAATTTAAAATATTTAACGTTTCTTTCCTTCTACCCAACAGAAATATGAAAAGACACCCTGTATGCATTCTTTTGCCACAAATAAACAAAAGATTTCAGAGACCAGCAAAACCTTAAATGTTCTGTATGTTTTCAGTGGCACATATGAACCCTACCTAATCTATTGGCTTTTTCCTTTGCAAATGGCATTTAAGCAAATAATGCCTACAGGTAAGTAAATTAAATCACAGAAAATTGCTTTAGACCTATATCACTTTTCTTAGGAGATGATAAAGAATCCTCAGGGCTTTGACAAAGATATTTTCACTATTCTATAAACTAATAAATATTTTAATTTTTAGCTGAACATCCCTATGAATTGGCTATGTACCTACATTTCCTACATCAAAACTTATTCCCATCATGGACAGAGATCTTTGCAATGGCTGAGTGGATGATGAGCCTTCTGGAGAGAGAGGACACTGAATTCTTCACTCATCTTCAACAGTGTTTCAGAAAGAATTTTGCAGTTGAACCAAAAGTATAATCTATTGATTTTTTTTAACTATAGAGTCTTTTATATTTATGCTACTTGCAGAAGTTTAAAATAAAATGTTTGCTGTAGTAAAAGTCAGCATATGGAATAAAGTTGTACTTTTAAATATGATTTAGGAAAATTATTAAATGATCTTGAAATATACATAGATAGCTTTTTATCTCTGGGGATAATGTTTCTGATTTTTCTATATTATAACATATCCAATCTAATATATTCTTTTTTTTTTCTTTGCAGGATTTCCTGGTGGAGTTGATAGTTCGAGAAAGAGAGAAAGCTCAAGAACTGTACACAGCCACAGACAGATCTGAGCAAAACAAACATCTAACCAAGGAATTGCTGGCAAGCCCAGTCATTTTCCTCAGAAAATGGATGGGTGAAGTAAGAAATCCTAATTTATGTGAATGAATTAAAAAAAACCAAAAAACAAATGCAGAGATTGATTCTTGTCTCACTCACACTGTTGTAAATCAGAAGTAACACTGATTGCATCTGGAGTAGTTGTTATTATTATTATTATTATTGTTTTATATATGTTATGATAGCATCTAAGAGCCCAAGTTGTGGACCAGGACCCCATTGTGCTACATGCTGGACAAACACTGTTTTTTTCTGTCAAACACTGCCCACCTACCTTAACAATCTGAAGCTTGTTTCTGCGTATTATTAACAAAGTGTTAAACCATACAGGTACCTGTGTGAGTAGGAAGAGCAAGATTTGGTGGTGTTTTACAAATTAGAAATTGCCTAATATATTTTTAATACAATAAATTTCATAATTTTGTTTAGGGTTTTGTGAGTATACTGGATTTTCCTGCAGTGTTGTTGATTTGGGATCAAATGTACATGCAAGATTGGAATCAAAAGGTGATGGAGAATTTCAGTCTCTCAATCCTTATGCTATTAAAGGATTCACTAATGGCTGCCAATGATTATCCAGCTATAAGAGAGGTACATACAACAATGCTTCATGTTACCTTTCAACTAATTATCTATTCTGTTGATAAAAATAATCACCAAAGACATGTTTTTATTTAAAGATTTTTTTAAAATAGTTTTTCAAGAACATTTGGTTCCTTCAAAGCAGAAAATTCCATTGGAGTTTTCTTATTGTGATGCACATTTTTATGTATATAATTTTTTGAGATTTGCAAGTAAATTATGGGCAAAATTGTGGTCTGTTTCACCTATGCAACCTTACTGACTTCAGTGGGGATGCATAGCCATAACTGAGAACCAAATTTCGTCTGAAGTGTATTAGTCCAGGCCTGGGGGTGTCAATACTTCCCTTGAATTACTTGCTAAATTTCCATTTAACATTAATGAGAGTACTGCTTCTACAGAATATGGAGAATACACCCTGCAATATTTGTTAGCATCAGCAATTGCATTGTAGGTTGCACCAAAATGTTTCTCATTAAGGCCCTAATTCAAAGCACTTAAGCACATGTTCAGCTTTAAACACATATTTAAATCCATCCCTAATGAGCAAAGCACTTAAGCTTATGTTTCAGTCCTACTGAAGTCAAATTACATTTACACCAACTCTAAGGGATTGCCAGACCAGTGTAAAAGGCTCCACTGAGATTTGGGCCACTATTTTAATTTGTTTGGCTTTTTAAAAAACAAAATCTAAATTTTTAGGTCAAAAGCTAATTAAGCACCCCTTTAAAAGGTAAAAATCTTGAAATTCCTACTAAAAATGAAGAAATTACTAGAGTAAATGGGAATTGTTGAGTTTTTATTGGAAAACAAAAATAAAGCCTTTTTGAATGAGTGCAGTTTAGGCTGTAAGCAAAATAACGAGCATAGGAAGTAAAGTCAAGGCAGTTTTCTGTGGTTATAGTGCATTCTTAAAACATATTTTTAACAAAAAATAACAACGTTACTTCCAGCCAGGAAATATTCTCAGAATCCATAAAATATTAACAGATCTGTTTCATGTACAGTAGTGAAAATTCTATTATTTTTTTTTCCTTTTCAGGTGTTTTTGTTCCATGGTTGTCATCTTCTTACAGCTGATATTCAAAGGGCCTGGATTCATCTTCAGCAAGGTGGTTTACCAGCTGACATCCCTGGGCTTAGCAGGCCGAATCAAAGGTAGAGAACTTCCCTTGCTTTACGGATACAAGGATGTACTGATTGGAAACATGCTGCTGAAATTAAAGGGCTGCCTTTAAAAAAAACAAAAAAACCCACCTTCATAAAACTATATTGAATACTTTGTAGACTGTGTGGTAGGGCTCCAATTCAGCAAAGTACTTAAAGTGCATGCTTTACTTCAAGCAAACGAGTTGTCGTTTTGTACTAGTTGAACTAATCATGTGCTTAAAGTTAGGCAAGTGCTTAAGTACATTGCTGAACTGGGGCCTAGTTTGTTAACCTGCCATATATATTCATTAGACTTGGTAATATTCATGTTACAGATAAAAGTTAAATGTAGCTGAAGGCAAATACTGCTGTGAGTATCTAAGTGCCTAGGTAGATAAAATGGCCTAGCATTAGCACTCTGAACCACCAAACAAGAAAGGTTTCAGAGTAACAGCTGTGTTAGTCTGTATTCGCAAAAAGAAAAGGAGTACTTGTGGCACCTTAGAGACTAACCAATTTATTTGAGCATAAGCTTTCGTGAGCTACAGCTCACTTCATCAGATGCATCCGATGAAGTGAGCTGTAGCTCACGAAAGCTTATGCTCAAATAAATTGGTTAGTCTCTAAGGTGCCACAAGTACTCCTTCTCTTTTTGCAAAGAAGAAAGCTGTTTTCTTACACCACAGATCAAAGGAAGCTGTATGCACTGTGTAAAGGTAGAGCAAACCTCTGTTTGTGTTGGAGATGGGTGAGAAGGAGGGTTCTGCAGTGACTTCTCTTATCTAATTTTATGGACATTATTGATAGCCTTCAAAAGGAACCTCATCCAGACTCTTGACTGGAGATTTGCAGCTACAATGCATGCCTTAATGGGGGAGGAAAGGTTAAAGGAAGGCGTATCCTCTGCATTCCATCTGGCACATGTCTGACCTACTGGAAAGAAAACAAAACATAAACCTAAAGATAACTATCACAGATACGCTCTCAAGCGCTCAAAAAATGCTCAGGCCCTCTGAAATAGTGAGACTTGCAGGTTCGCATGTCATTCCTACCTTGTTATCACAATATCGGGCAGTCATAGTCTTGATGCTGTGTTTTTATTCTTGGCAGTGTTGCTTTCAGGTGCTGTCCTAAGGCTATATCTACACATGAAACCTTATAGCAGGAAGCATAGCTGTACCGATGCAGCTGTGCCACTGTAAGATTTCTTGTGTAGCCGCTCTATGCCGATGGGAGAGAGCTCTCCTGTTGACATAATTAAACCATCTCCAATGAGTGGCGGTAGCTATGTCAGTGGGAGAAGCTCTCCCACTGACGTAGCACTGTGCACACTACCACTTAAGCCAGTGAAACTTACATTGCTCAGGGGTGTGGTTTTTTTTTCACCCCCACATGGGTGGTAGTGTAGACATGGCCTAAGAGCACTGTCAGATTCATGTGGGCATACTCACATAGTGCAGAGGAATGGTGCATGTTATAATGTTGACCTACCCCCTACTGTGTTACTTCTTCCTACATTTCTTCAGTCATGGGATCTTCCTCATAACATTTGGACTTTGAAGGACTGTATGAAACAGTATCTCATTTGACTCATAAATTAGGGAGGGCAGTACTAAACCTTTCATTTATAATGAATATTTCATGTCTGGAAATGCCTTCTATGTGGTATGTGGAAACATTTTTAATATAAATAGATAGTTGGGTTGCTTTGTTTCTTTTTGTAGCAGTCAACAAAATACTTTAATGAGCAAAAGTATTTCAAATGAGAATTTAATTCAGAGTGTGGCTTATTGCTATATGCACTGAAAATAGAGAATTAAATTATGAATGTTTATATGTGCAGGCCACTTGCTGATCTGTCTCCAAGGCCCAGCTCAATGGAAGGTATGTAGCTGTTTGTGTTCATGCTGTTATTTAAGAGCATGCCTTTGGTACCTAATAACTTTTGTATCATAGGCAAGATTTCAGATATAATGAAAAGTACAGCTTACTTCTAAAAGTTCATTTAAACCTTCTGTTCTCGCCAAAAATATTAGAAGAAAGTGTCTTAGGCCCCAGTCCTATATCCTGATGGTGCTCCACAGAGGGGTTTGCCTGTGCCAATCAGATTACAGGATTAAGTCTTTAATCTTTGTTATAGTGTTCCTACCAATAAATGCTGGAATTTTGCAATATATGCATTTTTCAAAGGAATGCGTAAAAGGAGTTATTCTTCTTTAAAACTGGAAAAGTTGCATGCCTTTTGGTGAAATTTGAAGGAAATGTTTTAAAATATATGGAAAAGACAGTCAGTTATTGTGGTTTAAACTTGCTTCCATGTAAAAGTTTGCAGAAGAGTAGAATGGTCCTGAATATTCATCAGATTTCTCTTCTGTTGTATTCCTAAGAAAATAATGTTCCATGTAATTAGAAGATTTCTGCAAAATTCAAAATTTTCAGTGTAAGTTTGTTTTTGAGGATTTTAAAATTTTGCCAAGAAGCCCAGATTTTCTACAATGGCCTCTAATTTTGGATGCTTCAATTTCTGTATTCAGGCCTTCTCACAACTGAGTCCTGATTTTTAAAGTTGCTGAGCACCCACAGCTTCCGTTGATTTCAATTTGCGGTGTGGGGATTCAGCACATCTGAAAACTGGTCCAAGGCTCCCATAATTGAGGGACCTGAACCCAGTGGCCACTTTTGAAAATTCTGGCTATATTTTGTGTTTAAGACTGATAAATGTATAGGGTGAAATTCTGGCCCCATTGACATCAAAGGCAAAACTCACATTGACAGTAGTGGGGCCAGGATTTCATCTCTAGAGCTCGATCCTGTGGGTCATATCAGGCAAAGCTCTTGTTGAAGTCAAGCCAGATGTTTGCATTTTTTTTTTAAATGCAAAAACATTATCCAGTTTGGTGAAATGTTAAGTAATCTTTCCAGTTCACTATATGCTACAGTATGAAAATCTTCCATCTTATCCTTTTACTTAAAACATTATAAATCAGAAGTAATTCTATTAAAATCAGTGGGATTACATCAGTGTAAAACTGGTGTGAGAGGAAAATCAGACCCTTGAGTCTTTGGCTCCCTGAGCAGATGAAAATAGTTGTAATTTTTGCTTGCTGCACAGGAGGGTGCTCATCCTCTGTGTCCCTCTACAGGAAAGAGGGACTTCTATGGTCTGTAGGTGGTTCTTAGAATAAAGTAGTAGTCTGAACTGGTCTTTTCTTATAGCTGCAGAATAACACTGATAGTAGCTGTTAAAATAGTTATTTCTAATATGTGAAGCTGGCATTGAGACATTTGGGAGTGGTGGGTTAATTGCTGCTATGGGAGATGCATACAAAGGTATATCAGTCAGATGATGTATCATACTGACAGTATACTATGTAAGACATTAGAGTTCTCTAGTGGGCATGTTTTTAAAAAAGTTTGGTGAATCTACAGTATAATTTTTCCTTCAAATTTTTCAGTAACAAAAATTCTTCGTCTGTCTAAGAGCCTGATTCTTTAAACCCTTACATTTTACAAGACAGAACCATTAAACAGGGAAAGAACTAATAAACAGATCTAAATTCTATCTTACACACACACACACGCTCTCTCTCTCTCTCTCGGATCTGGCCTTAATCCTGACCAAAACTTCTGTAGGAAAAGATTGTACTGCCCTGTTTATGGAATTCATATAAGTTGTTCTGTGTAAAATAGACATTACCCAAAATCTAAACATTTCACCCTGCAGCTAGAACCCATTCTGTGGTTGTAAAATGATATTATATCTTTCAGTATCTGAGACTTAGAAATGTTATTTAAAGTATTATATTTGATCTACTATATTTGATTCTTTGTAATTTAACCTTTGTGACTTTCCTTACAGCAAGAAGAAAACAATTTTTGTTCTTTAATTTAATAGGTAAAAGTGTAATATACTTTTGTTTGGGCTCAGAAGCCACCAAAGGCTCTGACTAACCTAATTTATAATCAAGGATCAAACTATTTAAACATTACATTGGCTAATTACCTTTGGTGTAATTTGTTTTGATAGCTGGAAAGGTTTCTCTTGGCTTCCAGGACATCTTGCCAGTTGGAGTGAAGGATGTTTTACTGAAGCTAGTTTTACCAGTACCACAGGTTGAGATATCACACACTGTAAGTGGTAATTTAATTATACCTTGTATGTTCTGACAGGCATTGTGATAATCTTTACTTTACAAAAGAAAAAGGTTTAGTGCTCTTTTTATTGAGACTATTTGTCATCAAGAATGTTTTTTGACTGAACAGAGACCTAAACAAATCAACAGATAAAGAGAACTCTGTCATTAATTATTGTTACCTACATAAGAAAAACCTTAGATTGTGATTGGTTGAAAATTGTCCTGTGAAGACTCAGTGAGTTTCTATTGTTTACCTCTTCAGAAGTTAATAAAATTGAGGTCTTTTCCAGGTATCCAGTCAGACCACTTGTGCAAATAAATACACTGTGACTGGCTGAAGAAAATTAATTGAAAGCTATTATTTCACCTCGCAGGAGGATAATTAATTTTTTCTGATCCTCTGTGTGCATCTGTCTTTTAGCTTCTAAGGTAAAACTGTTACCTCGCTGAAATGCATTACCATTATGGAGAGATTTTCCAGATGTTTCTGATGAAGACTGTCGGAAAATAAGTAATAAAACATATATTGGGCCAAATCTTCTTTTGCCAAACTTTAAAGGATTTGATCCATTAACTTCAGTACATATTGTATATTTGCTTCACTCCAAGTCAATATTTACCTCTCTGGTCAATAAAGTTTGTTTTTCACCTTACAAAAGTCAATATTTACTTATTATTTTTTAGTTCTGTGACAATGTACTAAATTCTGTGTTTCTAGCAGTTTGGAGTCTTTCATTTCTTAAGGAAAAGTGTTTGGTTTAGCAGAGGTCTGTTACTTTTTTACGAAGCCTTTCCCACAACTGGAGAAATTTGTCCAGCATATAATAAACTTAACAGGATTATGAGCATAACTATTTACAAGCACAAAAAAGAATAAATTAGAAAAATGGGTGAATTGAGTAAATATAGTACTGAATTAAGCAATGATTGCATAACCCCATAGAGTGGGTGTTTATACCTTCTTTGCATTTTAAGAGAGCATCTTCTCTGATATCCATGGATCTGAAATGCCAAACCCCATAACAAATATTTATGGCCAGATCCTCAGGCTGTTAATTCTCCTTCAAAGTCAAGAAAAATGTGCAAGTTCATACCAGCTAGTGATCTAACTTTATATATTTACTGATTTGAATTATCAGACTGAAGGAGGACTGCAGAAGTTTAACTGTAAGCAGATTTTGGCCCCTAACAATATTAATGGGAGTTACCACTGGACAAATCCTTCATACATCCTGAGAAAATGCTTCCCTTCTTTAATAAACACTTAATTCTGTGCACATCCCAAGTTCCCACAAAATCAGCGGGAGTGTGGGTTGCATATGAATTGGAAAAATGAGTCATTTTCCTGAAAATAATTATACAGGTTGAACCTCTCTAGTCTAGCACCCTTGGGACCTGATTGGTGCCAAACCAGAGAATTTGCCAAACCACGGGAGGTCAATATTGTAGCGAGTGGGTCTCTTTTTATTTTTATCCCACTGAGGCGAATAAACGCTTGCAATGCTGCCTAGCCAAGGCTTACTGGCTCTCTGCATAACAAAGTGTTAGTGTTGTTACACAATTTTACTGGATTGGCACAAGCAAATAAGTAGATCAAGCATAAAAAACACAAAATAATATGAAAAAGAAATACATAATAATACAGGTAAATCTATAATTTACTCACCTAAAATGATAGGTCTCAGAGTAACAGCCGTGTTAGTCTGTATTCGCAAAAAGAAAAGGAGTACTTGTGGCACCTTAGAGACTAACCAATTTATTTGAGCATGAGCTTTCGTGAGCTACAGCATCCGATGAAGTGAGCTGTAGCTCACGAAAGCTCATGCTCAAATAAATTGGTTAGTCTCTAAGGTGCCACAAGTACTCCTTTTCTTTTCACCTAAAATGATGTCTGAATTCTGCTTCCAAAGTGATGTGACAATAACTGCTAAGTCAAATTACATTTGAGTTACATCTTAGGTCTCTGCTGTAGGTATATCCAGGGTAGGCGAAGTGGAGACAACAGGATTTTCAATTGTAGAGTGCTGCTTACCTCTCGTCTTCGCTACCTTTAACCAGTCTTCCAGCTTGGCTTGTCTCACATATTTTGGTTTTTCTTCAATGAGTTTTTCTCGTATCATGTAGAGAGACATGATCTCTTGCTCAGAAATGAAATGTCTTTTCTCCAATCCTTCTATTAAATTTGTTGCCAACTGAATGCATTTTATCGATAGAAATTTTTTCTGCAACATCCTCATAATCATCTTCACTGGCTTCTTCGTTATCTTTGTTTTTTCCCTGCTGTACCATTTGCACAATGTCTTCATCCGTCATTTGATTAGCAATTGGTGCATCTTTGTCGATTTCCATCCAGTCTCGTAAATTTTCCTCTCCCAAATCCTTGGCCAGCTCAAGCACTACAGGGTGGGACATACCACTGGCATACTCCATTAACTCACTAACAGTTTTTTGGTTTTCAGACACTTGAAATCAGACTCGTCATTGACGTCAGGACTGTCCTCAAACATTAGGGCTGGCCACAATTTGTGCCATCCATTCTTCAGATTACATGGAGTTACTCTTTCCCAGGCTCTAGCTAGTGTCCAAATCATATCCTTGAGGTTAAATTCGTTCCTAAATGTTGTCAAACTCTTCCCATCATTAAGCGATAGTAGCAAATGGTGCATAAACTCGGACCTGTACATACACTTCAAGGACTGTAAGATACCCTGATCACAAGGCTGAATCAGTGAGGTACAGTTTGTGAGTAAATACAGTCCCCACCACGTTATTTTTGACAAGCAGCTCTGCTTTAGGGTGGGCAGAGCAACTGTCAAGAATCAGCACAATTTTGCACTTCAGATCCAGACCTACCGAGGTGCAGTGGGCTCTTGCCTCTGGTACAAAATATTTCTCAAACCACTCGAGATATAGATTAGTCGTTACCCATAACGACTTTGTTGCCACTGTATATCACTGGGAATATTTTCACCCCTTTGAATGCCATTGGGTTCACACTCTTCCCAATAACCATGAGCTTGCATTTGTGCATACCGGCTGGGTTGCTACAACCAGGGATAGTTACCTTGTCCTTCAGCTCCTTCGTACCAGATGGTGGCTCCTCTGCATCAGTAGCCAACATTTATTTTAGGCATATAATGCCAGTAGAGAGCAGTTTCATAGGCATTATATAACTGCTCTGGGGATAACTTCTCATTTGCAGCTAACTATGCAAATTCGTCAACATACTTAGTGGCAGCTTCCGTATCTGCACTTCTTTTTTTCATTGCACACACAATGTAGACTAATGCCATGCCTGTTTTTAAATTTCTGAAGCCATCTTTGCAAATAGTCACACTCATGCTACAGGTTAAGTTCTTTGTGGAATATTTTTGCTTGTGCCATCATCATCTCGCCTGAAATGCTAACATCTTCGTTCCTACGAAGCTTGAACCAATGTGAAGGCGCACTATGTAAATCACTGCTTTCCCCTCTGTCAACATCTTACGAACACTCATAGTTTTTTTACTGTCGCTTTTGGCAAATAACTGAAGGATCTGATTCTTTTGCTTCTTCAGATCATACACTGTATATGACCCTACATTGTAAAAATCACACAACGCATGTACCGATGTGCCCTTTTCCAATTTCTGCAACAATTCTACCTTTTGGTGTGTCGACATTGACACATGCTTAAGCTTAGCAGCATTACCAACACTTCCACTGCTTGCTGGTCTCTTAGAAGACATATTTAGGGGTAAATTAGAGCTAAATAACAGCCCCAGAACACTGAGAGCCAGGGCTGGTGGCTGTAAACAAACTTTGCTGGACTGTGGGAAACTTGGCCCCACTCACGATAAGTGGACATCTGGCTAACTAAAATCATGCCGGACCACGGATGTTGCCAGACCAGAGAGTGCCGGACTAGAGAGGTTCAACCTGTAGGTAAATCCCAGAATGGAGTTTTGGGCCCTGCAGTGGATTCTCACACTGATGATGATGCAAAGTAAATTTTTTTGTTTCATTCATTTAATATTCCATTTTTTTTTTTTAAGGAAACTTGGTTGAAAGAGTTTGACCCTCTTGCTGTGGAGTTAACAGTTTCAGTATTTTATGGCCTTGAAAAGCTGCATTCCAAGGCTAGCTCTTTTAAACCCTCTCTTGTAAAGAAAACCAAAGGAAAAACAGCAAAAAAAAGTGAAACCGCTGAATTTACTGTTCAGTTCAATGGTATGAATCTTTTAGTCTATCATCTGTTGGTATGCATTCTATTTTGTTGTTGCACTTTTAAAAAAAAATTTAATATTTTGCAACTCTTTTTGATCCTAGAATAAATATTTTAAGTTCAAATATATTTAGTAAATTATTTTTTTTAAAAAAAGATAAACTTTCAGTTGATTCATGGTGAGCGATAATAGGTTCCCTTTGTATGATGTTATCATTTTGGTCCTTACTTCCCTTCAGCATTTTCAACATAAACTTAAGAAGTCTCGTTTAAAGTGTCTCATCCAGTCGTGGATGAGGGTTAACTTGGGGTCCTCCAAAACCCTTTGCATTATCTGTGAGCATGTCTACACTACAAACTTAAATCAGTCTATGTTAGGTGACGGTCAAGTTACAGCCATTTTAGTAATTACTGCAGTGGTTCGTATCTACACTACCTTCCTTCTGACGGTGATGCGCATTCTCGCCAGGAGCACTTCCGCTGACGTAAGAGGAGGGGCAGTGTGAAGGGCTGAGAGCCCAGGCTCTCAGCTCTGTGCACAGCACCCTGCCAGGAGCCCGGCTGCCCTCCCCCTCACTTCCCCCCTGCTCCCTGCAATGAGCCCAGCTGCCCCCTGGTCGGATAGACTCTTCTCAACCAGAGTTACCACTCACCTGCCTGATACTAGGGTCAAAGTGGATTAAGTCAAAGTGTGCCTTATAGTGCTAGTGGATATGGAACCTCAAACACACCCATTCGTTTCCCATCAAACACATTCAAAAGACAAATAGAAACATTAAAAACTGCAGCCTCAACATTTTATTTTAAGCAAAACTAGTTATTCTCTCTCCCACTGTGTATCATCCCCACTCCTGAGCTGCCACATTTGCCTCCCATCCACAAACAGGCTTTGCATGCCTCTTCTTCATATATGGTGGTCATACAACTTGTTTCCTTATATGTATAGACAAATATTTTTATTTGTACAATATTGGGCATTATAATTTGGCTGTATGTTTTCTGTAAATTAGAGAAACATTTTTTGAAGCTAGTGGAGTTATGCTAGAGATCTATTTGGCTGACTATCTCTCATTTCTTTTCTTCATCATTTCCTTTCCTCCTTACTGCTTTTTCTTCTCTTCTCTCCTGATTTTTCTTGCTAATATTTGCTCATTAAGGCTTATATCCTTTCACCCCTCCTCTATCTTCAAGGCATTTCCCTCTGTTCTAATTTTTTATCTTTGCAGTTTTGTATTTTCCCCCCTGCAAGGTCCCTATCAATTTTGCCTGTTAACATTTTTTTCTTTCCTATGTGGTACTTTGCTGTGTCTTCTCCCTTCCTTTAGTCAAAAATTTTTCCTTTCTGTTCATCTCCCCAGCCTCACGCTTTGCCCCTGGAAGGAAGGATGGTCCAGTGGCTCCATTCTTGCTCTACAACAGGAATCCTATGTTGTTTTGGTCAAATCACTTAGCGTCTCTGTCCTTCATTTCCCCATCTGTAGAATAATATTTTTAATAATAAAATAAAGAATGGGAAGTTCTTGGGTATTAGGATAATGGGAGCCATATAAGTACCTTAGATAGAGATGGGAGTGCCAAGTGAGTGGGCCTTGTTGGTCCACCTACATTCTCTTACCTTTCCTCTAGCTTCAGTGCTGCCTGGAATATGCTATTGCCATCTGCAGGAAGGAGAACTGCCTCAGCACCATCGCTGAAATCAGATCTGTGGTAGTGGCCCAACCTCTCCCTGTTCTGCCAGAGTGTACTGCTGGAAGAAAGAGAGTGTTTTCTCCTAACCCTGTGAATCCACTTTGTGCACAAACCTGGGTCTTCTCTAGGTGATGGGCTCATACTGCAGAAAGAAATACACTTCCCCTAAATCTACTCCTCTTCATAGCCTAGGCACCAGATGCTCAGTGGCCTTGGATTCTGTAGTTTCTGGTCTTTTTGATTCTGTAAAAATTCTATCCAGCCTAGCTTGTGTCCAGGTTCCATCCATCCCCTTTCAAAGGGGGTACTGTTCCCCTACCAATTCTTGCTAAATGGCTGTGTCAAGGTTGCTTCCCCGCTCTGAACTCTAGGATACAGATGTGGGGACCTGCATGAAAGACCCCCTGAGCTTATTCTTACCAGCATAGGTTAAACGCTGTCACCACCAAAGTGTTACACAAAGAACAGGGGAAGTGCACACTTGGAAACATCTCCCCTCCCAAAATATCCCTCCAAGCACTACACCCCCTTTCCTGGGAAAGGCTTGATAAAAATCCTCACCAATTTGCATAGGTGAACACAGACCCAAACCCTTGGATCTTAAGAACAAAGAAAAGCAATCAGGTTCTTAAAAGAAGAATTTTAATTAAAGAAAAAGTAAAAGAATCACCTCTGTAAAATCAGGATAGTAAATACCTTACAGGGTAATCAGATTCAAAACAGAGAGAATCCCTCTAGGCAAAACCTTAAGTTAGAAAAAGACACAAAAACAGGAATATACATTCCATTCAGCACAACTTATTTTATCAGCCGTTTAAACAAAACAGAATCTAACGCATATCGAACTAGATTGCTTACTAACTCTTTACAGGAGTTCTGACTTGCATTCCTGCTCTGGTCCCGGCAAAAGCATCACACAGACAGAGAGAAACCTTCCCCTCCGCCCGCCCCCCAGCTTTGAAAGTATCTTATCTCCTCATTGGTCATTTTGATCAGGTGCCAGCGAGGTTATCCTAGCTTCTTAACCCTTTACAGGTGAAAGGGTTTTTCCTCTGGCCAGGAGGGATTTAAAGGTGTTTACCCTTCCCTTTATGTTTATGACAGGCTGTCTCATAAATGCGCAGCTAAATTAAAATGTCCTTTTTAAAATGGAATTAATGAGCATGTGTGGAGGTACTGAGGGAAGGAGAGTTTCTGTCCAAAAAAATGAAACCTCTACTAGTTACTGGAGCAAGTTTTTCATGTAAAGGAGAATATTTGGTACGAGAATTTTGTCAGCTTAGATAAGAAACAAAATTATTGAACTTTGTGATTCTAAGAGCCTTTATAGTCTTAAAAAAATCCTCTAGATGAAGGTTTCTTTTCATGTAATCATCTAGTTAAAGCTGTGATCTCCCCCAGCTGTTGGTATATGTTTCAGTGGAAAGACAGAGTCAACTTGCCCTTTGGTTGCTGCAGTGAAAGGTTACGGAGTATCATTTCATTCCAGTTTTCATAAAGCTTAGATAATGTAACCAGCAAACAAATTAAACAAATTTTAGGCTGGTGGCCAAATAAGATAGTCCAGTTGCACAAGTTATACCAAGAAAAGGGAGAATCCTTTTTTAAAAATGTAGTGTCTCTTGTAGCTATTATTCAGTTTCTGTCTTAAAATGGCACTGAATTATAGGTGGGTACCTAGGGCCTGATTATATGAGTGCTGAGGTCCCTCAACTGCCATTGACGTCAGTGAGAATTGAGTGTGTACAGGGTCTTGCAGGATCTGGCTCTAATGTCCCAATTCTAAAATCTTTAGATTTTAAAACCATAAGAAGGGTGTAGGTCAATTATAATTTTTTTTTAAAAATAAGAGTGGTTGGGGGCTTTCTAAAATATTTGTTGGTTGCCATAAGATACTATAATTTTGGAATTGTGGAATTTTCCAATTCTTTGTTTTGATTTGTTAAACTGGGAGTGAACCTTTCCCTCACTGCATGACTTTGGATTGAAATTTGGGGCAAAGGAGAAACAAGACCTCATTGAAAACCAGGCATTAGTGGAACTAAGCTGGGTAAATAAGTTAAACCCTAATATTGCTCACAATTTAAATATCAGTTATTAAGTTGATGTTAAATTAATTTAACAATCTCTTTTTGTTTTGTAATACACTGTACAGGCCAGTCAATGGCTGCTGAGATTGACTAATGCCCTAAATAAAATGGAGTGGTTTAAATGAAACTCCATAAGCTATTTATTGCAAGTATACTATAAATCAATAGAGATTACTGCTGTTATACAGCAAGACACAACATTAAAATATCCTTTTTCCTTGTGAGGAACTGAAGTGTTCTGCTGCTTACGATTTCCATTAATGGGTGTGCCTATTATGAATAACTGAGGAGAGCAGGGTTAGAGGAAACGTACCAGCACACACACACAGAGCAGGATGGTGCTCCCATTGAAATAAGTGGAAAAGCTTCCATTGACAGCAGAAAGGAATGAGTGAAGAATATTTAGTAGGATGGTAAAGGCCCAGTCCTACTCACAATTAAGTCAAGATCCCACTAATGCCAGAGGGAGTTTTGTTTCAGTAAGGAATGCAGAATAGGGTTCTTAGCATGAGTCCTGAAAATAATAATGGAAGATAGGTCTTGAAAGTAAATAATACATCTAGAAAGTGGCTTATGTGGAAACAGAGTGAAGGGATTAGACAAAGATTGTCAGAAAGGGTTTCAGTGGTATTAGTGGGAAGATCAAGTTAGAATTTTCTTGACTACTTTAGTATAATGATCAGTGAAATAATTAACAAATTTGTTTAATAATGTTTAACTTTGTTTACGTTAAGAAACATTTGCCTTTGATTCTCTGGATCCATCTGAGTTTATAAATATGGCAGAAGCTAAGCCCTATATTGTATTAAAAGTAGTTTACAAGTCTAAAGGCAAAGGTATGTAATTTTTCCTTCATATTTTATCAAAACTGTATATTAAAGACAGAAATAATAAGTGATGCATGTAAAATGTATTGAGCAACAAGTTCCCCGAGGAATTTACTGCATGTTCAGCAGTGCAGCCCATTTCTAATGTTATTCCTGCAAACACTAATGACTAAAGTATCTGCATAATTTTACTCAAGTGAGTGGTCCTATTGGAGGCAATGGGTTTGCTTATGTATAACGTTACTCATGTATAAGTGTACAGGATCAAAGCTTTTTTCTTGCCTAACTTGTGTAAAAACAAGGATATTGGCTTAGTTAAGGAAAGCCCTTTATTTATTTTCCTCATTTAACTCTCTACTTTTCAGTTTTATAAATGGAGAAGCCCTAGATGGAGGGGCGATATCAAATGTTTTGTATTGTGCCTGGGATCCTGGTGGTACATTCCAGATCTCTACTAAAATATATGCAATGTATAACTTGCATCTATAATATGCTGATTCCTGCTCCCATTGAAGTCAGTGGTAAAACTGCCACTGACTTTAATGGGAACAGCAGCAAGTCTGTGTTTTCTAAAATTTTCTAAAATAGCAGGAAGTATTATACTGCTGCTAAAGATATGTTAGAAAGTTCCCCAAGGATCTTATAAGAAATTGACTGTGGAAAGTGAAGGATTAGGGCTCCATTCTGCAAGGTGCAGAGCACTAGTTACCATGTTTCTGATCATCCTCCATTCCCAATTACATCAGTGAGAGTTTAAGGTCTTCAGCAGCTTGCCGAAAGGGCTCAGAACCTTGCAGGATTGAACACTAATAGCATTTTGATGAGACATGCACATGTAGACAGTTATTCAGCATATTTCTCTATATTGAATTATACCAAATTGTGTAGTGGTTTTCTGATGTGTACAAATAAATGGAAACCAGGATAAGGCCACTGAATTAATTTCAGCTTGTGACCTAGAATCAGGAGTTGAACTCAAGTCTCCAGAGGTTAAAGGCTAGTGTACTAAATCATACCACCCTGCTGCCCACACCAGATTGTCATCTCCATCTATCCATCTATCGAAGGTGCCTATTATCTTAATATCTAGGGCAGTGGTTCTCAAACTGTGGTCCATGGACCCAGGGCCGGTGCAACCACTAGGCGAACTAGGCGGTCGCCTAGGGTGCCAAGTGGTTGGGGGCGGCCAAAAGCACGCTCCGGGGAGGCAGTGGAGCAGAGGTGAGCTGGGGTAGGGGGGCGCGAGGAGGGCCACCTGCAGCAAGTAATGGGGGGGGGGCAGTGCCATGCAGGGGAACCGCTACCCACTCCAGCTCACCTCTGCTTCGCCTCCTCCTTCTCCATAGCTGTTTGCGCCGCAAGCCTGGGAGGCGGGAGAAGTGGAGCGGCGATGGCGTGCTCGGGGAGGAGGCGGAGCAGAGGTGAGCTGGGGCGGGGAGCTGCAGCACAGCTCCCTGGCCCGAGAGGAGGGGGCGGCGGCGGCAGGGGGGAGCTGCCACACAGCTCCCTGGGCCAAGTGGGCAGTGGGGAGCTGCTATACAGCTCCCTGGGCCGATGGAGAGGAGTGGGGGGGGGGGAGCTGCCGCAGGGGGGCGCCTCAGGGCGGAGGGACGGGGAGCTGCCGCAGGGCTCGGGGGTGGGGGCGGGTGCAAGATGGAAGTTTCGCCTCGGGTGCGAAACATCCTTGTACCAGCCCTGCGCGGACCCTCCACTAATAAGGTGCCTGGTCCTTGGAGAAGATGCACATGTGAGGTGAGGTGATGGCCTTGGGGGGAATAGGGGGTAGATGGGAGAGGGCAGTGGGGTGAGAAGAGGGAGTGGGGAAATTTGGGACCTGCAGGGCTGTGGTGGCCAGAGAAAGAGGCAACTTTCCCCAGCTCCAGGGCTGTGGCTGCCGGGTGGAGATGGCGCTCCTTCCCAGCCTCAGCTCTGTGGTGGGGGAGAGACTCCCTCCTCCTTCTCAGCCCCAGCTTGAGGGCTGCCGCAGCCGGGGAAAGAGGGCACCTCCATCGCATTAGAAAGGTAAGACTACTGATATTAAAATATGAGTAGTGTGCTTTTATTTGCAGAACAAAAAAACGTTTATTATTATTAAGGTGTTTTTTATATAGTGCTTTTACCCAAAGCACTTTACAATATTTAGCTAACGCTACAAACAACATTTGGAAAGATCATTAAGTGGTCCGCCGAGACCCTCAGCAATTTTCAAGTGGTTTGCGAAAAAAAATGTTTGAGAACCACTGATCTAGGTGTCTGTTAATGTAGGGCCAGATTCTGCCACCCTTACATCAACTAATATATGTCTCCACATGTAGTCCAACTGAAGTCAATAGGACTACTTGTGAAGTCAAACCCTTACGCTGAGTAGTGTGTTAGAATTCACCTTGGCTTCTATATGTAACACTTCTTAAAAAGATGCTATAAAGTTGGAACTTAGAAGCCATTTTAATATATCTGACCAATGCACTGTACAAGATTTGAATAGTTATGAGTAATAAGCTCTTTTATGTGTGTGTGTTTGTGTATGTTATATTTTGTAGACTCACTGACTCTTGGATGGCAAATGGTGGATGTATTTCAGCAAGAAACTACAAATATTGGAGCTATATGGATACCTAAAGAGTTTTCTACACTTGTTCCACTGCATCCTGGGAAACTTCCTTATAACGTTATGGATTATACTTTGAAGCATGTCTCAAAAGGTAATTTGAAAAATTAAAGTGGTGATGGTATTATAGATGAGAAAAATACACTCTTGAATAATGTATCAAATGTTATCAGCAGTCTAAAATCTTGTCAATTTCTCAATAAGAGTTCCTTCAGTTATTTTTTTAGTGATTATTAAGGAATGGAACACTGAGAAGATGATGGGTCTGATACTTAACTGTCTTGCATCTTGTGTAGTCATTCACACCTATGCAAAGTATGTATAAAATGCTACCACCAGTCTGAGTGGACCTTTCTGACTTGGAAGCATTTTATACTCACTAAAAGAACAGGAGTACTTGTGGCATCTTAGAGACTAACAAATTTATTAGAGCATAATCTTTCGTGAGCTACAGCTCACTTCATCAGATGCACAGAATGGAACATACAGTAAGATATGTACGTACAGATAAGTTGGAAGTTACCATACAAACTGTGAGAGGCTAATTAGTTAAGATGAGCTATTATCAGCAGGAGAAAAAAATCTTTTGTAGTGATAATCAAGATGGCCCATTTAGACAGTTGACAAGAAGTTGTGAGGATACTTAGCTTAAGGAAATAGATTCAATATGTGTAATGACCCAGCCACTCCCAGTCTCTATTCAAAACCAAGTTAATGGTATCTAGTTTGCATATTAATTCAAGCTCAGCAGTTTCTCCTTGGAGTCTGTTTTTGAAACTTTTTCTGTTGCAAAATTGCCTCCCTTAAATCTTTTACTGAGTGGCCACAGAGGTTCAAGTGTTCACCTACCGGTCTTTGAATGTTATGATTCCTGATGTCAGATTTGTGTCCATTTATTCTTTTGCGCAGAGACTGTCCAGTTTGGCCAATGTACATGGCAGATGGGCGTTGCTGGCACATGATGGCATATATCACATTGGTAGATGTGCAGGTGAACGAGCCCCTGATGGCGTGGCTAATGTGATTAGGTCCTATGATGGTGTCACTTGAATAAATATGTGGACAGAGTTGGCATCGGGCTTTGTTGCAAGGATAGGTTCCCTGGTTAGTGTTTTTGTTGTGTGGTGTGTGGTTGCTGGTGAGTATTTGCTTCAGGTTGGGGGGCTGTCTGTAAGCGAGGACTGGTCTGTCTCCCAAGCTCTGTGAGAGTGAGGGATGATTTTTCAGGATAGGTTGTAAATCTTTGATGATGCGCTGGAGAGGTTTTAGTTGGGGGCTGCAGGTGATGGCTAGTGGCGTTCTGTTATTTTCTTTGTTGGACCTATCCTTTAGTAGGTGACTTCTGGGTACTCTTCTGGCTCTGTCAATCAGTTTTTTCACTTCAGCAGGTGGGTATTGTAGTTTTAAGAATGCTTGATAGAGATCTTGTAGGTGTTTGTCTCTGTCTGAGGGATATTGAATCTATTTCCTTAAGCTAAGTATCCTCACACCTTCTTGTCAACTGTCTAAATGGGCCATCTTGATTATCACTACAAAAGTTTTTTTTCTCCTGCTGATAATTGCTCATCTTAACTAATTAGCCTCTCACAGTTTGTAGGGTAACTTCCAACTTATCTGTATGTGTATGTGTATATCTATATATATCTATATATCTTACTATATGTTCCATTCTATGCATCCGATGAAGTGAGCTGTAGCTCACGAAAGCTTATGCTCTAATAAATTGGTTAGTCTCTAAGGTGCCACAAGTACTCCTGTTCTTTTTGCGGATACAGACTAACACGGCTGCTACTCTGAAACCTGTCTTTATACTCACTAGTTATCCTGCACTCGCTTTGCACAGATGTAAATGATTACACAGATGGTAGGCAGTGGACAGAGAGTCAGACTCGAGGGGTTTTTTTGAGGCAACATGTGGAATTCTTATTTTGCTATAACCGTGAATTTAAGTTAAGGTCTACACTGACCTTGACCACATTCTGTAGCAAAAAAGGAAGAGTGGCAAATGTTTTCTCAGTTCTTTTTTAAAGTATGAGTATGATGCTTTTTATTATCCAGGTTTTTGACTCAATAGCCAATGTAACGTTCAAATAACGTTCCTTTTTAGCGTCTTGAATTGTGTATGGTGCTAAGCATCCTTTGCTACTGTTGATTTGAGTGGAAGTTCAGGGTTCTTGGTACGTCAAAGGGTTGGACCCTTAGAACCTCCTAGTTTAATTATTTGTAATATTGGAATTTGAAAGGCAGAGCAGCTCCAACATAAAATACAGTCTGTGCACAGCTGCTAAATCTTTTAATAGTATTAATCATAGAACTTACATTCTTCAAAGTACTAAATATATATTAAATATTTAATTTGCACAACCCTGTATGAGATAGGTAGGTAAATGTTGTTGTTACCTCTCAGAAGATATTTGATCCTGTTTATTTACAAAGAATTATACAAAGTCCTTTTTCTCTGTACATGTCTCAAAAGGTCATTTGCAGTAGTATCAAACAAGAGGGGACAGTTTCCTGGCTCACAGTTTCAAGCCTGCCTTTCCACCAATGTCTTCCCAAAAAGCTCTTTCTCTTGGCTTTTCCTCAGGACCACACTACAAGTGCTTCTCTTTCTGTCTCTTGTTCTGCTTGCTACTTTCTCAGCTTTATGCCTCCAGCATAACAATATTAATATTCTCATTTTACAGATGTGGCATATGAGACATAGATATTAAAGTAAAAATTGTAAGTCTTGGTTGCCTGAACTAAACCCACATACAGGTAGCTAAATAAGAGGTCTGCCTTTGAGCGATGATGAGTGCCTCTTATCACCTGTTAACTTAATTTGGGACACCTGACACCTGAACACCTCTGGAAAATCAGGTGTAAATATGGATATAGGCACTAAAATTTTTAAATTTTGACCTAAGAAGCTCAGTCAAGACCGCACATCAAGGAAGTAGCAAAGCCTGGATTAAAAACAGGGGCACTTCTGGACACTGTATAAGACATAAGTAACAACTACTGATTTGTAATTCCTGCCTTTGGCTTCTGTACTGAGTAAACCATACCACAGCTTGTAAAATATTAAATTAAAAATTAATTATAGTTGCAGCTTTGATGGTGGGTTGCTGGAGGTGAGAAGAGAGCAAATGGAGGTGTCAAGTGTGGCAACTAGGTTTGCGGACAGACCACAGGTGACACTGGGATTTGGGGACAGGCAGAACAAAAGAAGATTCTGGAACCAGGAAGTTGTACAATAGATGTCAGGGAACAGAATAGCTGCAACAAATGTAGACTGAAAGGAGTAACCAATAGAGAGAAGGAAAGAGCAACAGAACAAGAGATGCATCCGATGAAGTGAGCTGTAGCTCACGAAAGCTTATGCTCAAATAAATTTGTTAGTCTTTAAGGTGCCACAAGTACTCCTTTTCTTTTTGCGAATACAGACTAACACGGCTGCTACTCTGCAAAAAGAAGAAGAAATGGGGAAAGATATAGGCAAAGCACCAAAATAATTATTTTCATTTTTATTTTGTATGGAATTTAAAAATTAATGGGCCATATTCTGGCTAGTGTATTGAAACAACTATAATGGACCTCCAAAACAGCCAGATATATATACATACAGTGCCAAAGCAGCATTGGCATTTTCTGTATTTTGGCCAAGGCTAGCCCCAATCATATAGCCTGAACTAAGATCAGGGATAATCTGCACTGGAGCTGACTTAAAGGCCGTTGCCAGGTCAGGGGCTAGATGATAATATACTTATTGTCCAGACCACGAACCCCAGGTCATACCTAATAACGCCTCTTTGTGGCTCTTGACACAGAGGGACTGCAGAGTGATTTCTGTGCAGTCTTCAAGGGGGCCAGTACGAGGGGAGCCAGTTCAACACTGTAGAGTGGGGGGTTTTTGTTTAATTTTCTTAATTGATTTTTCAATATGCTATTATACTAAATGTCCTAAGTGATATAACAGTTTAACAGCATTTGACCTTCTGAGTATATTTCTGTATGGGTATACAGTGTGCTGTTTTTTAAATGTACTGGAAAATATAAAAACAATAGACAAATCAATTATATCTACAGACTTGGCCCAGGGTCATTCAAATATCCAGTTATCTGTTTATGATACATCCAAGGAAAGATGTACACAGAGAAACAGCCAAATGAGAAGAAAAAGGTAAACACTGAAATTATGATCAACAGAAAGTTTTATGTCATTCATTGTTTGGATCCTGATATATTTATTGTTGCATAATTGACATTGTGCTGAAATATGATTGCAACAATTGCTTAAAGTTAAACATTTGGGAAGAACATTAATTAGTTCAAATAATTTTCTACATATGGAATTATTGGCCTGTGATTATTCTACAGATACATCTAAACCTTGTCTATTCCTTTTAAAATAAGTCTCTCTCTTTTGAACTTTACCAAGTTATCCATTTTCAGCATTCAGTGCTGCAGTAAAAATTTACTTCTGTAAATCTGGTTTGCTTGTAGACAGAGGCTGACACAGTAGATTTAGTACAGCTGTAGAATTAATGTTCACACTCCCATGCTGCAGTTTTCCCATATGCTACATAAAAATGCTACACACTTTCTCACTCTAAAGCTGCAGTATTAGGGTGTTTAACTGATTTTATGCCTTCAGTTTGGTTAATGTTTTCATTTATATACAATACAGTTTTGCACAACCTCTGCCAAACAATGTATTGCAAAATAATTTACAGTAAAACCATAATAAATTTATACAAAGTATTGATTTAGTATTAATTTTCAAACTGTGAAAGTCAACGGATCATAAATCTGCAAATAAACCGGCCAAATGAAAGAGATAACTGATAAAAAAAAAAAAATTAGTCACTAGAGAGTTGGCTGTGTTGTAGATGTGTTTTTTAGATAGTTACAGGAAAAAAATTATACTGGAGAAAGGTTCTGTAAATTATAAAATTAGTAACATAAAAATAATACACTGAAAAATAGACCATTTCAATAAAATAGTGAAGAAAACCACCCAAGAATCTGAATCATTTTCTTGACATTCTGTTATCATAATTCAGTTAACACGAAACAGTATTGGAGCTGCCCCCCCAGTTTTCAGTAGTTTGTGGGGAAGGGAACAGAGGCTTCAGAATGTATCAAGAAGTTCCTGAAGATGATTTTATGTGTTATGTTACATGGGGGGGGGGGGGCGGGGGATTTTTTGTCTAGTTTAAATGCCAGATCTCAGAGTCGTAGAGTTTAAGGCCAGAAGGAACTACAAGTCATCTAGTCTGACCTCCCGTATATCACAGGACAACAGCACCACATGCTAAACCAACAACTGAAATTATACCAAAATATTAGAGCTCACAGCAGAATAAACTATTATGTACCACAGGCAAAGAATGGAGGGATTGAGAAGACCAATGCTTGAGGCCCTTGCAAGGCCAGGGAAATGATTGATTGAGATATACTCAGATAATCCTAGCAAGTGACCCATACTCCCACACTGCAGAGGGAGGGGAAAAACCGTTAGTCTGTGCCAGTCTGAGCTAGGGGGAAATTCCTTCCTGACCCGACATAAGGCAATCAGTTAGATTGTGAGCAATAACTAGCCAGTCAGGCACCTGAGAGAGAGAATGCTTAGTACCACCTCAGAGCCCTGGCCCTCCCCGTCCAAAGTCCCATCTCCAGCCATGGCAACCTCTGATGCTTCAGAGGAAGAAGACAGGAAAAAAACAACCCAGAATACATTTGTGGGGAATCCCTTCCTGGCCCCTGTGGCCAGCTGAAACCCTGAATCATAGGCTTTTAGGATCATAAGACATAAACCAGAAGTGAGACTCAGGACTATTGATATAAACCCTATTGACGTTATTGGAAAGAGTATCATTGAATTCTGTGAGCTTTACATCAGGACCAAAATGGATCATGACAGAAATCACTCTGGAGCTTTCCTAATGTTCATTAGTTGATTTAACTATGTGCTTTTACCCCTTATGATGTGAAATCAGCCCCTGAAGAGCTTGATCCTGCAAGGTGTTGAAAACCTTCAACTCCCATTTACTTTTAAGAAAATTAAAGTTAATCAGTCACCAATTCAGCACAGAATTTAAGCACACATTTAACTTTCAGGATATGCTAGATTCCATTTGTCCTCTAACCCTATACTCAGCCAACTAGAACCTATTTCTGATAAACACACATTTTTGAAAAAGTCCAAATGTTCTTATAAGTTGGTGAAGAACATTACAGGGTAATGTGTGGAAAAAGTTGTTCATCCACAAATGTACGTTTTACAGACTTGGAAATGTTTTGCTCTAATGGGGAAGATTTTCAAAAGTGGAAGTCAATGGGACTTGTGCTCCTAAGTACCTGGAATACTTTTGAACATATCCCCATATGTCTTTAATGTACAGTTGTTGACAATGTTTGAAGCTGATATCATGAACTGCTTGCTAATAATATTTTAGTTATTCTTTAAATTCTTGATTTTACAGATGTTTGTAACTACCTAACAAAAAAGTAATAGAAATAGAATACCTTTTAGTAGATAATTTACCTTAAGAATATATAACATTTTATTGTTAATAATGGTCTAGTATAAAGTCCTCTGTTTGTTCATATTTCTCAGGCTTCAAGAGTCTGACTTTCTGTATGTACCTTGAATCCCATATAATTCCTCTACCATATTACCAAGTCCTACATCATTAAACTGTCCATTTGATCTATATATAGATGCACTTTGTTATATCCCTGATAATGCAACAATAACAATGGTAAGTTTTGGTACTACTGTGGTTTCACATTTTAATTGATGTATAGATATTCACGATATTTAATAAAGCCCCAGGAGACCATGGAGCAGCAACATCTATGTTGATAACATTTGCTGGTTCCAGTCCACCTTTTTGGCTTTCCCACTGTCTCTTCCAGTGACCCCTGAATAAACAATATCCAACAAGAGATGGCAACCTCATCCCATTACAATTAACCAATCAAAACACATTTTGGTGATTTAAACTATAAACATTTCCTACCATTCTCTAGAACCTTTCAGCTTTTTATGTGAACCACTGACTTTACCAGGAGTCTTAAAGACTTCTTATCACAGTACTTGTAACTTAAACAATTCAGGTCTCAGAGTAGCAGCCGTGTTAGTCTGTATCCGTGAGCTGTAGCTCACGAAAGCTTATGCTCTAATAAATTTGTTAGTCTCTAACGTGCCACAGGTACTCCTTTTCTTTAAACAATTCAGTTTGTACCAGTATTTCTGTCTCCAACTTTCCTTATTTTTATAAACAATTTATACAATGGGGTGAGTCTGACTTTTCTTACTTTGGATTACATAGAACATAGGGCCTCTGGACAGTGGAGTCTGGGCCTCTCCTTGTCCCATTGCTGCTGCTACTGGCTGTTGTTACTCATGCTTTGTTACATTGACTTCACTAGAAGCACTCCTGAAATAAGGGCTGTTCATGTGAGAATAGTTTCACAGGATTGGGCCCCAAATTTGGAAATTTGTAATAAAATTGGTGAAAAATCAGATAATCTGTGTAGTACATACTGTCCCTCAAGAAAGAACAATATCTTGCCTTAGAGTTGAGGTAGTTATGTTAATTAGTTAAAAACTTCAGTAATATCTTGGCTCAATAAATTATCTCTATTCATTACCTTTTAGTTGCCTATACAACAAGTGTTTGCATTAGGTTTCAGTTAATGCCTTGTCTGAGTTGTAAACTCCTTTCAGGCAGTCACCAGTCTAGTTAGGTGGACACAATGGGGTCTAACTAGGAAATCTAGGCAGAGGTGATTCTTAAGTCCTCTAAATTTTTTTTATTATTATTATTATTACTGGTGGGGTTAAAAAGAATTTGATTCCAGACCTCAAAGACTTACTGCACCAGGCTTATTAGGGCTACCAAATCAGTCATCACATAGTTTTCCCCCAGGCAGAAAGTATTCTGTTTGGATCCAAGTCATTTTCAGGACTGAATAAAAATTGACCCCTCTGTTTATTCATTCCTATTTGTGTTCTAACACAAATACGAAGCATGGCCCTAATAAATATGTCTGAGCTATTTTAAAAAGTAAGCAGAACACAAAGAAACACACGGCTGATGTTGATGGAAAGACTTTGTGCATAATACAGTGAAGAAATCTTTCAAGGACATATCCTAGAAAAAAAATGCTAAGGCCAGGAAGAGGTTGCGTTGTCTGTTTTATAGTAACGCTTGCATAATCCTTGAACTTCTCTTGTTTTAAACTTTATTAGGTTCTGGGCTCTTGAAATGATGTGACTCACTCACTTACATCAGATCGGTCCCTTTTACTTTATTCTCTGCCCTTTTTTGGTCTTGAGTACACCTTCAACATGTCACACTCTTCAGGCTCATGTATTGTACAGTATTATGTTAATTACTCTGGAGAATTGCAGTGAATAGGGTTTTTCTGAAATAAAGGTTTCAAAGTCAAAATCTGCCCTCAGATTTTCATGCAAAATGCCTGTTCAAGTAAATGGAAGTTGCAAACATATATAAGGAATAGGACTGTCCATTAATCACAGTTAACTCATGTGATTAACTCAAAAAAATTCAGTCGCCATTAATCACAGTTTTAATCACACTGTTAAATAACAGAATACCAATTGAAATTTATTAAATATTTTTGGATGTTTTTCTACATTTTCAAATATATCAATTTCAATTACAGTGCAGAATACAAAGTGTACACTGCTCAATTTATATAATTTTTATTACAAATATTTGCACTGTAAACATGATAAACAAAAGAAATAGTATTTTTCAGTTCACCTCACACAAGTACTGTAGTGTGAGCTCTTTATCATGAAACTGAAACTTACAAATGTAGATTTTTGTTGTTACATAACTGCACTCAAAAATAAAACAATATAAAACTTTAGAGTCTACAAGTCCACTCAGTCCTACTTCTTCTTCAGGCAAATCGCTAAGAGAAACAAGTTTGTTTACATTTATGGGAGATAATGCTACCCTCTTCTTAATTACAGTGTCACCTGAAAGCGAGAACACATGTTCGCAGGGCACTGTTGTAGCTGTTGTTGCAAGATATTTACGTGCTAGATATGCTACAGATTCATGTGCCTCTTCATGCTTCAGCCACCATTCCAGAGGACGTGCTTCCATGCTGATGATGCTTGTTAAAAAATAATGCGTTAATTACATTTCTGACTGAACTCCCTGGGGGAGAATTGTATGTCTTCTGCTGTTTTACCTGCGTTCTGCCATATATTGCATGTAATAGCAGTCTCGGATGATGACCCAGCACATATTGTTCATTTTAAGAACACTTTCACTGCAGATTTGACAAAATGCAAAGAAGGTACCAATGTGAGATTTCTAAAGATAGCTACGGCACTTGACCCAAGGTTTAAAAATCTGAAGTGCCTTCCAAAATCTGAGAGGGACAAGGTGTGGAGCATGCTTTTAGAAGTCTTAGAAGAGCAACACGCTTATGCGGAAACTACAGAACCCAAACCACCAAAAAATAAAATCAACCTTCTGCTGGTGGTATCTGACTCAGATGATGAAAATGAACATGCGTCGGTCAGCGCTGCTTTGGATCGTTATCAAGCAGAGCCCGTCATCAGCATGGATGCATGTCCTCTGCAGTGATGATTGAAGTGTGACGGGACATATGAATCTTTAGGGCATTTGACAGGTAAATATCTCGTAACGCCGGCTACAACAGTGCCATGTGAACCTCTGGTCTCACTTTCAGGTGATATTGTAAACGAGAAGCGGGCAGCATTATCTCCTGCAAATGTAACCAGACTTGTTTGCCTGAGCAATTGGCTGAAGTAGAACTGAGTGGACTTGTCGGCTCTAAAGTTTTATGTTGTTTTATTTTTGACTGCAGGGTTTTTTTACATAATTCTACATTTGTAAATTCAACTTTCATGATGAACAGATTGCACTACAGTTTGCACTACTTGTAATAAGGGAATTGAAAAATAGTATTTCTTTTGTTTTTTACTGTGAAAATATTTGTAATAAAAATAAATATAAACTGAGTACTGTACAATTTGTATTCTGTGTTGTAATTGAAGTCAATATATTTGAAAATGTAGAAAACATCCACAAATATTTAAATAAATGGTATTCTATTATTGTTTAGCAATGCGATTAATTTTTTTAATCGCTTGACAGCCCTAATAAGGAAGAATTTGGCTTTTGTGATTTAAAAATTAGGGCCAAAGACATACAATGTAGGTTTCCAAAAAGGTTGTTTAGAAGTTTCTTTAGGTATTATTTTAGTATGCTACAATATTTCCAAATTAATATTCTGTGTCCAAAAGTACATAAAACAAAATTAAGTAATAATAATAATTAATAAAGCACATTGAAAATTAACTTTTTCCTCCTAGGTAACAGGGCAAATCAAGAATTCAGGGCTGAATAGCTTGCCTGATATTATGGCATTTCCACTTCCTAATAGTTCATCTCGAAATCCAGAATTCCAGTACCGAATAGTCTTAAATGGAGATGATCCAAAAGTAATGGATATCAATACATGTGTTCTTCAAGTTTATACAGTGGATGTAGATTCTGGAGACGTTGTTATAATAGGCATATTAAGCAAGTATTATTACCTAGCCCTCTTTCTTTCCTCTGTCATTTCTCTTTGGTCCTCACTATACCTTCCGATGTTTGTGTCTTCTCAAGTATAGAGCACAGAGTTTTATTTCATAGCACAATGCAAACTGTTGAAATGCACCTCCTAGGGACTGTGAGGATCACTACTAGCAGAAGCCTGAGAATAAAGTAACAAACCCTTTTTTTATAGAGCATAGAAAATTAGTACAGACAAATATTTTAAACTGAAATGCAATTAAACCACTGTTTATAGAAATACTTCTAGTCTATACTTTGCAACTGGATTCAAAAGAATGGATCTTTAGGTGATTGGCCAGAATATGGCAACTATAGTTTAATTTAGACAAATAAACAAGGAACTAGACCAGGGAATTATGTTAAAGGGAATAGCCTTCCAGTTTACTGATCAGGAGAAGGATTTGGAATGCGTTGTGAGAAAAATAATCAAAACTATCGGAGTAGTGCACAACTGCAGTAAAAAGAGGCAAAAAAGGTGCTAGGTTATTGGATAAATCCAGCTTACCTTAATCACATGAGTAGTTCCGTTGACTTGAGGGGACTTAGAAAAGAGATATCCGTATTAGCAGATGGACAGAATACAAAACAAAAGACACTACTGCTGCTGGCACTTCTTATATTTCCATCTGGAAAACCTGTGTAAGATAAGGCACAGAACCAGTGTTGTTAATTTGGAAAGGATGCAGCAAAGGGTAAGAAATATGATACCACGTCTTGCAATTAGATGGAAAGGTAAAGGGAGTTGGGCTCGTTTTAATCAATAAAAAGAGGAGTCATTGAAGTGACTTGTTAGAAATATGGAAAGTTAGGATCGGGATCACCAGAGCTGATGGACATTTTGAGACTTTTAAATGCTAAGTAGCAAAGTAAAGATGTTGAAAGTAGAAGTTTAACAGGATATTAAACTAAGATTCTTAGTGCCTGTTTATGGTGGCTGTTCAGATGGAAGTTAAAGATCTCATGAATTTTTAATTTTCAGGCATAGGAAATAACCCCAATATCTTGATCAACAATTATATCTCTCATTAAAGCTGATTCTAATGTTCATGACTGTATGTCAGTTATTCGAAACACACAATGGCTGCCAGGTTTGCGTTACACACTCCTTCTATTGCCATGATCTAACTCATTACTGTGCAGAGCATTTTGGGATAACTTGGATACGAAAAGTGTTTCAGAAAATCAGAGTTTGTTCTGTTCCAAACTGAGAAGTCAGGCAGAACTGTTCCTCACAATAAGTAAGTTATATACAGAGTAACTTACCAGGAAAGACCTGTTAACTGATGATAAATATTAGTTTGGGACACCTAGATTTGCTTCTGTAAAGGGAGAGAATTGAGGGATATGCTGAAAATGGAGGAAAAGGAGTCACAGCAGCTTTTATACATGAGAGAAGTGATAGAGATCCTGAGACCTGGCCTTGTCGGAGCCATCTTTTACAACATCCTATGAAAAGTCAACCGCACTTTTGGATAATCAGGGTATTTCTAAATACGGCACTTGTGTAGTTTCTCCATGGACCTAATCTTCTTCATCCATTCAGTTGTTAAGGGAAATATTGGAAACGTTTAAGAGAAAATCACATACTCAAAACAAACAAATGCACAGTAAAATCTTTAGTAATCCCTAGTTCTCTGTAGTTTTTCCTCTGCTTTATATTTATAGGAAACTCTGTGATACGTGTGTTTAATGATGATGGGAAGCTAAACGTAGGAGGATTTCAATTAAGACTGAGAGGAGGGATGCCAACCAAGGAACCAGCAGCTCTTACACCATCTGCATTAAATCAGTATCCAGTGATTCCCTGCTGCACTATACTACTTCGATTGTTACCACATACTCAGGCAAGTATAGAGAGTTTCAGCCATAATAGTTACTCTATCTGCTTGAAATGCATGCTGCACTGTGGAAATCAGTGCTATATGCTTTATATAGATCAGAATTTAAAGGTGTGATGTTAACTCCTGTTGGCTAATGTGTGCTAATAAATACATTTTAAAAGTTTAATGTAGGCAAAGCACACCCTTTTTAACATTTGCTAAATTAGTTGAGTTAAATCCGAAGGAGGAGCCTTAGAGGTGCCCTAGTCGTTAACTTGACCAGAGAAGCATGTGTTAGAAGCACTAGGCCTTGTCTACAATAGAGTTTTAAAATATTTTTATTACCACATGCTAAAATCGTGCCTTTACATCCTAGTGTAGGCAAGGGAGTTGCATAACTGCTTGAAATCACAGACTTTGGGACTGAAGTGTACTGTACCTAGATGTGGCAGAGTGTAAGTGCACTAACAAGTACCAAATACACAAAGGACTAACTCCATCTTCACCTTCCCCTCAGTTTTCACAGATGCTCAAGGGAGGGGCTGTTAGAGGGGTTTTTGAGAGACAGAAAAAGGAGATTCTGGAAGGCAGGGCTCTACATCCAAGTGCTGAGAGCTGGGTGAATTCCAAAATCGAGAATCTTTTCTGTGTATGGTTTTTCTTATAGTAAATTTATTTTTATTTATGCGGACAAAGATTTGCTACTGTTGAGATATCATTGCTGATTGCAGCTGTTTAATTTCTCCTGAGTCATCCCAATAGCTTACACCAGAACCCTGCAGTTTGACAGTGTTTTTACAGTTTTCAGTGCTTGCACCAAGCTACTTGATGGGATATTACTTCTCAAATGATGCTAAGCCCAGTAATTCAGAGCTAGAGGTTATATCCAACTTTCAAAAGGACAACAGCTTCCCAAAACTTGTACAAGACATGGCAATACATTTAATTGACAAAGAACAAAGCAAAGGTACGAAAACTAATTATTGGTACCTAATTCACAAATGCTCTTCCTGCTATTATTTGTTTTACAAACCATAATACAATATGATTACTTATATATCTAAGCTCTGTTTATCATTTATTAATACTGAGCCAAATCTGTCCTCAGACCCTCACATGCAGCTCCCATGAATCCAGTACTAAAGGGAGGTGCACATGGGTATCTGAGAGCAGATTTGGCATACTGTTTTTACTGAGTAATATGTGTATTTGTAGCTAATCAACTTATTGTTCCTAATTGATTAGGAAACACTCAACAATAGTAGTTTCATGTGGAAGTATTATTATTCTGGGCACTACCTAAAGGATGCATGGGCAAGGTAGAATTTAAAATAATCCTGCTTTGATTAATGTCACACTTACATTTAATCTTAATTTAACATCAAGCCGTTAAAACAGTAAGGCTTTGTCTACACTGGCACTTCTGTTGGCAAAATTTTTGTTGGTCATGGGTGTGAAGAAAACACTCCCCTACCGACATGAGTTTCTCCGACAAAGGTGCTAGTGCGGACAGTGATATGTCGGCGGGAGACGCTCTCCTGCCAACGCAGCTACCACTGCTCATGAGGGATGGTTTAATTATGCCAATAGGAGAGCTCTCTCCTGCTGGCATAGAGTGGCTACACAGGACACCTTACAGCAGCACAGTTGCAGCGGTACAGCTATGCCACTGTAAGATCCATAGTTTAGACATTGCCTAAAAGTTCCTAATTTAAGTCTCCCGGGCTGTGTATACACTGCAGCATGTACCTGTGTCCTAGTTTGAATGCATGTGAACTTGGCCAAGCACAAGCACCTCCCAGAGTGCAGTCTGCAGAGACCTGCTCCAGACCCAGTGTTGAGACACTGGATGGCATTTCAGGAGCACTGTCCGAGATGCAGAAGGTGACGGGACTCAGTGTGGGGTTCATTCATGGCAGAGAGACTGATGAATACTGAAATTGTTGGATATTTTTCATGTATAGACTGGTGCAGAACAGCTAGCACAGCTAGTGGGACCACCATGTCGTGCAGACCTGGGATGACCAACAGTGGCAGTGGAGGTTTGTGAGGCCCTTAACACTGGTTTACCCACAGGTGACAGACATAAGAAGTGCGCCTGAAATAATGGCTCTGTTGCAGAGAGTAGGGTCTCCAAACCCCATTGCCCACCAGCAGGAGCCAATGAGTATGTCAGCCGAAAAGGTACTACTCCCAGTTTCCACAGGCCTTGATCAACCACAGAGGCGGATTCAGAAACGCCAGCATAGGAAGTATTGACTGTATTGTCAAGGTGCATGGTGTCAGATTGCTGAGATCATCTGGTGTTTACCTTCTTAGAGAAGTGACCTTATTTCCTCCTCATAACATTATTTTGGTACAGACACAAGAAAGTGCCCCATCATCACTGGTGCACTTATTCTCTTATTCTTCTATTATTCTCACAGCAAAATGACTGACCTAGTATTCTATAATTGGTTAATAACATAGTAGAAGCATCCTGATTGGTTGATAACTTAGACTGATTAATAATTAAATCACTCAGTGTTTTAATGTCGTGCGCTGCAGAGAGTTGCAGGAGACAAATTAAAGAGCAGCTCCCGAGCCTTAGTCTGAGCATCACTGAATTAGATGATGTGAGTGTGGATAATAGGGAAGTACGGGCAAAAATGCATTGGATGACTCATGTAAAGCCCACAGTCTAGACATATCTTTTGTTTTATATTTGGATACATGGTGTGGAACTTAAATGTTTACATGGTTATTTTGGATGTGTAAGTGCTGATTTAAGCATCAAAATGCAGAATTGGTCAATTTTTGTTCAAAAGATATTATCAAAAAAGCCATTTCATCAATTGCCAATTTATATATAAGATGTCAATGTTTGTTTCTGCAGTTACACTTGATCATTTGAAAGCCTGGTATGTGGAAAGGTTGGATGAAAAAAGACATTCACAACCAGAACACTTTCCAAAATATATCAATATACATCATGCAGTCCGCTATCGGCAAGAAGCAGGCATCCGCATAAAGGTCAAACAAGCCTTTGGACTTAAAGGTGATTACAAATACTCAAAGATTATTATTTGTATTTTATTTCTTTTAATAAGCAATACTATTTAAAACAAAACAAAACTTTTCACTATGACCAAAATTCCCCATGATGGTAAATAAGGCTTGACAAAGCCCTGGCAGGGATGATTTAGTTGGAGATTGGTCCTGCTTTGAGCAGGGGGTTGGACTAGATGACCTCCTGAGGTCCCTTCCAACCCTGATATTCTATGATTCTATGAAATGTACTTGTGGTTTTTTTGCAGGATCTATGAGTTTGCTCAGATAGTTTGTGAAATGTCTGTATTGAAAGTACCTCTGAACAATGTGTAGTAATAAAATAAAGTAGAATACTAAAGTAAAATAAAACAGTATTTCTAATTAACAGTATGATTGGAGAGAGAGAGAGAGAAATGTCACATGTACTTAAAAAATAGTTAGGATTTTGGGAGTTCTTATTCCCATCAACAATGATTTTCACAGATGAGAAACATAAAATCCATGCACCTGAGCATTAAGGGGCAAATCCTACCAGCCCACAGTAGTCCAAGGGAATCAGGTGGTTCTTCTCCATGGGGTGTATTCCGGAAGCCAGCGCAGAGAACCTGCACCATCAGCATGCGACAGAGTTGTGCTCCACAGGGGCTCCCAGATTCCCCTCAGGCAGGGTTTTTCTCTTTTGATGGGACCAACGAATCTGCAATTTTATTGATCCATTGGCCATTTTCCCCCAACTGCCTGAGGAAGCACCATTCCTGCTCCTCAACCTCCACTGTATTCTTCAACATATCACCTTGTTATTTGGACTTTGATAAGTGGACAGGATTTGCCCCTAAAAGACCAGGTTGTCTCATTGACAATCTATCTGACTTAATGTAGAAGTTATAAGTAGCAAAATAGTTGCACTTCTTGGCATTTTAGATGCCTAGTCATAAATATGTACAAATTAATCTTCTGTGCTGCCTATTTTTTTATGCAGCTGGTGGATATTATGTAAATGTGTTCGCCAGAGTCCTTCAGGGAGCTGCAAGCATGCATATTCCTGAGTTACCTCAACAATGGGCAGGAGAAGAAAAATTTCTAACAAGCCAACTTGATTTCACAAGTCTACAGAGATCACCACGGTGGACTGATCCATCTGTGGTATGGAATAACTGCCTCTTTGCATTTGCTCCCCACGAATTATCTATATCAAGAGAGAGAAGGATATTTACAGATATTTTTCATTTTTTAAATAATGAAAAAACAAACTTCTGTGAGGTCTATGGGTAATAGCTGAGCTGATAAACCCAAGCTGTATAGGTATCGTTCAGCTTCTATGCCAGCTGTTGTCTGGCATTTGAAATTTGATTGAGCAATTAGTATATAATATTTATAAGGAATGTCACACAATGACTGGCCCCTGTGATTAAAAATAGGTCCAGCTCCCCTGTGCCAGAGCAGGTGTGCCCCCAGTTGAACCAATTAAGGGACCATTTCAGAAGACCTTCTCTCCCTGCAGCTTCTCTCCACAGTTCCTCTTCTAGCCTTTTCTTCACTGAGCTCCCTCTGAACCCTTTAGAGTCCCTTAATTGGTTCAACTGGGAGAGTTTTTAACAGCAGTATAGATGGGGCTGATAGCACGGCCTATTGTTAAGGTTGCCAGACACTTCCCATTGTAAGACACTGATTTCTCAGTGTGCACCTCCTTGATAGAGACTGACAGTTTAGCAGCTAAAATCTCAGAAGATTCCATCCTCACTGAGCATGCTCCAGCCCTTCATATCTCCTGTTTCTGACCAGATTGTGCATATTCCATCTCCTCACATATGACTGGACTATGCATGTGCCATCCCTGGCCTACAGGGGCAAAGAGGGACTTTCTCTTCATTCCAGCCCCGGTCTCAGGTTGGGCACCCAGAAAATGAGGAACACACAATTAGTGGCCAATTGTTGATAAGTTTGATTTAAGTGAGCTGCCTACTATCACCTAGGAATTCTGTGGTAGAGGAATGGATAGAATCCATTTATCCAGGACAGCACTCAAGTGCGTTAACCATGTGACTATACTATCTCTTCCTGTAATCCCCTGACTCATTTTCTACACACCTGTCAACTTCTGCAACAAATGAGGCAAGGGTCCTACACACAACAGTCTCCTTCACTACTCAAACCTGATTCATTGTCAGAGCAGGCACATCCTGTGCACTGAATGGGGAGGAAGTCCTGTGGGAAAAATTAGTATGTGAGCATGTAATTAAAGGCTGTCTCATAATTAATATACACAAGGTGATCAAATTAAGTTTGTACAGGCAGTTCCTAACTTTTGAGTTTTGGGCTTGCAATCTTAATGTTCTTTTCATGTAATTTTTTGTATGTAATATATATTTACAATATAAGAAAATAATTAAATGCAATAAATCAATATGCTTGATATCATTTAATTTCTGTAACCCAAAAGTTAACCCATTAGAAAATAGAGAGTGAAATTATTACTGCTCCTGTGTGGTTCACTTGTAGGGGAAGGGAGGAGGTGCACAAAAACCCTTTCTCCCTTCCAAGAGCAACCAAATGCTACATACCCATAATGCAGCTGTTTGTGCTGCATGAGCAAAAGCTTTGGGGTCCAGCTAGTACTACTGACATCATTACAAACTCCAGATCAACAAGGTCTTGCCCCTTGCGTGCCAGCTCGTGCACCAGAAAGGGAGTAAGCACATGCTGTACCTTTTCAAGAAGTGTATGTAGCAAGTGTATTGCTAAATATGTTTCCTCCATTGTGCCTGGAGGCATTACGGCTTACGTAAGCGTAATGCCTTTGCATTATGGCTTACATAAGCGTAATGCTATTCTCCGCAACCACTGTTGTTCACACCACTCCAATGCTCCATTGGGTTTCAGAGACATAATTTAGCCCATTTTATATTCTCTTTACTTTGGCATCATACGTCATTTGTGGACACTGTATCCACAACAAAAGATTTGCATTCTAAGTGGAGAAAAATGTCATAATTTGGCTCCCCATTTCCTCAAATAATGAGGATTTTCTCTACTACAGTTTGGAATTCTCCCTTCTTACATGTAGCAGTCTAGTTTCTAGTATATCTACTCTAGTAATAAGGAGATATCTTCATATTCCTAAAGTCTCCTAACATGACTGGCACAATTAACAGTAGCAATTACAATTTACACTAGATTCCTGAGATCCAGTTTTTAATAGAATCTGCCCCCTCCCCCCAACCCCCCAAAAAACACCTGGAGCTAAATATTGATTTTTCACAAATTTGTTTCATAATTACAGGCCCGGTCCTTGGCAATCTGTCTAAGCAGTTATTGTGCACCCGTCTCTCTAATGTCTAGTTGCCAAGTGAGCAAAGGGCTGGTTGGAAAGGCTTTCTTTGCTTGAATCTGCACTGCAACACAACAGGAATAAGGAAACTAATTCTTATGTCTGTAAAAAGAATGCTTCCAATCAAGTGAGCTGTAGCTCACGAAAGCTTATGCTCAAATAAATTTGTTAGTTTCTAAGGTGCCACAAGTACTCCTTTCCTTATGTCTGTGTTTCAGGAACAAGGCATCAGCACATAGCCATACCAAGGCCAGCTGCTGTTAGGTACCCAGCAGGGGTAATGGATATAGTTTGTGGCTCCCACATTTAATGGGATTTGAGTTCCATGGATCCATTATGTGCATGTACCCACTGGCCTCACCCGTGTTTGCAAGAGTGATTTCCTCCCTTTAGAGATCTGCTGTGGTAATTGCTTCCACCGTACACAGCAGTTGTGATGTGCTCCTGTGCAAGTTCTCTACAATCTAGACCAGCCAGTACAGCTGAAACTCACTGTTTTCATTGTCCCTGGGCATTATGTTAAAGGAATAATTATACAGTTTAAATATTAAACAGCAAAGTTTTTCTTTTATTGTTAAACCAATTTTAAACTAGAATAAAACTGAGTTACGGTCTCTGGCATTGCGTTCTGAGACTGCTGGCACTGTCAGGAGAAGGCTCAAAAATGCAGATATGAATCAGAAATGTTACTTTCAAATACAGTTTAGTTAAATGATAAATTCACCTTCCCTTATGGACTCCCAGACATTGCAAAGAGCAAAATGGATACCGCTTTCTTTCAAACAATTCAAAAGCCTGTTTTTGTTTAATATACGATTTGGAGTATAATGGAATTGAAAGTTGTGTGCCTTTTTCTCATAAATTATTGTTGTTTAATCGTGCTATATTTGCTTTCATTGTCCTTTTGATTTATTTAAGTTCATTAAACTTCTAATGAAATTGACTGAATTTTACCAGTAAATTATTACTTTATGAATAAAATAAATCAGTAGTGGATGCATTGGTTTGTACTGAATTGTTTATTTTAAAGGGCATTTGAACTTTCACTTTACTGGGGGGGAAAAATAAAACTGGCCTTCAGGAATGGATTTTATGGCTATAGTAATAACCTTTCACATCATGACTAGCAGCATATTTCAGAATTAGAACAATACTGTGTTTCACTACAAAAAGTTAGATAAACCAAAATATGAAAAACCACTCTCCAACTTCTTTATATATTCTACACCTCCCTATAGGATCAAACTCCCCTCATTCAGTGTTACATTGAGTGTTAATAATTAAGGAGAACTCTTTTCTAAAATACACTGCACAGATCTTAATGTTTATGATACCCATGAAACTTAAAAACATCTGTTCTGCAGAGAAATACCTATTAACGTACACTTAACTGTTGAGAATTGTCTCTCAAGTTAAGGGGAAAAATCTCAATCAGTTGCCTCACAGGAGTTAGCTAAGCAGTGGTGATTTCATGAAGTGGTGAGGAGGCATTTTTTAGCTCTTTTGATTGTCAAGAATTAGTAATTTCTCACTGTCCAATTGCAAGTTTAAAGTGACAAATAACCTGGATGATTTCATCCATTAATTCAAAGCACAGTGTTGAGAAATAGTCACATTTGTGGCATGTAAGTTTTGGAGGGTGCTTTTTTGTTGTTGTTGTTCAGTAAATTTGTTTTATTAACAATGTAGAAAGAAAGTTTTCAGTAGATACTTAATAACATTTCTCATATACATTCTGTACTGATGTTTATGCATCTTCACAGAAGAATATTCATGTACTGTCAGCTCCCCATGGTTTTTCCATTTGTGTGTTTGGTTGGTAAAAATTATATTATTCTTTTTCTTTTTGAATTCAGTTTTCCTCCTGTGAAATCCATCACTAAATTGTACTGTCAAAGAGCTAATTAAATCTGGTCATGTTAACTTTACTCAGTAGTTAGAAGCAGACACCCAGCCCTCTAAAGAAGAGTTCAATGAAGTGTAATATTTCTGGGTGGAACATCTTGAGATGCTTCTCCTTTTCATATTGCTTTATTCTACCTTTAGTTTTCTTTGATTCAATTTTTTTTGTTTTTGTTAAGTTAGGCCTCTCTCTTAAAATTTCTGTATTTTGTTCTAGGTGTTACACCCTTATCTTGATGATAATAGTGTGCTTTTAATTCAAATATTTTGCCTGAATGCTATTTATGTTCCAGATCCAAGTGGACAGAGAGCAGGAAAAGTAATATCCCACCCTGGTCAGATCCTGGAGCTTAATACACAATCACAGTTAGGCTGGACTGCTGTTCCACTCTTTGACAGGTAAAGTGAAAAATATATACTGCTATTTATCATTATGAAATATATGCCAATAGACTAAAGTTTAACATGTTTTTGTTGGACCTGCAAACCTCTTCAAAAATTGATGGTGACAAGAATTGCAGATGGGTTGTTTTTTCATGCTTGAGAACTTCACACAGGTGTTTTGTGAGGGAAAATGACAGGGAAGAAAGATGATCTTGTGGTTGAGGCACTAGAACAGGACTCTGGAGATTTGGGTTCAATGCCCAGCTCTGCCACAGTCTGCCTGTGGGGCCTTGAGCAAGTCATATACTCTTTATGTCTGAGTTCTCTATCTGCAAAATGAGAATAATATTATCTCACCAGGTGTTCTGAGTTGCCATACCAGCATTGACCTTTGTAAACCCAAGCCCACTTAGCTTTCTTGATTTATGTTGTTGTTGAAGAAGGAAGAAATTTCACAACTTCTGGAGGAATTAAAGTTCCCACAGAGAAATCATTGATCTGGTCCTTTGTGTTTCTGCAATGGCATTGTAGAATTCCTGCTCTCCATTAGCCTGTCTTGAAGCTTAGGTTTTAACTTAAACTCTTCAGATTTTCAGTGAGATGGGTTATACTGTTTATCAGCACTTCTATCCACTGATTAAAATTGCAGAATGTTGGGCTTCTGTGACAAGAAAACATTAATAACTAGATGTAGATTTTAAAACTGAGATTACGTTGATTAATTCCAAAGTCACATTGTCTAGTGAATCTACCCCTTTCTAAATTAAGATGGTAATATACGAGCTAGCTGCAGGAGACCCTAACCTTGAGATCCATTTGAATAGTATTTCAGAGTGAGAGTTGTTTAGAGCATAGCATGTCCATATCCTCTTTGGAACACTTAAACCAATACTGAATAATGAGATTCTAAAGTATGAAAGTGTATTCTGTAACTTTGCAGTGAATGACATTTGTATGGACCCAAAGGTCTCCTTTGTAGAAGGCTCTCTTAAAATAATTCCTCATCATTGAATTTTTTTTATGGTTTGGTATGCATAACCAACCATTCTGTATATTCAGACTACCTTTGTTACAGAAGTGAAAATATCTTTGGTAAGTTGCAGAGGAGCTTATAAATTTCAGGAAAGCATGAACCCCTACTCTATTTTTGGTAGGAAAACTACTGGGTATCTGGACAGATGATCAAAACATCCACTTTTGAGCAATAAGCAAGTTATTGAGAGAGCAAAAGAGGTACTTTATTGATCTGGCTGCTACTGTTTGGAGCTCAAAATGCCACTGCTTTATATCCAGTGTCTATTCCTAAAGGTCATCTGGTGAAAGAATTACTTCCCAGATGAAACACAAAAATTGGAGAGATTTCAGAGTAGCAGCCGTGTTAGTCTGTATTCGCAAAAAGAAAAGGAGTACTTGTAGCACCTTAGAGACTAACAAATTTATTTGAGCATAAGCTTTCGTGAGCTACAGCTCACTTCATCGGATGCATCCGATGAAGTGAGCTGTAGCTCACGAAAGCTTATGCTCAAATAAATTTGTTAGTCTCTAAGGTGCCACAAGTACTCCTTTTCTTTTTGCAAAAAATTTGAGAGAGTATAGTACAAAACGCAATTGCAACCATAGTGTTTACCTGAGGCAAACAAGGTTATGGGATCCCCTAAACTACTCCTTTTGAAAACTTACCCATTTCTTGTAATGGCTCAAGTTAGTTCTCTTGAACTGATGCCATAAGGTTTTGCATTTTTCATATAAAAATTATTTACTTCTGTGTACATCCTGAACAAAATCTGTGTGTGTATGTGAATAGTGGGATTTGTGCAAATGAAAGACTGTAGTCAAGCAGAGTTTTAGTTCTGATCCTAGTCCTCTGCATATTAAAACTAAACACTTTAGGCGATTTTATGATGCGTACAAATGTTAAGGTGATTAGTCTTTACAACTAAGATAGGGACATCATCACTGGAGGCAGGATGTGTATGAATACAAGTACATGGTCTTCCTACTGCTCCCCCCATTTTCAGAATTAAAAACAAGATTTGTACAGTCTTTATTCTCTTATCACTGTCTTTTTACAGTGTCTTCTACCCTGTTTCCAATTCTCACTTTATTTCTTGCTTTTTTATTTTGTTCGTGTAGTTTTTTGGGGGGTTCTGTATTTTTTGTCTTTTTATTTCTTTTTCTCACCTTGATCTGTGCTTCTAGCTCTTCACTTTCCTGTTTCAACCTATCTCTGCATGCACACACTGAATGTTCCCCTCCTTCAAACTCAAGTCTCCATTTCCATTCCTCTTCTACTCCAGTCTTTATATACCTTCTTTCCCTTTGCCTCATATTATTCCTCTATCTCTTTCACATTTTTAGCTTTCCCTACTCAACAGTTCTTTTCTTTTTCCCTACGTGGCTCCCTTCATCCCCCGACATATTGCATTTCGGCTTGAAGAGTGAGAAACTGAATGAGGATATGAAGCTATTGATAATGCATAATACTTCAGTACCTAGGCTTTATTCCTTTTATGTTTGTTCAGTATTTATTCCCATTTTTCTTGGAGAGAAATCTGCATCTAAAATATGCTGTTGGATTCTTCAAGGTCATAGATTGGATTCTTGTAACAGGCCTGTGGCAAGAAGAAGGTAGAGAGGAAAGAAATTTCTGTTTAGCAGGTTAAAACAACAACCACCTCCAAACCAATTTTTTTTTTTTTTTTAAATTCTGCATTGGAGTTGGTTCATCATCCTTCCAGCTGGAAGCAAGATGTTTTAATGGGTAGTCACAAGCTGTTACATTTTGAGGGCCTGAAAAGAAAGGCAAGGAGGAAGGCTGAAGTTATCCTATGAATTGTGTTTCTCTTTGTGGGATGAAGTTAAAATAAACCAACAACATAAAAGATTAATTATATAAAACTTTAATATAAAGCTGTCTGCTGTAATTGTGATTTTATTTCTTTCTTTTGGTTGTCAAATATTTGTGCTTTTTTTTTAAGTTTTGGGTTTTTTTGGATCTTTCCAAACATTATGAAACATGTACAAAGAGTAGTAAATTAATTTGCATAAAATTGACTGCAAAGAGCAATTAGTCCTTCATTAATATGCAAATCTGGTCCAGTGGAAATACATCTATATATGAGGCTTAAATATGCAAGTCAGTCTTGCTGTGCTAGAAACCCAGATGCTTTTATTTACTTTGAAATTGAGGGATTTGGTTAATGATGTTGTTGACAGGAAAACCTGAATAAATTTGATGATCACGTCTTTCATATTAGCCGAGAACCACAGAAGAAAATTACCAAGTAAAATACCAATTTTATTTGGTAATTTCCTATTACCAATCTAGTAACAAAATGTCAAATACAAAGTAATAGAGTTAGATTTCTTAAAGTAGTTAGCTTGAGACTTAAAATGTTCCCCAAAGATAAAAGAAATTTTTCTTAAACTTTGGTTTTCCAGAGGGTAAAGACATCTGCATAAACTGTATGAATAGCATGCTGGCTGGCGATTTAATATTAGAAAGTTAAATCAGTTGGTTGTTTCATTTGGAGAGAATATATAAGCCTAGGAATTAAAAAGCAGGAGCTTTGGAAATGGCTGTCATCATTCAGCAATGGACAACTAATGTAGTGAACATCAGTGTAAATGGAGTAGGATCTGAGGCTAAAATAGGGAAAGAACAAGTTAAGAATTACTTTAGACAAGTTAGATGTCTTCAAGTCATCAGGGCCTAATAAAATACATCCTAGAATACTTAAAGAAATGGCTGAAGAGATCTTTGAGCCATTAGCAATTATCTTTGAGATTTTGTGGAAGATGGGAAAGATCCCAGAGGACTGGAAAAGTGCAAATATAGTACCTATCTATAAAAAGGGGAATAAGGACCACCCAGGGACTTATAGAACAGTCAGTGTCATCTCAATACCCAGAAAGATAATGGAGCAAATAATCAAGCAATCAATTTGTAAGCACCTAGAAGATAATAAGGTGATAAATAAGAGTTAACATGGATTCGTCAAGAAAAAATCACGTCACACCAACCTAACAGACTTCTTGGAGAGGGTGAAAAGTCTTGTGGATAGGGGAGAAACAGTAGATGTGATATATCTTGAATTTAAGTAACGTTTTTTATACTGTCTCACGTGACCTTCTCATAAACAAATTAGGAAAATATAGCCTAGAGGAATCTTAAATAAGATGAGTGCACAACTGGTTGGAAAACCATACTCAGAGAGTGGTCATCAATGCCTCACAGTACAGCTGGAAGGGCATATCAAGTGGGGTCCTGTGGAGATCTGTTCTGGGTCCAGTTCTATTCAATATCTTCATAAATTATTTGAATAATGGCATGGAGAGTACACTTATAAAGTCTGCAGATGATACCGATCTCAAAGAGGTTGCATGCACTTTCAAGGGGTGGATTAGAATTGAAAATGATCTTGACAAACTGGAGAAATGATCTGAAATAAATAGGATGAAATTCAGTGAGGACAAATGCAAAGTACTACCCTTAGGAAGGAATAATCAATAGCACAAATACAAAATTGGCAATGACTCCCTAAGAAGGAATACTGCAGAAAAGGATCTGAGGGTTGTAGTGGATAACAAACTATATATGAGTCGTCAATGTAATATTGATAAAGCAGACATCATTCTGGGATGTATTAGCAGGAGTGTTATAAGCGAGACATGAGAAGTAATTCTTTCACTCCACTTAGCACTGATAAGGCCTCAAATGGAATGTTGAGTCCAGTTCTGGGTACCACGTCTCAGGAAAGATGTGAACAAATTGGAGAAAGGCAAGAGGAAAGCAACAAAAATGATTAAAGGTCTAGAAAACATGACCTGTGAGGAAAGATTGAAAACATTGTGTTTGTTTACTCTGGAGAAGAGAAGACTTAGGGGTGACATGATAACAGTCTTCAAGTATGTAAAAGGTTGTTCTAAAGAGGAGGGTAATAAATAGTTCTCATTAGCCAGTGAGGACAGGACAAGAAGCAATGGGCTTAAATTGGAGCAAGGGTGATTTAGGTTAGACATTAGGAAAAACTTTCTCACTATAAGGGTACTTAAGCCTTGCAATGGGCTTCCAAAAGAGGTTGTGGAATCCCCATCATTGGAGGTTTTTAAGAACAGCTTGGACAAACACCTGTCAGGGATGGTCTAGGTAACACTTAGTCCTGCCTCAGTGCTGGGGATTGGACTTGATGACATCTCGAGGTCCCTTACACTCCTACATTTATATGATTCTATGATTGTTTTCCATTCAGTAGCAAAGCCAGGTTTTGAGCAGGAGTGGAGCTGGGGAAGGGGTGATGGGTCAGTTATACCTATTGGCTTGAAAAGGCGCAATATGTACACCTAAAGGTGACCAGGGGGCCAGTCACCCCCTGCCTCCTATTAGCTTTGCCACTGCTTCTATTAATTATGTAGAAAGCTTTTACAAGATTAAGTGCTAAGGTCTTTGCTCTTAGCTTACAAAGCCTGATTAGGAACCCTCTAAACCCACAGCCATAAGTGGATCACCTACATTAATTTACAAACATCATATTTTATATATTTCAAATTTATAAAACTTTAACTGTTTCTTTTACTGCCATACTGTAACACAGACTGGTGTGGAGATGCAGGGCTTTGTCTTTCCCAGAGATCTATCATGTAACACTGCGCCCCCCCCTCCCCGCCCCAGCATGTGTTTTCCACAACCCTTTTGAAGCACCATGTATCCTCCCATTGTTGTTAGTTAATGTCACAGCATCCATCATCTTTCTGGGTGAAGGGTATATGGGATTCCCTTTTGGAGTCTATCACTGCTCCTTAATTACCTAGACGGGATACTGGTGATTGATACAAAGTACTCCTCCTTTTTTCCCTCTCACCCCCTTTCTTTGCAGATCTCTCAGGACCAAATTTAGCCTTGACCATAAATGGTCTCTTGGTCACTAACTTCAGTTGTGCTCACTTACGCCAGAGCTGAATTTGTTTCCCATTCTCACATGTTTGGGAAAGTGATACTTTTAAAATAACAGAGAAATGCAGCTTAAATGGAGTCGACTGTATTGCAGTTTGTAAAGCTGTGTAATTGTAAATACCCGAGGACAAGTTAACAGATTATGCTGCTCACAGAACTGCAGTTTGATTCCTGTGAATTCTTGGCACAGCTGTTTGGTATATAAATCCTAACAGTGGTGAATTTGAAATCCTTAATGTGCTGTACTAGGCAAAAAGTCTTTAGAGTAGTTAAGGAAAGAAAAATGTACTAGGATATATATTGAAGTTGGCTCTTTAGCTCATCACAATGATATTAAATATTGCAGGTGGGTCCAGAAGCAGGGAAACCTAGAGAGAGAATTGAACATTCAGGGTTGAGACTAGTTGTCTATAATTGAAGAATCTACCCACTTGAAAACGGTGGAATTAAAATAAAAAATAATTTTGAGTCAACCAGAAACATTTCAGTTGATTAAAAATGAATTTTTTTTGGTTTGACAAAACATTTTGAAACAATTAGTTTCAGTTTGCATCAAACAGTATTTGGGGGGGGGGAGGGGAGATTGTTCAGTTCTACCCCGAACTGAAAAATCTATTTTGTGCTCCGCTCCAGTTACAAGCACATCTTATTTTATTTATTTTGTTACTCTTTAAGTAACACAGATGAGTCATATGTTGCATACAAGAATTCTATAAAATCTTTAGAGGGAAATCCCTGAAATCCAGAATTGAATAATCCTTAGAATAGAAGCCACTTGAAATTTTGACTAGGTTACTCAAAAACATATCCTTCCTGACTCTCTTAATTGCAATATTCAAAGGCAAGAATCAAGAATTGTATGGAATAGCAATATTACTTATTTTCTTAATATTATATGTCACAGTCCGTATTCAAAGCCCTTTACAAACTTTTTCTAATTAGCCCACAAAGTACCCATGTGAAATATTGTCTCCATTTAACAGATGAGGGAAAAAAAGATGTAGGGTAACTTACCCAAGGCCAGAGACAGTTGCAGTCTTGGAGCCAGGATTAGAACTCCAGACTTACTGATCCCAGTACTTAAACTTCTTAGTAACATCATCTGAAATTGAATGCTCCCAGCCAAGAGCAGAGAAATGTACTGTTTCTGACTCCCAACTGTGTGGTAGTTTTCACTAACTTTGAAAACTAATTTTAGATCTCACCACTCAATCGCAATAATCATGGGTGCCTCAATTTCTCATTTCATCTAGTTGACAGAAGGGAAACCCCACTTGCCAGTATGTCTCAAAAATATTAAATCAATAGACATCTCGGCATAATAGTAATAACTTGAAGGTACCTCCTGCTAACTTTATAACCTTTAATATCCTAGATTAATAAACACTTCAGCCTTCTGCCTTCGAGTTTATTATAGATAGATTGTCTCAGAAACACAAAAACTCTTCAGTTATCATCTAATTACACTTCAGTTCTTCATATGCAGTAATAGGGACTCTATTAATAGTAAAATTATGAGGGAGAAACAGATATGGCCTGTTTTGTCCATTCTTTGTCCTTGCTTCCTTTGCAGTGACTATGTGAGGAGTGGTGTGCACAGTGCTCCGTTGTTTCAGGGTTCTCCAAGTGCAGTAAGTATTCTGGATGAAGATGAGATTTTTTTTCCTTCTGACAAACTGGAAAGAGAGGGGAAACGTAGTGAATTTTAATACTCTTGAAAGAGGAAGACTGATACACTAATGATGGACAGGGAACTGTTCATGTAAATCTTTATTCACACAATTTGCCTAGCTCATATGAATTAACTTTGAGAAAAATACAAGAGTAAGGATTGTTTAGATGCTCTCTTTAAACTTCTTACTACTCAAACTTCCTTTCATGCAAAGTAGGATTCCAATGTAATGGCAACTATCTGAGCTAACTGAAAATGCTGGTGGTTCGGTTAACTAAAGTTTCCCTAATACATTCCCCTTAATGGTTCCTGGAGATACCACAGAGAAAAGTACCAGTTTATTTACAGAAGTTCACCTAAATGCACATACTCTGTTTATTTTCTAGGCACTGCCTTTATCCATCAAAGTGAAACACCCCTGTATAGTGACTGCATGTGCACATGACCCCTGTGGGCACTGGGTCCTGCCATAGCTGGCAGAATTGATTTTATTTTGCCCTTCCGTATGATGTAATCCAGCAACTGGCATTTGCAGGGCCAAATGTCAATGGAATGCCTTGCTCTGTTGTCTTTTATATGACCTCTTGGGTGTATCTACAGCAAGCTATTATTGTGGCTATGGAACTTCCTGTATATCTGGTCTTAGGCTAACCTCCATTTCCATCATGGGAAGACTGAGGACTTGCTGGGAACAACTCCCTCTGAATTAAACAGTCATGACAGTATTTTTTATTCTGCCATAGTGGTGGATGATCAGCCTCCTTTGAGACGACAAATATTAGTGAACTGGCCAGCAGGAGGCACTAAAAAGCAGCAGTTACTATTTGTCTACCGCTTATTCTAGACCTCAATCTTGTCACCTCCCTGGTGGTGGTTTGCAGAACAAGACATGGCGATGATCCTTGTTCTGGGTTTCCAGTATTTTCTAAAGATATTATTGGTTTGATTCTTTAAGTAATCCCATTGATTTAATTGAAGGACCATTCACATGAGCAAGGATTATTTCTGTGAGTAAATATTGCATGCCTGCATTCCAAACTTTTATAAAAAGGTTAGATAAATTGTGGTACAACACATTTTTATTGTATGAAACAAATTAAGCTTCAAAATTTTGAAAGATGTTATCAGTCCAGTATCAAGAAATTTGCCTTATGAGATTGAACCCTCTCTCACTGCCTCTGGTATGATGGGGTCTGATATAATTTGTCAGATGGAACTATACATTCATTCCATTGGATTAAATAGCAAACATCTGCAAAGCATCATTATATTTATGAGATACTGCTCTAGTACACTTTTTTATTGCCCTGGATTTATATCTGTGGTGTTAAATAAAATCTGCTGATTTCAAAATTTGATGCAGTGTTTTGTTTCTCGCTACTATTGATGCAAACGTGTAAATCGCTATACCCACAGAATTGCAGAAGAAGTTAGTTTAGGTTCCTGTATATGCTATAGCACCAAATTGTTGTGGCATTAGGGTCCTTTTTGTAAGCTATAAAATTAAGAAACATGGTAGGTACTGGGTATTTTGGTGTTGCGTAAACAAATAAATATAGTCCGAAAACAATTCAAAGAGATTGCTAAAGAGAAAATATGCTCATTATCCAAGAATGCTAATATATAAAATAGGCAGAGGATGACATTATGCTTTGCAAAATCTTACATCTAACTTCAAGTACAGAAGCTTGAAGTGTGAAGATAAATGATGGACAGTTTATGGGAGTGAAAAATAGGCAGTTCATGTTTAATCTTTTTTTCTTGGCGGAATCTGACTTTTTCTGTGTATTTTGCAGGAATTTCTCCAGTCTGTAATCTCTCAGCCAGTGAAGGATGTTATGGCTGAAGGTATACATTAAAAAACATTAAAACTTTTGCCAACTTTTGGCAGTGTTACTCTTGAGTTTTGGGATGGTCATTACTTTGAAGAGGAGCATTATGAGCTACCTGTAAGTTAAAGTTTATATGATGGAAATTAATTCAATCACTCATACATTATACTGGTTCTCCTACCTCTCTAAGTACTCCTTCAACATCTTTTTTGGAAGCTTCTCTTAATTTCCTTCCTTCTGTTCTCCGTAGACTTCCTTACGGTCCTCTTCAGTCACTTCCTTTTTTCCCTTCACAGTTCATCACTTGGGTACCACATCCTCTCTCTTTTGTCTTTGTTCATTATCTCTCCACTTGATGACACCAAATCTACCTTTCCATCCCCATCCACTCCCTCTCTATTCAGTCGTATGTGTCCATACTTTTTTGGCATCTCATTCTAGTTATCCTGCCACACACTAAAGTTAATTATTGCAAAAACCGAAATCCCCTTTTCCCCAGCAGAATAATGGTTGAGTCACTAGCCTCCCTTTCACCCAGGATCACTGCTTCAGTGTTACCTTTGATTCTTTACATCTGAGCTATTGCCAGGTTTTTTGGTTCTTCATCTGCAACATTTTCTAAATTTCATCCTTGCCCTCCTTTCCTACTGCTGAAACCCTAGTCCACACTTTGACCAGTTTTCACCTTGACTACTGTTACCTCCTCTCAGGTCTCGTCTCATTCCTCTGTAATCTATCCAAAATGGTATTGCCAAAATCATCTTTCTCTCACCATGTCCATCCCCTCTTTGAATTGCCTAATTGCCTTTCTTTAATCTTTTACATGAAATTGAAGGTTCTCATTCTTCCATGCTCTTCAGAACATCTCAGCTCTCATTTCTTCCTACACTTCCTCTGACTCTACATGATTTCTTTCATTCTGTCCCTTACATCTGTAACTCACTCCTTAACCTTGTACACCAACCAAGAAGCCTACCTCCCATTCTGATTTAAAACCCTCCTTAAAACTCACTTTTCCCCTGAAGTTTATCAGTGCTAATTCACCAGAGAAAAACTATATCAACCAACATTTAAGACTGTCTTCCTTTATGTTCTGCGCAGGAGGTTAGCACTCTGTAGCAAACAATAGACAATAGTAAGACATAAATACACTAAATATTACTGTATATGCTTATACAGTAATATATACTAATAATAATAATACATAGCAAAGACAAGATTGTCAAGCAGGTTTAACAATAAGATGCATCAGAGAATGCATATTATGTACCTCAGCTATTTGTTTGTTGTTAACTGTTTTTTAATTTTCTCACCTTTTTGTTGTGAACCATTTTCAGTCGTTGAACATGGGGATTGGAAGAAGCAATATTACACATCTGCTGTGGTGTATGGTCTTAGCTATGTAAGAAAGTTTCCCCAGTTTAATTTAAAATGCTTTTTAACTGGTGCAAGCCTATGCACTGAAACTTCTTTTGGTTTAAGTGTATCCTGTTTTGTTTGTTCTTAAATCAACCTAACCTAAACCAAAATAAGCCCTGGTTTAAACCAAAATAAGAATATTCAAACAGATTTTTATAGTGGTTTTACTAAATCAGTGTAAAAATCACATCTTTACTTAAACTAGTGCCACTTTCTTATCTAGAGAAGTTTTTCCATCTCCACCAGAAACCTTTCCAAGTTGTGTGCTTGCCCAGGGTATACACGTGTCATGCAAGTACAATGCCTAAATTGCAGGTACTTAGTATGTGAAAGTCAAGCTGGGATTGAGGCATTCTATTTCAGAAATGCAAATTTACATTTTAGACGTAAACACAGTGATGCTTGCTTAATCCTTCTGATAAAGTTATGGTAAAACAGACACTTTTTTGATGTTACATTTATAAAATTAAAGCGACACAATCAATTTGAAAATTACTTTATCTGAAAATTATGTATTTTCTATATTACAAGTAATCTCTAGTCTAACTGAATATTGAAACTGTTTAGTTTGATTATTTTGTGCATTAACAGCTTTACTGACTGTGTAGAAGAAACAATGAGTTTCTTCCCCACTGAAATAATTCTTGTAAAAACATTAATAGAAGTGCAAAAAAGGAATTTAATATTTTCAAGTTCATACTAGTTAAAGCATTCTTTGTAAGATACTGATTTTTCTTTAAAATTGACACCTTGCCCTCCCCCCCCCCCAGCAAACAAACAAAAACATTGTCAGTGTCCCTTTGTCCCAAATAATTTTTCAGGGGGGAAAAGATAATTAGTTCTGAAAGTATTAATCTAGTTCATGTTTTAATAGCTTTGATCTCATGCTTTATATCAAATATTTAAAATTGTACCTCTTTAAAATTAAGGTTCTAAACAACCTTCTAACTGTTACCAACACAAAGAAATTTGTGGACACTCAAGCAAACAAGAGAGGCCAAGAGCTTTCACAGCTAGTTCTGCACTGTATGGATAAAAAAATAAGAAAATTGGGACGACATAGCCCTGAATATTATCAACAAGAGTATTTTTACAAAGAAGCAATGGGAAACGCTTTTTACAGTCTTGTGGTAAGCGTGAACATTCTAAAGAAGTATAATATATTTAACATTATATTAAGTTTTTGCTATAAAATAACATGTAACCTCTAGTTGTTTATTTCTATTTATAAAATTAGAGGCATCTCCCCAACCACTCTAAGCACCTCTGGTGCATACTTAAATAAATCAGTTTGTTTCCCTTAAACTTTTGAAAAAAATCATGTCTACAGGGAATATTTTCGTTGTTTTTAAACCGTGTCAGACAAAATTGTTGTGGCTCTTTGTCAAATAAGCCACAGACAAGTATGAAAGGTGATTGATGTATTTGGACTTTTCAGAACCCTGTCAAGTCAAACAAAAACTTCCCACAACCTGTGTTTTAAACTTAATAATTAAGAAGGCTTTCCTCAGGCTGGTTCCAAATAAAATCTAACTAAAAAGAGATGGCTTTTTACCAAAATGTGTAGATAAAACAAGCCTTTTTCTGTGTTGTTTGTTATATTTTCATACAGGGAATGCCTGACTGTTAATATTAGCTAGCCCCAACTTCCCAAAGCATAGCTCCCTTTTAGTGTGCTGGGGGAATTACTTACCTCACCACAGCTGGTCCAGCCCTGCTGTAGTAACAAGAATTTGTTTGTGATACGCATAGTTTGCTGTTGTTTAAAACACTTTGAGTTCTCTCTCAATAAGTGTTAGAAATTTACTGAATGTTGAATATAATTTAAAAATATCTTCCTGATTTATTTATCCTCTTAGTAGGTTGAGTCACAACTATGGCTACTGGTGCTTTTCTGATCCCTGGTTTGCACTGCAAACTTATATCAGTATAACTTGGATCACTTGATGATTACCTGTTCTGTTCATTCCTTCTGGGGCACCTGGCATTGGCCACTGTTGGAAGACAGGATACTGGGCTAGATAGACCTTTGGTCTTACCTAGTATGGCCGTTCTTATGTTCTCATGCCTGCACTTGGAGCAAGCATCAGTGCTCTTTCCTTCTTTGAAAGAGGAAGTATTAACCCATCCTGGTCAGTCCATGTCATAGGTACCTAGTACTACCTTATTCTGTAACATTCAGAAAAAATCCTCCTTCCTAAATTCTAGCACTCTGGAAACTAGGCACAAATTGGGTGTCTCCAACCAGACCTCCAACATTTTCACTAGTCATGAGACCAGGTGAAATCCCTATGCCCACAAAGACACTTTGAGGGAATGCGGTTCCCATCTGATTTTAAACTCATATTTGTGTACTAAGACTATTCCTCCAAAATGTACACCCTAAATGGGTCTATATGCTTTCAACCTGGCACACGGTCTATTTGTACTTGATTTGTTTCCATCTCTCACAATCTGTGTTTGGCTTTGCTGGTACTCATAGCTTTACCAGTTGGTAATGTTAAATGCATTGTGACCAGCTACCAGGTCCTCATGGTGGCTAAATAAAATTTCCTCTTTTGAAACAATGCTTACTATTACCATACACATACAAAAAGCAGGGGGTATTTAGGAAGTTCCAAAAGGCATAGAGATGTCTAAGCATTAGTTAAAGGTGATCTTTTGATTCTTGTAATGTGGCAGGAAGATCTGCAGTATCATGAATCAGTGCAAGCTAACAGAGTTACAGATTTTGACTTTCAGATCTAGGACTTACATAACTGAGTAGAATGAGAAAAAGATGTTATGAAGGTAAAGGAAAGCTACTCATTTAAAGTGTCTCAAATAGATCATCCAGTCTTTTGTCCCTCAGCATTTTTGGAGGTGTCCTTGGGTCAGTAAGGTTGCTTATAAATACATGTTTTGCATATAAACCGACCTTTAAATTCAATCATTTGGCACTTAGGTTTCAGAGAGTAATAAACACTCTACTGTCGCAGCGAGGCAGAAAAGACCTAGTTCAAGTTTTTGTTCGGCTTCAGCTTGATTACTGTTTAGTCTCTAAAGCAGTTCCCTTGCCGTGTTAATTGATTGCAATTTCTGTTTTTCGTGACTTGTAGAAAATAACATCAGGTATAAATGCTTCATAGAATCATAGAAAAGTAATACTGGAAGGGCCCTCAAGAAGTTATCGAGTCCAGCCCCCTGCACTGAGCCAGGACCAAGTAAACCTAGACCATCCCTGACACGTGTTTGTCCAGTCTGGTCTTAAAATTCTCCTACGATGGGGATTCCACAACCTCCTTTGGAAGCCTATTCCAAGGCTTAAGTACCCTTATAGTAAGAAAGCTTTTCCTTATAGCTATCTTAAACCTCCCTTGCTGCAGTTTAAGCCCATTACTTTTTCTACTATTTTCAGTGAACATGGAGAACAATTGACCACATTTCTCTTTATAACAGCCCTTAACATATTTGAAGACAGTTATCAGGTCTCCCCTCAGTCTTCTTTTCTCCACAGTAAACATACCCAGTTTTTTAAACCTTTCCTTAAAGAGAAGGTTTTCTAAACCTTTTGTCATGTGTGTTGCTCCATTCTGGAGTCTCTCCAATTTGTCCACATCTTTCCTAAAGTGTGGCTCTCAGAATTGGACACAGTACTCCAGCTGAGGTCTCACCAGCGCAGAATAGAGTGGGACAGTTACCTCCCTTGTCATACATATGACACTCCTGTTAATACCACCGAATGATATTAGCATTTTTCACAGTTGCATCAAATTCTTGACTTGTATTCAATTTGTGATCCATTATAACCCCTGATCCTTTTCAGCAGTACTTCCACCTAGCCAGTTATTCCCCATTGTATATTGGTGTGTTTGATTTTTTTTTTTACTTCCTAAATGAAGTACTTTTCACTTATCTTTACTGAATTTCATCTTGCTGATTTCAGAGCAATTCTCCAATTTGTCAAGGTCATTTTGAATTCTACTTCAATCCTCCAAAGTGCTTGCAACCCCTCCCATCTTGGTGTCATCTGCAGATTTGATAAGCATCATTTCCACTCCTTATCCAAGTCTTTAATGAAGACATTGAGTAGTGTGAGACCCGGAAATGACCCCAGTAGATACATCCTATCAGTCTGACAGGGAACTGTTGATAACTACTCTTTGACTACGGTCTTTCAACTAATTGTGTATTCCCTTAGAGTAAATTCATCTAGACTGCATTTCCCTAATTTGCTTACAAGTCAAAAGCCTTACTACAATCCAGATATATCATGTCTACTTTGTCTCCCCGTCCACTAGGCCAATAACCCTTTCAAAGAAGGAAATGAGGTTGGTTTGGCATGATTTGTTCTTGACAAATCCATGATGGCTATTCCTTATAATCCTGTTATCTTTGTTGTGCTTACAAATGGATTGTTTAAATTTGTTCAGCTGTGGGGCTGTATTTGTACAGCACTTAACACAATGGAGCTATTATCCTGATTGGGGTCTCTAAGCACTACAATAACAAAAAATAAATAATGATGCCTATTCTTTTGTTAGTAAATATATCAGAAATAGTCTGCATATAAATATTTTAAAAATATTAGCCCATAACAACGTAGATATCCATGAAATCTCACAAAGCTGATGAAATATACTTTTGACTGATTCAGTGCATGCAAATACAAACTTTCTACATTAAGAATATCCATAAGGATACTGGGTCTGACCAATGGTCCATCTAACCCAGTATCCTGTCTTCTGACAGTGGCTGGTGCCAGATGCTTGAGAAGGAGTGAACAGCACAAGGCAATTTATCAAGTGATCCATCCCCTGTTGTCCAGTGCCAGCTTCTAGCCTTCAGAGATTTAGGGACACCCAGTGCATGGGGTTATGTCCCTGTCCATCCTGGCTAATAGCCATTGATGGACCTATCCTCCATGAACTTATCTAATTCTTTTTTGAACCCAGTTATACTTTTGGCCTTTACAACATCCCCTGGCAACCAGTTCCACAGGTTGACTGTGCATTGTGTGAAGAAGTACTTCCGTATGTTTGTTTTAAACCTGCTGCCTATTAATTTCATTGGATGGCCCCAGTTTGTGTGTTATACGAAGGGGTAAATAACACTTCATTATTCACTTTCTCCATACCATTCATGATTTTGTTGACCTCTATCACATCCCCCTTGAGTCATCTATTTTCTAAAATGGATACTCCCAGTCTCTCTTTAATCTCTCCTCATATTGAAGCTGTTCCATATCCCTTACCATTTTTGTTGTCCTTTTCTGACTTTTTCAAATTCTAATGTATCTTTTTTTGAGATTGGGCAACCGGGACTGCCCGCAGTATTCAAGGTGTGGACGTACCATTGATTTATATAGTGGTGTTATGATATTTTTTTCTTATCTGTCTCTTTCCTAATGGTTCCTAGGATTCTCTTAGCTTTTTTGACTGCTGCTGCACATTGAGCAGATGTTTTCAGAGCACTATCCACAATGACTGCAAGATCTCTTTCTTGAGTGATAACAGCTAATTTAGACCTCATCATTTTGTATGTATAATTGGGATTATGTTTTCCAGTGTGCATTACTTTGCATTTATCTGCATTGAATTTCATCTGCCATTTTGTTGCCTAGTCACCCAGTTTTGTGAGATCTGCTTTGGACTTAACTATCCTATCCTAAGTAATTTTGTATCGTCTGCAAATTTTGCCACCTCACTGTTTACCCCTTTTCCCAGATAATTTGAGTATGTTGAACAGCACTGGTTGCAGTACAGGTCTTGTGAGGACCCCGCTATTTCTCTCTCTCCACATACATATTTTGTTCTTTGTAAAAGCATATGCTGATACAATTAATCAGGTTCAAACTCTGATTGAACCAAGTGTTATAAGGAAAAGATTGCTTTACTTTTCTCAGTAGAGTTTCTTCTGTATGTGATGCCTAAGCAGGAAGATTAATTCTAATAAATCTTTCATATTTTACAATTAGGAGCATATTATTTTGCAATTTTCTGAAGCGTCTGTCAGTAGCCACTTTTTGAGATGAAATATCAGACGATATGGTCTATAGATCTATTCTGGCATAGAAATTCTTAATTTCATGTTCGTATTGTGCCACGTTTTCTCCCATCTTCAAATCAAATATGAAACAGATTTGGTAAGAATGCCTAGAAAGCTCCTTATAATTTTGTAAATGTAGAACAATATTCAGTTACCAACAGTCTATAGTTAGGCTGCCATGGAGTAAGTGAGTTACTCAGGTTTATTTGCATTAATTTAAATCTTCAAGAATCTAGTGTGTTCACATGCCCTTATTTTCTTTGTCAACTTAATTGCCATAAGGGGTCAGTCTTAAACAAAGTGGGCATGAGGGCATGGAACTGAAGTGATTAAAGTAGCTGAACACTCTCTTTGCTGTAGCCAATCAACCTCCATTTCTGTATATCCCTAAGTAATATTAGGAAGGAGTGGTATCCTCAAGTAATGTTTCTTTCATCCAATATTTTTATATAGAATACTTTTAAGGGAAAAAAATTAAAAGGAAATGTCTCAAACCTCTTATCTACAACATATTCAAGTCTGTCCATCTAGGTCAACCAATGTTTTATTTCATTACAGGAAATAGTCCTCTTGAATGCAGGTTATGGTCATCTATGAACTATCTTCTTGAGCTTTCCCCTCAAAGGTGAAGAATATTGGGTATCAAAATGATCAAATTCTTAAACTGGATCAAACATATTTTCAGGCTCTACCTAAAACTAAGTATACATGATGTGTATTTTGCCTCCATTTTGTAACTTACTGATTTTTTTAAAAAACATAAATAATAGAATTAAGAATCTTTTGTACAAAAAGCATTTCTTCCTGCATGTACAGGGCATAAATTGTATGTATCTTTACATTAAAGTTGTTCCATTTACTGCTGATTCAAAATGTACTTTTGTTGTTTTCCTGATTATAAATGTGAAAGTTCATTTTCAACAGCTATTATACTATCAGCAACAACAGTTGATTAAAAAGTCTCTTTGTACCTTATTGTTTTATGCATTAGGAAATCTGAGTAAAATTAAGTTACCCAGGACAGCATTGTTGCAACTCAGCTTCCATGTGCCTCCTGAAATAGTTGCAGGATGATGCATTGGTTTTCTGTCATTTGCAACTCTGTAGGTGTCAAATACAGAATGGCCACCTCTTCACTCCTTTGCCACATTGCAAACCTCTTAGTGGCTTAATGACACTTAATTATTCATCCATATAGGGCCAAATTCTCAGCCCTGCTTGTGTAGCTATTATGATGCACAACCCTTTTCAAGTTCCCCCAGCTGGCTGCCAGCTAGAATTGACAGGGATGTGAGGATGTTGAGGTGGTGATGGTGCTGTTCTTGTTCAGAGCCTCACCTGAAATCTGCCCCAAAATCTTGAGTTCAGTTTATGACAGAAGAACTTGCTGAAGTCTGACTTCTCCCTGGGATAGGGGAGGAGTTGCATAGCTGTGCAAGCTGTATGTGGCTACACCAGGAATGTGCTTCACTCCTCCAAACCAGACACACTTAGATGAAAGGAAACCTAAGGTTATGGGACTGCTAAGGGCTATATGCCACAGATGTTCCTGCACTCAAAAATAAAAATTAATTTGGTAAGTATCTAATGTTTGAGCTTTTGCATCTGCAGCTCTTTCTAAATGTAAAGCAGAGTTAAGTGTCCACACAATGCATTTAACAGCTGGCATGTTTTCTGCATTCCTGTGTTTGCATAAGAGATCGTGGATAATCAAGTTATTGTGATAGGCAAAAAATGGCAAATAGACAATTTCCATCTATAAAGACACTTGCCACATTTGCCCTGTTATCAGAAACAATAACTTATAGGTGAAGGGAATCTTCTTGATGATCTTGTCATACAGTTCCTCTAATGATGTATCTTTAGGAGGACTGTAAAGAGAGACAGTTTCTTCACCCAAGTGTCTGCTTCAATGTGTTTGTAGTGTTTGCCATTGTCCTTCATAATGTACCAATAATCAAATTTATCTTATTTCCTCAGATGTTCTTAATCCTTTCACTCCAGCTGAAAGCATCCAAACTGAAGCATTTATATTTCAGATATCTTTTTTTTAATGGACAATATCAGCTTAAAAATTCAATTACAAATTCCTTTCTTGTGTTACAAATTATTCCTTAGATTATTAATGTCATGATGATGTACAGGCAGGAGCAAGCAGCACAGAGAGGCACATGTGATTGTAACAGACATTAGTGTTGTTAGTAATAACCTAGGTGTACTGAAGCCTATATCTTAATTAACTCTTTAAATGCCTTCCATCACAACCAAGTGAAAGAACTGCTTTATCTGATTTACTGTTCCACTCTTTATGCTGTCAGTACACTTTGGATTTCTCAGTTTGGCAATGAAAATAGATTAGTCAATTTCACTTTGCTTTTAGTCAATTTCACATGCAAAGAACACATTTTATAAAATAGAATATCTGTACTCTTGGTAAAAAAAGAGTTTTGTATCACAGAAGGAATTGTTGATGATTTTAAAAGAAAATCATTCATTCTACAATATTCTTTTTAGTTTCTCTTATCCATGCCCCCATCTTGGAAGTCCCTACCAGTGCTATGTGGACTGGCAACATTTGGCCACAGCGTTTCAGATGTCTGGTGTGTCCTTTGCTGAAAAGGAAACAGCTGGGTATTTTCTGACATAATGTGCCTAATCCACCTCTGCTGTCATCTTAATTGCTGTTGCTGTTTTTTTAAGTCCTCTACAGAAGGTCTTTGTAATGACAAGTGAACAGTTTACGCTTCATAAGCATACATAAAGAAAGTTGCTGCTAATTGGAGGGGGAGTAATGCAGTTATGATTCCTCAATGTTTAAGTTACAATTGGTTAAAAGGACACATTTTGGTTAGTATTTACACTGCTATATAAAATTCTATCCAGGGTGAAATTTGTTTGAGAAGGTCTGACCCCAGAAATGACTATTTTGGAGAAAGAAGAGATGTTTGTTTAAACCTTACTTATAATACCAACATCAGCATTTCTATTACTGTTTTATTTCTTATTTTATCTGTGGTTGTGAACTGTTAATGGATACAATAGCCAGTCATGTCACAAGCCGGGGAGGGAGAATCCCGGTCATACCACTGAAGAACTCCTTTTTTTCCATACCCTGCCCTCAAGGCTTGTTGCCGTAATCTTCCAGATTAATAGGACTCTTCAGAGCCCAGCAGTGATGCCCCTTAATCTACCAGAGGGGGGTTATGTTGAGTAATGTACTCCCTTTCCCCTCCACTGCTTACCCTAAGGGCTTAGCACACTGCCTCAGCAGCACTCCCAGCTCCTAAGAGGTTGAAGGGGCTTGTTTTTAAACTTCTCTCTCCTCCAAAAGTTACATTTCCGTAGTATAGATAGCTATAGATAAAGTACTCTTACAGTTATATGCCAAAACTTGTTTTCTCTGAATGTTAAGATGTTTTCCTTTTTGCTCCTCCTTCCACAGATAACAATATCTTTGGAGAGAATCAGCCTGGAGCCTTGCTTCCTATAATCATTAAAGGGCTGAAGGTGTCCCTTAACTCCCCCTTCCAGCTTGCTGACTCACTTTGTCAGTAGCTTGTGTGATATGAGAAGATATCATTCTTTAGAATCAGAACAGGGAAAGGAACGTTGTTTGCACTGAGAGAATCATAGAGATGACCGTTCTTTTTTTCCTAAAGTATTCAGTGTGTAATTGCTGAAGACATTTCAAGGCATTCTAATGAAGTGTACTGTCTGCCAGTCTGTGTGCTCTTCCTAGAGAACCATCTGTTACACCTCAAATATCTAAAGGTCTGCCATCATTTATTGCACCAAACAAATCAATTTCTTTGTCTGACATGCAGTAACTTGTGAATGTGGCCTCCTAGAAGGTAGTTTGTGACCATGCAAACAGGATCTTCTGTCCATTGTTGCCATATAAAAAACATTTTCTCATGACTCATCATAGCAAATTTCTGATATCAGACCGACTGATGTGATTTTACTTTACTTGATAACATATGTAAATACTAAAAAAATCCTGAATGATTTTTCTCTTCACTCAGTCATTGTTACATCATAAGCTTTTTCTTTTGGTAAACCAAACCTTTCTTTGTAATACTCTGTAGGTCTTGTGTATAAAGGCAATTTTGAACTAACATGGCCTTATTTTAACTTGATTTACTGTTCCTTTAATTAGATTATTTGTAGCTGAAACACGTAACCTAACAAATCTTGCTGTGTCATGTTGCAGCAAATAAAGATATTTCAAATTACGCTGTTTCATGGTTACCAGAAGGGTTCTTCTGATAAGCATGTAGGCCTTTACAATACAAGGATATAGGGCCCAATCCTGCAGCATATGAAGTCACTGGGACCTTAATGTGAGTAAAGGCTGCAGGCGCAGGCCTATAATGGTAAATTTTATGCTTATTTGCAAACCCATTACTCCCCCTTCCCTGCTGTAGATTCAAAGAACATCCTCACCCTCTCATTCATCTGAGATGGTTCATTTCTTTCCCCCTAATACTTTGACCTATGAGAATACAAGTACTTTTTTGAGAAGCACAGAAATGTCCTATTGTGAGATTCCTTACCTAAGAGACTCTTAAGACTTGAGCCTAAATAGGTAGTGGTCTTCCATTATTTTTTCCATTAAACAATATGGAACTAATTAAGACCCTGAAGCACATGTGTAACTTTGCACACGTGTGTAGTCTCAAGGACTTCAAAAGGCCTACATGCATGTTTAAGTCTTTGCAGGATCAGGGCCTAACAGTGCAGGAATTCTCAGATTTCCTTCCTTTTCACTGCACTATATTGAACTACCCACATAGTTTAATAGGGTCCTCTACTAAAACCTGACCCACCAATGGAAATCAGACCACAATACAAAATTCACCATCTTGTGAAAGTAGTCCCGTAATACCCAAACCTGAGGAGGTATTAATGAAAAAGCAGCTTAAGGTAGGTGAGGTGAAGAGCAGAATCCATTGTGAAAAACGCTCAATGAAAATCTTAATTACTGTGTATAGTGCCTTACCCCACAGTGACGGTACCCTAGAAATGCCTTAGAATAGATATTTAATTGGACCTAAACAGTTCCCCCAATCCTACCTCCTGTGAGTTTATTTTTTTTATTATAAAGTAAGTTATTGTTCTCTCATTCCCACAACCTATTTGCTAGGCACGTTTGGTACTGTACATACAGTAAGTATGCCAGGATTCCAGTAACTTGATTGACTTGTTTACAGAAGAACACACATTATGTAAATAGTCTACTGTACCTTGTCCTCTGGAGCGCTGCACGTACCTATAGTAGTACTGTTCATAGTAAATGTTCTGGTAACTTTGCAGTGGTCAGGGCATATTTGTTTAAAGCCTGATAGACATTTCTTTACAGCAATAATATTTGTAATCCCTCTTGCTTAAATTGCTTGATAGTAATTACCATTGCAGACTATGTGGCTGTGGGCATCCATCCATTTTAGGTACCTTAAATTGTTAAAAATCAGCTTCCCCCCCACCCCCTTTGAAACCATTTGGAAAAGAGAACTGTTGAGCAGATGCCAATAATAAATCCTGCTGAGATCTCTGTATCCTCCCGAGAGTACTGCCTGTGCCAACTGGAGACTGACTGGCATGAATTTGAACTCTCTGTACCACTTGATATATTGTGCTTCAAACGGACCAATTACAATAATTACCAGCTCTGTGGCTGGGGCTTTAGTGCTCAGTCTGCACCTCATGCCCCAGCTAGCTGGCAATATGTCCAATCCTACAAACTCTCAGTTTTTCAAATAAAATGAATGCAAAATGAAATACTTAGAAAAATTAGAAGAGAGCTTGAACTGAAATTAAATGCTAGCCAATGGTAATGGTGTTCATGATGCAAACGGTAGATTACTAGAAAGTTATAAAGTTAGGCCCAAATCCTGCAATCAGTTCAGCATGGGCAGACCCTTTTGCATGGGGGTCCAATTGCAGGATCAGTGCTTGAAAAAGTACAGTGGGGAGCACTTTATAAATGTCTATAGATTGGTAGAATTTCTGCCTTATATTTCAATATATATTTTTAAGACTGTGAAAATAAATTAGAAAAAAATCTGTATAAAAAGGAGTGGTATACTTTTCATTAAGCCATTGTTACTTTTCAGTTGTCTTTTACTTTTCGTATCAGAATCTTAACTCCTTCAAAAATACATCATTTTTATTACTCTGCAAAAGGTGTTTTAAAGAGAAAATGTTTTAAATCATTTAGTAAAAAAAGAAGTTAGTGAGGAGGGATTCCGGTAACTTTTAATAACAATTTATCTTCCCTTGATGACTGGGGCTGCCCAATAGCCACCTGCCATGTCATCATTCCACTAGGAACAAAATCTGCTTCAAGGTTCTTGTGTGGAAAGTCACCTGTGTTGGGATGTTGACTTGTGTCTCGGCCCTCCACTGGGTATATTGAATAGTTGTTGAAGAAAACTTTAATCTTAAAATATTTTAATCTGTATTATTACTAGTCCTTTTCATTGTTTCTAGTGTTCATAGAATCATAGAATATCAGGGTTGGAAGGGACCTCAGGAGGTCATCTAGTCCAACCCCCTGCTCAAAGCAGGACCAATCCCCAACTAAATCATCCCAGCCAGGGCTTTGTCAGGGCGTTGTGACCTCTCAATGTCATCTTAATTATTCTGCAGCAATAATAGCATTCCCTTTATCAAGGAGGAAGGGGAACTGGTGGCATAAATCTGTCATAAGTTCGTGTGACCTGACATATGCTTCAGATGGACTATTACAATAATCACTTGTACTGCTGTAACTTTGGCTACTTGGCCTGTGACCCGTGTACCTCAATTAGCAGAATACATTGTGTTATCTAGATAGTCATTTGCATGTGCCCCAAAAGTATCTAAAGGATTTTCATTCAGAAAGGTGATGAAACAAAAGTAAATGGATGAAATTTAGAGGTGGGCAAATTAGTGTAAATTACAGGTAGTTAAGTCAGTGTCTAAATTAGTATCACTTTGCATACTGAGCAGCCCGAAGAAGGTGTAAATTAAGATGGAAGGTTGGCACTTTAACTTATTCTTCTTATTTTTTCCCGTTAGTTGTTTTTCCTATCAAATTACAAATTCGACTCTCTTTCCCTCCCTTGAGTCAGGGCTTTTCTTGACAGAGGAAAGTTTATCAGTTATACTGGGACAATAAAATGGTAGAGTTAGACCAATACAGTTTCATGAATTCTGGAATAAGAGTGCCTTTTCCAAAGCGATGTGAGCTAAACCAAGAAAAGGCGTTCTTATACCTGAATAAGAGTGTCTAGGGAGTGTCTAGACTAGTATAAAAAGTGGTGGTGGTGCAGGGTGTATTAGTGCCGTTGTAAACAAAGAAAATTATGAATTCTTGAAGGGAAGTAGGTTAGGAACTGGAGGGGAATAAAGATGGGAGGCAATTCTATTTGGTGATTCATATATTTTATGATGATTAGAGCATTAAAAATTACCGAGACAGATTTGAAGAAGTGAGACTTGATATTTGAGTGATGGGAGAGGCAGTGCTAAGGAGGGAATGGTCAGCTGTAGCACTTGAAGGGAGGGCCAGTTATTGCAACCTCTGGTTCACAATCATAAACTGGTTACACCTGGGTAATTTTTCATCTCTTGTTCTTAAACATTTAATGGTGCTACTGGAAGAGATGCTGGGTCATATTGTTCACCTCCCAAGCTGAGTTTATTGTGCTCTTGATGGTTCCTCTGGATGCCTTCTCTGCTTTTTTAGAATTTACTTTCAAAATGTACCATTTTCTTCAAAATCATTCAACAGAGAGATTCCCCAGGACAGCCTGTATGTAATCTGTTGACTTTTCTTATTCAACAGGCGAATGTTTTATCTTGTAAAGGAAAGGGGAGCATACACTGAAACAGTTCAGAAATGCAAACAGTGTTGGGGAAAGGAGAATTTGCTTTTTGTTCCTTCTCCGCAAATCATTATTATTATTATTATTATTTATTATTTATTATTATTAAAACAAACACCTCTGTCTACAGGGAAAACAAGCTATTCCTCACCTTTCTTGGCTAGTTATGTAGATGGTGATTTGGAGCCAAGTGAAAAGTGGGAGCGGGGGTATAATATGTAGGGATAAATGAGTAAAATGTTACGGTACTGCACTGGGTTTCAACTGCCCAACTCCTGTCAGTTTCATTGGCTTCAATCTTGTGCAATGCTGAATATTTTCCCCACTATCTCCTTTCTGAAGACTGGTTAATTTTTAAATTGGATCATCAACATTTTCTTAGCTCTTGAAGTTTATATTACACAAAGTTGAGCCTTAGAACAACCACAAACCTCACTCCCTTCTGCTCTAAATGCTAGGTGTGTTTCTCTGACCTTGCCTTTGCTAGCATAAACATAGCACATAGTACAGTGTACTGTGTACATATAAGATATTACATTAAAAATAAAAAATCTCATACAATTTCCCTCTTGGGAGAGGGAGAGGAAGAGAAAGAAAGAGCACATGTGATAGATGCTAATCATGTTCCTTAATACATTTCTGGAAGTTGCTCAGATACTACAGAGATGAGGGCTTTTTAAAATAGAGTGTATCTCCAGCACCAGTATTTCACAAAATGGTTGGGCTTTTTTTGTTTTGTTTCTTGCATGTTTCAAGAGGCTTTGTTTTCAAATTGTATTTACTAAATCCAACCCAAAGCTACCTAATAAGATACAAAATTGACCATACATGATTAGGAAAACATGGACTATTATCCAGCGTATCTTAACATTGTTTATGCAGTCCCATTTGTGTGCATGACTCTTCATAGAACAAATAAGTCAGTTAGTGGCTTGATGATTTTATAATTTAATTCAGATAAAATATAGGAGGAAAATGGCAAATAAAAAAAAAGAAAAGAAAAAAAGAAGAAATATATCAACTAGTACTTTAGGTAAAGATTTTTAAATACATTTTCCTTCTCTCTCCTCTTATGAAGGTCGCATTTTTATATCAATATTATTGGACAGATATTTTGCATCTATAACATGCCTTTTAGACAAGGATAGCAAAGTATTTACAAATATTAACTAACATGACATGAGATAGTTAAATACAATTATTAGTTTAATTTTACAGATAAGTAAACTGAGGTATGGAAGCTAAGTGAGTTGCCCAAGACTATATAGTGAATCAGTGGCAAGGTCAGTATTATACTCTAGATTTGCTCTACTAGAATATGCTGTTTAAGGAGACAGGGCCAGATTCTCAGCTGATGTAATGCTAGTGAAATCAGTGGAGAGGTCTATTTACACCAGTTGAAAATCTGGCCTACAGTATGTAGTATTCCCGTGTTTCCATTCCCTCAATCAAATCCTATCTTTTCGTAAAGATGCTGTTTGAGAGAAACCACAACAGTACTTCTGTGTTAATGCTGAACTCTTCTTTCTTTTAGCTGCTTTAAAGTGTTGAATTTCTCTTTGGGGATGTGTGACTTAATAACATTACAAACAACTCTTTATCTCTGTGCAGGGAGATAATTACTTTAACAACCAAAGTGCTACATTGACACTTTGGAGGTCTTTTGTGTGCATCTAAGTACCCAAAGCAGCCCAGAGGTGTCAGTTATGGGTACTGCAGCAGCACAGATCTTGCTACTGCTGTCCTCATCTTCAGTCACTATGGAGAAAACCATCTGCTTCTGCTTTGGTTTGGAAAGGGGCTTGGGTTCCAAAGTGCCTTCCCCCCACAGCCCATCCCTGTCCCTAGCTGCTGTGTTTACAAGAGCAGTAAGGGAATTAATCACTTGGATTAAAAACATTCCAGTTTAGTTCTAATTAAAATAAATAAATGAAAATCCTGCTTGCATACACTGACATACAAAAATAGTCTTTGTGTGAGAAGTAAATCTACAAAGTTTATCTTTCTTAGAAACAAATAAATCTACACCTGCTCATTGTCTTTTTTATATTATAAACTTATTTATAGAGTGTCCTTTCCTCCCACTCCTACTCAAGATGTGCAGAAGGTAGACACTCAGCACATTCATGGGTCCTGAAATAATTTTCAGGGCCTGTGAAATGTCATCATGTTGCATAGCTTTGATCTAATGTGCTGGGGTACCATGAAAATATCGTATTTTAATGTAAATGTTATGCTAGCCAAAATATTTGAAAGTATCTTTCCTTTTCCTGAAGCACTTTTGCAAATTTAAAGTATAACCAATAACAATAATATATAGAGAGACACATAAAATAATAAAAGCTTTAAAGTTTGTATTCTTTGATGAGGTGGACGAGGCTTTCTTCCAGCAACTAATGGAAGTTACTAGATTGCAGGCCCTGGTTCTCATGGGTGACTTCAATCACCCTGAAATCTGCTGGGAGAGCAATACAGCGGTACACAGACAATCCAAGAAGTTTTTTGAAAGTGTAGGGGACAATTTCCTGGTGCAAGTGCTGGAGGAACCAACTAGGGGCAGAGCTCTTCTTGACCTGCTGCTCACAAACCTGGAAGAATTAGTAGAGGAAGCAAAAGTGGATGGGAACCTGGGAGGCTGTGACCATGAGATGGTTGAGTTCAGGATCCTGACACAAGGAAGAAAGGAGAGCAGCAGAATACGGACCCTGGACCTCAGAAAAGCAGACTTTGACTCCCTCGGAGAACTGATGGGCAGGATCCCCTGGGAGAATAACATGAGGGGGAAAGGAGTCCAGGAGAGCTGGCTATATTTTAAAGAATCTTTATTGAGGTTACAGGAACAAACCATCCTGATGTGTAAAAAGAATAGTAAATATGGCAGGCGACCAGCTTGGCTTAACAGTGAAATCCTTGCTGATCTTAAACACAAAAAAGAAGCTTACAAGAAGTGGAAGATTGGACAAATGACCAGGAAGGGAGCATAAAAATATTGCTCAGGCATGCAGGAGTGAAATCAGGAAGGCCAAATCAGACTTGGAGTTGCAGCTAGCAAGAGATGTTAAGAGTAACAAGAAGGGGTTCTTCAGGTATGTTAGCAACAAGAAGAAAGTCAACGAAAGTGTGAGCCCCTTACTGAATGAGGGAGGCAACCTAGTGACAGGGGGTGTGGAAAAATCTAATGTACTCAATGCTTTTTTTGCCTCTGTCTTCACGAACAAAGTCAGCTCCCAGACTACTGCACTGGGCAACACAGCATGGGGAGGAGGTGACGAGCCCTCCATGGAGAAAGAAGTGGTTCGGGACTATTTAGAAAAGCTGGACGAGCACAAGTCCATGGGGCCGGATGTGCTGCATCCGAGAGTGCTAAAGGAGTTGGCAGGTGTGATTGCAGAGCGATTGGCCATTATCTTTGAAAACTCATGGCGATCGGGGGAGGTCCCGGATGACTGGAAAAAGGCTAATGTAGTGCCCATCTTTTAAAAAGGGATGAGGGAGGATCTGGGGAACTACAGGCCAGTCAGCCTCACCTCAGTCCCTGGAAAAATTATGGAGCAGGTCCTCAAGGAATCAATTCTGAAGCACTTAGAGGAGAGGAAAGTGATCAGGAAGAGTCAGCATGGATTCACCAAGGGCAAGCCATGTCTGACTAATCTAATTGCCTTCTATGATGAGATAACTGGCTCTGTGGATGAGGGGAAAGCAATGGACATGTTATTCCTTGACTTTAGCAAAGCTTTTGATACGGTCTCCCACAGTATTCTTGCCAGCAAGTTAAAGAAGTATGGGCTGGATGAATGGACTATAAGGTGGAGAGAAAGCTGGCTAGATCATTGGGCTCAATGGGTAGTGATCAATGGCTCCATGTCTAGTTGGCAACTGATATCAAGTGGAGTGCCCCAAGGGTCAGTCTTGGGGCCGGTTTTGTTCAATATCTTCATTAATGATCTGGAGGATGGCGTGGATTGCACCCTCAGCAAGTTTGCAGATGACACTAAACTGGGAGGAGTGGTAGATACGCTGGAGGATAGGGATAGGATACAGGGGGACCTAGACATATTAGAGGATTGGGCCAGAAGAAATCTGATGAGGTTCAACAAGGACAAGTGCAGAGTCCTGCACTTAGGATGGAAGAATCCCATGCACCGCTACAGACTAGGGACCGAATGGCTAAGCAGCAGTTCTGCAGAAAAGGACCTAGGGGTTACAGTGGACAAGAAGCTGGATATGAGTCAACAGTGTGCCCTTGTTGCCAAGAAGGCTAATGGCATTTTGGGCTGTATAAGTAGGGGCATTGCTAGCAGATTGAGGGATGTGATCGTTCCCCTCTATTCGACAGTGGTGAGGCCTCATCTGGAGTATTGTGTCCAGTTTTGGGCCCCACACTACAAGAAGGATGTGGAAAAATTGGAAAGCGTCCAACGGAGGGCAACAGAAATGATTAGGGGACTGGAACACATGACTTATGAGAAGAGGCTGAGGGAACTGGGATTGTTTAGTCTGCAGAAGAGAAGAATGAGGGGGGATTTGATAGCTGCTTTCAACTACCTGAAAGGGGGTTCCAAAGAGGATGGATCTAGACTGTTCTCAGTGGTAGCAGATGACTGAACAAGGAGTAATGGTCTCAAGTTGCAGTGGGGGAGGTTTAGGTTGGATATTAGGAAAAACTTTTTCACTAGGAGGGTAGTGAAGCACTGGAATGCGTTACCTAGGGAGGTGGTGGAATCTCCTTCCTATGAGCTTTTTAAGGTCAGGCTTGACAAAGCCCTGGCTGGGATGATTTAGTTGGGGATTGGTCCTGCTTTGAGCACGGGGTTGGACTGAGGTCTCTTCCAACCCTGATATTCTATGATTCTATACCCACAACCTATTGAATGTGATACAATAGACCCACCATGATAGGACTAATAAAATGTTGACTCTTTAAAAAAAAAAAAAAAAAAACCCTTCAGATTTATTTCAGAAATAACTAACTTTTAATGTTCCTATAGTACCTCCACTTCTGAACTCTGAATTCATACTGCTTCTGCAACTACATACTGTACATCCACTACCTGAGGAACAAGCCTATTCTATCATGCACATTGCATAATATTTTTCTCAAAATGGAGCACAGCTCTGCAGCAGAGTAGATTTGATGGCTGTAGAATCACAGAATACATAGAGTGCTGTTCATAATACCTATCTCTCTTTTCTAAAGAACTTTAAGATGCAAAACCTACTCTATAAGTGCAAAGTGCCGATTTGCTCTTGTGCATTGACCACTATCAGCCTGTGTCAAGACTTGGAAAAGACTTGAGTCCTTCTTGCCAGTGTTCAGGAGGAGTTGATAAGGCTTGGATTTTGGGCCCCATTCCTGGGTTACTGGCAGATTCATAGATATTAAGGTCAGAAGGGACCATTATGATCATCTAGTCTGACCTCCTGCACAATGCAGGCCACAGAATCTCACCCACCCACTCCTGTTATAAACCTCTCACCTATGTCTGAACTATTGAAGTCCTCAAATCATGGTTTAAAGACTTCAAGGAGCAGAGAATCCTCCAGCAAGTGACCCATGCCCCAGGCTACAGAGGAAGGCGAAAAACCTCCAGGGCCTCTTCCAATTTGCCCTGGAGGAAAATTCCTTCCTGACCCCAAATATGGCGATCAGCTGAACCCTGAGCATATGGACAAGATTCACGAGCCAGATACCCAGGAAAGAATTCTCTGTAGTAACTCAGATCCTACCCCATCTAACATCCCATCACAGGCCATTGGGCCTATTTACCATGAATATTTAATGCTACAGGTAATATTGCCAACCCTCCAGGATTGGCCTGGAGTCTCCAGGAATTCAAGATTAATCTTTAATTAGAGATTATGTCATGTGATGAAATCCCCAGGAATAGAGCCAACCAAAATTGGCAACCCATGCTACAGGGGGGTATGTTGGCTGAGTGATGGACCTGGGGCTAGAATTTGAACCCATTTGGCCTCTGTTCAAATGCCGCTGAGATGCAAAAATGGATTGCTCCTGTTGGAGAGTCGAACTAGTGCTTTGAGTGGGGATTCAAACCCTAGCATGGTAGGAGCTGGGGGAGAGACAATTCAATTTCACCCAGACCACACCACACGGTCCATTGTTTACAGCCAAGCTCTATAATACAACCGCATTTGCCCCAACCCCTCAGACAGAGACAAACACCTCCAAGATCTCTATCAAGCATTCTTACAACTACAATACCCACCTGCTGAAGTGAAGAAACAGATTGACAGAGCCAGAAGCGTACCGAGAAGTCACCTACTACAGGATAGGCCTAACAAAGAAAATAACAGAACGCCACTAGCCGTCACCTTCAGCCCCCAACTAAAACCTCTCCAACGCATCATCAAGGATCTACAACCTATCCTGAAGGACGACCCATCGCTCTCACAAATCTTGGGAGACAGGCCAGTCCTTGCCTACAGACAGCCCCCCAACCTGAAGCAAATACTCACCAGCAACCACACACCACACAACAGAACCACTAACCCAGGAACCTATCCTTGCAACAAAGTCCGTTGCCAACTGTGCCCACATATCTATTCAGGGGACACCATCACAGGGCCTAATCACATCAGCCACACTGTCAGAGTGACTGCACATCTACCAATGTGATATATGCCATCATGTGCAAGCAATGCCCCTCTGCCATGTACATTGGTCAAACTGGACAGTCTCTACGTAATAGAATAAATGGACACAAATCAGATGTCAAGAATTATAACATTCAAAAACCAGTCGGAGAACACTTCAATCTCTCTGGTCACATGATTACAGACATGAAAGTTGCGATATTACAACAGAAAAACTTCAAAACCAGACTCCAGTGAGAGACTGCTGAATTGGAATTCATTTGCAAATTGGATACAATTAGCTTAGGTTACCTTGCATAATGACTTAGCCACTCCCAGTCTCTATTCAAGCCTATTTCCCCTTGTTTTTTCCTACCCCCATCGCCCCAATGTTCCTCAGACGTTCTTGTTAAACCCTGGATTTGTGCTAGAAATGGCCCACCTTGATTATCATACACATTGTAAGGAGAGTGATCACTTGAGATAAGCTATTACCAGCAGGAGAGTGGGGTGGGGGGAGAGAAAACCTTTTGAAGTGATAAACACCCATTTTTTCATGGTCTGTGTGTATAAAACATCCTCACTGCATTTTCCACTTTATGCATCGGATAAAGTGAGCTGTAGCTCACGAAAGCTTATGCTCAAATAAACTGGTTAGTCTCTAAGGTGCCACAAGTACTCCTTTTCTTTTTGTGAATACAGACTAACATGGCTGCTACTCTGAAAATTCAATCCTGTGACAAATGTGAGGCCTTGTGGTAAAGTGGGATTCGAACCAGGAATTTGATGTTTAAGTTAATTTCAAACGTGCAGCTCACCCCACTGCGCCACCCCTCAAAGGCCCACTAGATGGCGCTCTTTCAACGAGCAGCGAACCCCACTTTCCCCGCTCCCTAGCGCTCCGGAGACCCTAATGGCCGGGCTGCGCCACTGCAGCCTTTTCCCCTGAACCTCGACGGCGGCCATCGTTGCTCAAGACCACGTGACGCGGCGGCGACCAATCAGGACGCGGAAGGGGGCCCGGACTCTCGTCCCTGTGGCCGCCATTAAAGAAAAAGGGGCTCGGAATTAGACGGGAGAAGAATCCCCCGCTCTCCCCCCCGCCCCGGCCGGGACGCGACATGGGGGCGACCCGCTGACGGGAGCCGGGCGCTCAGGATGCCGCGGCCGGGCAGCCGCCGACAGAGGCACCGCTGAGAGAGGAGGCCCGCCAGCGGGGGCTTCGGGGCACCGACCGCGGCCGCCGCGTCCCTCTGTCTCCGCGCTTGGCGGCGGGGCCGGAGCCAGTGGGGTTCGGCCCCTACCCTGGGGAGATTTGGGGGTTCGCCCCCCGTCCCCGGAGATTCCCCAGTTGAGAGGATTCGGGGTTCAGCCCGCCCCTTTGGGAGGGCCCTCCCCCGAAGAGACCCCGCGGTCCCTCCCTCCCCGGCTAGGGAGATCGTGGGGTTCAGCCCCCCTCACAAGAGACCTCTCCATCTGACGATTTGCGGGGTTCGCACCGGCGGAGGGAACCCCCCGGCCGCGGCAACTTGGTGGGGGTCGGAGATCCACCCATCGGTGGGGATTTGGTGGGGTTCGGCTCAACTTTGGGGTAGGCCCCTGCTGACGAGAGACTTCCTGGGATCCATCCGCCTCTCTGAAAAAACTGGGGCTCACCCCCTGGAGAAGATTTCCCCTCCCCCCGCGTCGAGGAGACGGTGAGGGTCGCCCACAGTTTCTCTCTTCCGCTCCCCCAGCGAAGAATCTTCACGCACAACGGAGACTATTTGGGTTTCACCCTTCAGATAAGAGGATTTTTTTGCGGGGAGTTATGCTCACAAGAAAACATACCTCGCTGGGCTGCTGCTGAGGGCGCGTTCGGGGTCCCCTTCTCACTCAAGAACCCCCCCGGCGGATTTTGGGGGACACCCCGGGAGAATTTTACCCCACCCTTGGGAATTCTTAAAACTTATTTGGTTTCTGACGCCTGAAGTTTTTTTCTGATCTAATTTTTAATTTATTTGGAATATATTTTGAGGGGGAGAAGAATCTGACACCCCCGCTTTACTCTCTTCCCCTCGGACTCTTATCGACCCACAACCACTCAGCCCCAGTCATTCCACTCTTTGCCCCTCTCATCTGGCGAATAAGAAACAAGAAGAAGAGCAGGGAGGTTGCTGGATTAATTGCCCCTGTTGGATTATTTATTCCTCAACTCCCTCGTTTGGCGACTGAGATAAGAGTGAGGGGTCGTGAAACCATTTTACCTCCTGCCCCATTGGATTAATTACCCCACTTCTGTCCCCTTGCTGGATCAGCTACCCTCTTCTCTCCCCTTGGTCTTCGATTGAGTGGACAAGAGAAGCAAGGAGGATTGTGTATCTTAATCTCCCATCGTTGGATTATTGACCCTTTCCTCCTTTTCTCCCCTTCCTTGTTTTTGTCTTTGCCCTCCTGTTTTGGCAGAAGAGGAGGGAAGGTTCTGACTCTTTTGCGCACTTTTCACGGCTCCCCCCCCCCCCCACCCCGGCTCTCCCTCTCCTGTTTGTGCAAAATCCCTTATTTAACTGTATTATTTGTGCGTGTGTAACCTCCCTCCCCCCTTTCCTTCTGTGTCTCTCCCTCCCGGGCTCGCTGTCTCTCTCTCTCTCTCTCTGTCTCTTTCTTTCTTGTCGGAGGCTGTGGGATAATGGCGTGTGGGTTGTGGCTGTGAGGATGAGTTCCTGCTTCGTGCCGAACGGGGCCAGCCTGGAGGATTGCCATTCCAACCTATTCTGTCTGGTAAGTGTCCACCAGCTGCAGACACGCTGTTCACAGAGAGAAAGAGGTGTGGTGGTGGTTTTTTTTTTTTTTTTTTTTTTGAGGTGGGGGTGGAAGGGGTAGTGGAAGCAAAGCAGCCATTTTTAGCATTGCTTCTGCTGGATGAGTCCTCAGAGTAGGCCTTGCCTGGAACCAGCCAGCTTTTCCCTGTCCCTCTGTTCCCCCCACCCCACATCATTGCCTGTGTAATATTGTCCCTCCCTCCTTCTCTTGTCTTTTCTGGCCAGTATTACCCCAACACTTTGCTTTCCCCTTCTGTTTCCTTCTCCCCAACTTTTTCTGCTTTCTATTAATCTTTTTAGCTATACCTTCTCACATCTTTATTTTAGTCCTGGCAGGAGGTGGTATGTAGCTGCAGTACTCCCCTTTCCTCAGGCAAACTTTCTCTGCTGCCTCTCCCGCTGTAGTGACGCCCCAGAAAAATCTCAACTAAATCCTCCCGTTTTCCTTGCTTTCTTTTGTCTATCATTTTTCTCTTAAACTGGTTTTGGTGATATTTTTTGTACAAAGGCACATGTGCTATCCTATACTTGTGTTGTGCACCATTTCACATCCTTATTTTTTTTTGTAACCGTTAAACTGTTAATCTTCACTTTTGACAGCTCCTAAAGCCAGTTTGATTTGGTTTGGAATATGGTACACTCTTTTGTGGCTATGGGGATTGCTGACCTGTTTCATTTTCCTTTAAATACAAATTAATCAGGTTGACTGGTATTTATTATTATGGAGGCTGTTTTAAGTAAAACCTGTGTCTGGCTGTTCTTGCTGGTGTATATTTTGGGGGAGGGGAATCTGGGCAGTTTGAGTATGTCTGCAGGATACCAGTATGAAGGCTGCATCAGGTCTGGAGCTCAGTATGAGCAACATCTTGTTAAGTCTTTCAGAAGTACCAACTGTTGCGAATTCCTTAGCAACACTGAGTCCGAAGCCTCATCTTCCTACTGCAGTGGTGGAGGCTACCCTATTAGATACACTGTGCAATAATCTTAATTGTTGTGTCATATCTGGGGGAAGAGGAGAGATTAGAACCCTGTGGGAGAAGGGGGGATGGTGTTAGCCAGTGCAAGGAACCCCTTGTATATGCTCATTTATGAGGCTGAATCCATTTGGCACCTCCTGCCATGCATCTCGAGTCACTGTTCCATTTAAGAAGTGGTCAGGGTTTAATCCTTGATCTCTTTGGTACAGTGTTGCTTTGTAAACAATAGTTCAAGAATAGAGATTACCTGTGCTAATAGGAAGATATAGAGCAAAACAAATTGTTGTGGCTAACAGGATAACAACTTCAATTTCAGACTTAAGTTAAATGCAGTTTTTTGCAGAAAAATAACTTATGATTTAATTTTGGGAGTAGGAGAACGGGAGAATATGATGGCATTTGGATATAGTGGGTGCACTTGAAAAGTTGCAACTTGATGTATTCCCTTTCTGTTAAATAAGGAATTCTGTTATTAGCGGTAGATCTTTCAAAGCACTGGTAGTTAAGGGTGTTCACTGAAGGTAAATCTATTATATACAGTTTTCCTGAAAGCTTTGTATAATTTTCAAATGGACAGAGGGAGCATACATGCGTAAGATCAAGGCTAAGGAAAAAAGTGTTTGCCAAGATACATGATTAGTCTATAACTGTACAGTTAAAATAGTTGGAAAACAATTTCATTAATGGTTGCTGTTCACCTCTTTTTTGTTTTATCAAGTTTTGCTAACTTTAACAAGTTGGGGAGACAAGGTGGGTGAGGTAGTATCTTTTACTGGACCAACTTCTACTGGCGAAAGAGACAAGCTTTCGAGCTACACAGAGCTCTTCTTCAGGTCTCCTCTGCGTAGACCAAAACAGCTACAACAACAGCGCAAACATTTAAGAACTTGGTCAGTTTTATTGCAACTTTGCTTCTGGTATTAATACTTACAACAGTTATTTAAAGATAGAGGTAAAGCAAGGTGCAGGTCATAGTTTAGGATATAAGCTGTCTTCCTCATCCTCACATTCACCAGAGTACAATACATTTTAGAAATGTTTTTGGTAAGTTTTGGTTAAAAGCATAGGATCGTGGATTATTTATTTATTTTTTTCCCCCTTTTTAAAATCACAGAACTGGGGTTTATGTCTGGTAGCTTTTTGCTAAGAGTCCTATTTGCAACTTCCTTCTAATGAAGGAACTAGAAGTAACTTCAGGATTTAGTAAACCTTGTTTCCCCCAAATGTTTTTCACCTAATTTTTTTTTCTGTTCCTCTTCCGCAGGCTGATTTAACTGGGATTAAATGGAAACGATACGTATGGCAGGGTCCAACATCTGCCCCAATTCTCTTTCCGGTAACAGAGGAGGATCCCATTTTGAGCAGTTTCAGTCGCTGTCTGAAAGCCGATGTACTGAGTGTTTGGCGGCGCGATCAGAGACCTGGACGCAGAGAGCTGTGGATATTTTGGTGGGGCGATGACCCCAATTTTACTGATCTTATTCATCATGACCTCTCAGGTAAAAGAGAATGGACTGAACAAAATCTAGTCAATCAGTCAACAAAGGGATGCTATCTTCCATACTTAAAAAGTTCCCACTTTATAAACACTACAATGGATAATGACATACAGTTTATTTTCTATAGTGATATGTCATATTTACAGCTTCCATCACCTTGAGTTTTTATGGTGGTGGGTGGGGGCCTCCCAGGAAACCGAATTGCTATGATCGTGGAATCTTATCAAAACTGAACTTCTATCTTGAGTTGTGTACTGATACAGTTGAGTGTCTCTCTGTGTTGAGGGTGGCTGTTTCTACTGAGAGAGATGGTGCTAGATATTCAAGGAGCAACTTTTTGCCCTTTTTAATTTTTTTTTATCCTATGCTTTTTGAAAACTAACATGAGTCTCTCAAATTTGAAAATTCTATCCAATCTAAAACAAAGAAATGCAGGACCCTGTGGCAGTGGCTTAGGTATGGGATGAGTTAATATTCTTAATGTTTGGTATAACCTCATTTGTAGGTGGTCAGAATTTATCTTAAATCTCCATGCTATTTTTAAGGTATGGGGGAAAAAATTAGGGAACCAGATGGAGTTGTCTCTGGAAATTTTCAAAATGAAGGTGCCTAAATAAGGCACCTCAGGGAGCATGGAATCCTGAGAATCTTGTGTATTAAGACTCTCTTGTTTTCTTTCAGAAGTGCTGAGTGCCTGTTAAAGTAGGTTACTGTCAGAAGTGTAAGCCATCATCACCTTTAATGGTGAAAGTCAGACCATTCTTACTTGGATGTCTAAATTTAGATTTTGGTGCCTAACTTTAAGTATCTTATTTTTGAAAATTTTGGTTTATGATTTTATTTTCTAACACACAACTTTTTTTAATATAATCTTGTTGACAGATGAATGCTTCCTGTTTTGTGTTTTGCTTGGAGAGCTAATTTTTAAACCACTACCTTTGTGTACAGTCTCCCCAGTAGGCTTACAGATACGTATTTTTTATACAATAATATTAAGAAGTCATATTGTTGTACGTAGACTTTGGAATAATGAAAAGCATTCATATTGCAGAATTGTAAAGTGAAGTCTAGTTTTGTAATGTAATGCTTTTGTAATGCTTTTGATAAAAATGGAAGTCTGTGAGTACTTGTTCTTTTCAGGGAAACTTTTTCTGTCAGATGAATAAATGGTACTTGAGAGAACCAGAATACATTAATACACTCTGTGTAGTTATGGACATTCCAAAAAGCAAATATGAAGTTGAAGTGTCGCTGAGCAATCTGATTTGAAACAGTCTTGTAATCTGTAGAATTTCCATATGTACAGCAACTTTATAAGAAGGAGCTTCATGTACTGGAAAAGACTCAAGTACTAAGATTACAGATGTTTCTGATATTGTATTTGAGTTAGCAGGAATTGTAATACTGCTGCTACTACTACTAACAACCCTGGAAATGGAAACTCCTCTTATGCAGTAGTCAGCTACAGCTTCTGTAAGTTTGCTCTATGAATGTCCTCTGTCCCGACCTGCAGGGACCATCTTTTGTATGGTGAGAAGTAACTTTGATTCCATGCTGTTTTTGTCCTGGGCTACACCTGAGTAAAGACCAACACTTGTGTAGAAGTTTCTCTGTAAGTTTTGGTATGCTGTTGTCCGCTATGGCATAGGGTGAGACAAGAATATTAGATTTTTTTTTAATAGATCATGATCATGAAGTTAAACCACAAGTCCACATAGGACTGAGCCCAAGTTTCTAAACTTGTCTGCTGTATTTAGTGTGATACATTTTATTTGGTCAATATCTAGCATTTTTTTTTTTTTTTTTTAAATCACTAGTGGGTAACTTAAAGTAGTAATCAGGAGGAACCTGGTAAAAGATACCACTAGCCTCTGGGGGGGGATACCTTGCAGCTGAATTCCCTGAGCTAATGTCTGTGATGCTCACAGATTGTCTTTGGGACTTCAGAGTAGATGGGCTGGCATATGTCTTCCTGGAAGTGAACTCGTGAGTTGTCTTACCTAGAATTAGTGAGGCGCTTGTACAGAATTGGTTGTTTGCTCAATCTTATCTTTGGGCCTGTTTTGGATATTTAATTTGTTTAGGTTGGGGATGTTTGACCATTGATGTCTGCATTTCAGTACAGGTTCTATTCCATACCAGTTTTGGCACAAGAGATGTTTGGTTTCCACACAGATTCTGAGGCTAACAGCTCATGACTCGTTGATCTTCCTGGTGGTTAAACATGCCTGACCTCTCATTCCAACAAGGAAGTTTTTCTGGGGTGGGGGAGAGAGCCTCCAAAAGCCATTAGCAGCTGTTACAAGGTTCTAGTCAGCTTGGATCCTTATAACCAGAAGCAGTTACATAAGTGATCTATAGGCAATGAAGAGCTAGGCAATGAATAGCTGGGACGTTGCCTGAACCCTGTTCTTTTTCTATGCAAAAACTTTGTGTGTGTATGTGAGTTATAACTGAAACCAAACAATATTACTTGGCCTCATCCATAGACATAGCAATGAATTATTGGTTAGCGGACAGTTTTTTTTTTTTTTTTTATTAATCCATTCTGCTCCATCCTTGTTACACTGTTCATGGAAAAGATAAATTGCTTCCAGGCGGAGGCCCGCTATCTGTTCTGATCCTTGCTCATATTGTTTGGTGAAAACAGTGTGGCTATAATGAATTACCAGGCATTATCGATGCTATTGTTTAGCAAACTGATGGTGTTGACTGTCCTTAAGGTGAGATGGGGAACTCATTATGTTTAAGAAACATCCTCCTGATGCTAGAGAGTATGCTGCTTATTGCTGAGTAACAATCCTCGTTTAGGGAAAGTGATTTGAAAAGGTAGCAGTTATTCAGTTCCAGTCCTGCTTGGATAGCAGTAATGGTCTAGATTCTGGCCTCCCTTTGGAGTTGAAACTGCTTGTTATGGGGCCATAAATCATTGGGCATGTGAAACTTCTTGGCAGCTATTGATTTGCCATGAGTTGTAGCTTGACGTTGCTTATGTTTTGGAAGTGCTCTTGGTGATGAACAATTTGCTGAGGGATATGACATATGGAATCCTTCAAGGATCTTTCTTATTACCTACAGGGTCTCCTGGCAAGATAATGTCTAAACATACTAAAGTGTCAATGTTTTTTTTATATAATATGCGATTGTATATGTCTTGCTCTGTGGAAGTTCATTCTCTGCACAGGGAGAACATTTGAATAATTTTGCCGTCTGGTTGTAACTGAACTCTCTACATTGAGCCTTGGGTGTAAGTCTTGTTGCTGGTAGAGGTGGTTGATGTGAGGGGCTCTACTCCTTGTTTCCCCAATTTATGAGGGGATTGATTCAGAGGTAGTGACTCTCTGGTTAAAAATTTTCATGTCTTTCAGTCACACCTTTTCTAAGAGTGCCATTTATCAAATGTTTTAGGAAAACTATTTAATCTGCTGTACCTGTGGCAACTTTGCAATGGTATTGTCTTATAGCAACAGTGAGGCATGATCATAGTAAATCCCTCCCTGCAAGGCTTAAAGTAGGATGTCTCCACTACATAAGCTTGTTCAGAATGCTGCAGCACAGTATCTCACTGGCTTGAGCAACCATAGTTGTATTACACGTTCTCTCTGCTCTTCAAAGTGTCTGACTATATAAATGCGGGGGTTGAAGTTGGTAATGTTGGGTTTTAAATGTTGTATCAGTCCAGATCAGGGGTGGGCAAATGTTTTGGGCAGAGGGCCACATCTGGGTAGGGAAACTGTATGCAGGGTTGGGGTGCAGGAGGGAGTGCAGTGTGCAGGAACGGGCTCAGGGCAAGGGATTGGGGCAGAGGAGTGGTGTGGGGTGTATGAGGGGGGGTTGGGGTGCAGGAGAGGCTCAGGGCAGGGGTGTGGCAGGGGGCTCAGGGCAGGGGGTTGCGGTGCAGGAAGAGTGCAAGGTGCAGGCAGGGGGCTCAGGGCAGGGAGTTGTGGGGCGGGGTGCAAGAGGGGTTCGGGCTCCGGCCCAGTGCCGCTTACTTAAAGCGGCTCCGGGGTGGCAGCGGTGTGGGCCAGGGCAGGTTCCCTGCTTGCCTGCCTGCCCTGGCCCCACGCTATGCCGCTCTAGGAAGCGGCCGGCACCACATCCCTGGGGGGGGGGGGCAGGGTTCCATGCGCTGCCCTTGCCATGCCTCCAGGTACCTCCCCCGAAGCTCCCATTGGCTGCGGTTCCCCGTTTCCAGCCAATGGGAGCTGTGTGGGGCCGTGCCTGGAGGCAAGGGCAAGGCACAGAACCCTTCCCCCCCCGGGGGCCCCAGGGACGTATGCGGGCCGTAGTTTTCCCACCCCTGGTCCAGGTTGTGCTCAAGACCTAATTCTGAGGCAATAGTTGTACTTTGACTTTCACCCACATTTTAAGGAGTCCACCATTGTGCCTTTGGCTGGCAAGTTACACCTTTTATTATGGTGAGCTGTATAATGTGGAACTCTCTTTTTTTTTTTTTTCCCCTCCCTCTCTCTCAGTTCATCTTTCTTAACTTCTAAAAATATCCTTTTAATTTGCATGTGCTTCACTACTTTTGGCCCTTTATTTACTAACTTCTTCCTTTCCTTTGTACTAGACTCCTTGTTTGTTTGTACAGCTCCCAGCATGCTTTGGTGGGGGAATAATTTATACGTTAATGTTAGTCTTGGCTCTGCATTAGACTTACGGGAAGGTGCAAGCTATAAGAAGGAAAAGTAATGGTTGATATCTAAAAGTTTTTTCAGAAGTCTGTGCAGGCATGCATATTTGTTTGTCCTTCATGTTAAAAATGACAAGCAGTCTGGAGCTATTGTGGATTCCAAATGGCAGCAGATATTTCTGTATCTTGGGCAGGGAAGTGCATAGTGCAGAAATTCTCCAACTTTCATAATGGGGACAATGTTGTAACAGTATGTCTCATGAATCTCTTCTCCCACTTCCAAATCATGTGGACCAGTTAAGTACTAAGGTATCTTTAGCTTCTAATACAGAAACCAGTGTAAGAGCCAACATCATGTGACCACTGTTCTACACGCTCCTAGCAAGTGGTCCACTAAACAGTTTGAGAGCCACTTCACTAATGGTTTACTCACTTCATTGGCAATGCTTGCTTTTGACGTATACGCTTCTGTTTGATAAATGTCACACTACAAAACTTTGCACCAGATGTCAATATAGTGAGCCTAAGTGTCTGTATGTTACAGTGGTTAACAATAAATCTTTCTCATCCTCTGCCTGCTTCTAGAGCCTTTGCCCATTAAAGTTCACTGTACAACATAGTCTTAAGCATTTTGGTGTCCTCCATGTGGAGGTATGTCCATTGCAGCAAAACTCAGCTAATAAGCGTTGCTCAGTGCTGTTTGTACATTCTCTTTACAGAACATCTTTATTTGTGTTTTGTATCTTGCTACTTGATATGCATAATAGCTTGAAGGTGCTGTTGATTTAAATCTTTCCAGCTCTTTGCTGTGCTGGCAATAATGTCTATGTTTTAAATCTGTGGAGTAAGGTGAAAATTGCTACTGCATTGTAAATGTGCACTTTTGGCTCAGGTGGTGATCTACTTGTTCCAGACTGAATATCATATGCAGAATGTGCCTTTAGAAATTCAGGGAAAAATTCCTTGATCACTGAGGATGGTGTTTGTCAAAACTCCTCCAGTTAAGTGAAATCCATCTGTATACATAATTACTCTCCAAACTTAAAAAAAAATAAAAAAAATTTTTTTTTTAAGTTTTAATGTGGTTAAATGTCCCAGTTTATATTTTACACTTGCTTGCAGTTTTCTCTTCATTGTGGCATATGTGTGTTCTGTACAGTGTCAAAACACAATGTTGCCATGTCTGGCTTGACAAGCTAAACTTGATCTTCATGAAAAAGTTAAAGGACTGAAGCAATCTTAAAATCCCTATAAGCAAGCACAATATGTTATTCTAGAAGTGTAAATATTCTGCTTTTTTATTTTCCTCTGGGAGGATGGGTAAGGAAGGTAAAACATTGATGAATACATTATAGGTAATATACACATTACATTCAGACTTTTTTGCAAAGACTTAATACTTCCAAAGACAAGGCTAGTTTGTGTTTTGTTGCAAATATAGTGACAATAAGTATGGTATAATATAGTTTAGTAGAATATGTGATCTTGGACTGTAGTTCATATTTGAACTGGTTCTCAGTCAAGGAAACTGTCCAAACAGTGTGGATGCCCAGAGGCTGTTCTGTGGAACACACATACACTTTAATCCTATTTCTAGGAAAAAAGTGTTGTTAAATGCATTTTTAATTGGTCTGCTGCATTTGGGCATAGTTAGAACTTGTTCTTACATGTGAAACATCTACTCTGTGTAATACCTAGTAATTACCATTTTCATAAGAAATGAATGATGTATTGTAATTTTTTCTTTCCCTATTAATGTTTTACTTTTAAAAAATATATATACACAAACACAACCCCCCCACAAACATAAACTATGTATAATACATAATAGTCTTGTGTTAACCATTTGCTACCTTAACTATAGTTGAAACATTTGATTATATGTAATATGAACATTTGTATTACACAGTTAACAAATGTTTATAAAAATCTAGTTTAGTTTCAAATCTTATTCTGCCTTATTTCGTGTACAGAGAGATAAAGAAGGAAACTTTTTAGAGGAGGGGGGGAAAAGAGAAGAGGACAGAAGGAAGTAGGGCAGACAAGAGGAGGTTATTGCAACTTTTTCTAATAGTAGTAGAATCTTGAACTCTTTGTCACTCAAGTCAACTGGATAATTCTTACTTTTTAAATCCAGTATTGGTCAGTTTCTTCCAAAATTTAATCCTTAATGTAAATTAAGCTTTGATTTAATTTTGGAATATGGTGTGTGGGGTGTTTTTTTTTTTTTTTTTTTTTTTTTACTGTAGCACTTGGCTTAAGGCTTTATTGTATTTGATAAGCTTACTACTATTTCATACTGCATCAGCTGACAGCCCTCCTGCCCCCCCCCCCTTACGTTGAGTTTTCAGTACGATGTGTGACTTGCTTAATGCAAAACTTTGATTTATACAGTCTGTATTTATGACTGGGCTATTAAATGAGAGCTGTTAAAGCAGTGGTGGGCAACCTGCGGCCTGTCAGGGTAATCCACTGGCGGGCCACAAGACAGTGTTTACATTGACCGTCCGCAGGCTCGGCTGCCCGCAGCTCCCAGTGGCCGCAGTTTTGCGGATGGTCAATGTAAACACTGTCTTGTGGCCTGCCAATAGATTACCCTGACGGGCTGCAGATTGCCCACCGCTGTCTTAAAGGAAATTCTTTTTGCGGGGGTGGGGGGGAGTGGGTACAAGGAAGGTGAGCAGTAAGCTTTTTAAAGCCTATGCGTAAATCCTGATACAAGAAAGTAAATGCAAGAAAATTTACACACACACTGAGAAGTGATTTTTTTCTTCATATAATTAAAGTGATGTTAAAATGGTCATTCAAAGTGCAGGGTGAATTCGTTTGTGATAAGCGTAGTTTGCTGTTGCTTAAAACACTTTGAGTTCTCTCTCAGTACATGTTAGATGTTTACTGAATGTTGAATATAATTTAAAAATATCTTCCTGATTTGTTTATCCTCTTCGTAGCTTGGGTCACAACAACTATGGCTATTGGTGCTGTTTCTGAGCTCTGGTTTGCACTATAAACATATGTCGGTATAACTATGGATTTTCTACACCCCGAGCGACTCACTTATATTGACCAAACTTCTAGTGTAGACAGCTCTATGTCAATGGGAGGGCTTCTTGGTATGGTGGAGTATCTATGCCAACGAGAGAAGCTCTCCAGTTGGCATAGGTAGCATCTTCACTGAGTGAGTGCTACAGCACTGCAATAAGTGTAGACAAGTCCTGACATACTGGAGGAAATAAAGCTCTTGGATTTTGATGGGTTCTTGGAAATGTACACTTTAACATGTTGAATATTTGAGTCTCATGTTTTCTGGTTTTGAAAGTTTCAAACCTGTTTTGTATTACTCTAAGTATACATTAAGCAAAGGATGGTTTACAGTAAAGGGATGCTGACAAGTAACAGTTTGGCCACAAATCTAGATTTTTTTGGTAGCAAGTAGTGTTTTACAAAATCTGAGTCAGAAACACTTCATGACAGCTTTCTTCAAAACTTACTACAAGTTTTTTGCATTAATCAAACCATACTTTCACACTTTGCAGGTGACTCTAGAGTACCTAAAAGTAAAATGAACTGTAAACAAAAATGAAACTGACTTTTTTTCATTGGGTGGGATCTAGACTGAGGAAAAAGAGAGTAAATAGCAAATCTGATGAAAGCAAACGAGACTTTTAAAACTGCTTCAGTTCAGTTTCTAGAGGTGGCAACTTGAGTAAGTAGTTTACTTAAATATGAACTATTTTGTCCTGGCCATTGCTTTCAGTAACACTTCCCTCCATTTTGTACATTTTAATTTCACTTGACTTAAAGATATTTTTTAAATTTAAAATGAATATGTTCCGAATGCAATGCAATACTGTTGGGAATGAAGTATTATTCATGCAGGGACAGGGGAGAAGCAAAATGAACGTTAATCTTGTTTCGTGGATTATAGCATACACCATTGTTGGGAGAGGGAGGAGAAAGGAGAACTTGATGGCTAGAGGACTGGTAAAAGTGATAAGGTATGTTTTGTTTTGTTTTGTTTTTTTTTAACCTCAGGGTTGCCAGAAAAAACTCCAGTTAGGTCAGTAGCTATTTGAAAGCTTACCATCTGAAGACTTTTAAATGGCTTATGTGACGTGATGGTCTCAGTCCAGGTCTCAGTAGATAGGTGCCTATGTTATCCTCACCACTACATTATTAGGGCCCTACCAAATTCAGAGCCATGAAAAACGCATCACGGACTGTGAAATCTGGTCTTTTGTGTGCTTTTACCCTATACTGATTTTATGGGGGAGACCAGAGTGTCTCAAATTGGGGGTCCTGATTGAAAAGGGACTCGTGGGGATCACAAGCTTATTCTAGGGGGGGTCGCTGTGCTGCCACCCTTACTTCTGTGCTGCCTTCAGAGCTGAACGGCCAGAGAGCAGCAGCTGTTGGCTGGGTGCCCAGGTCTGAAGGCAGCACCCTGCCAGCTGCAGTGCAGAAGTGAGGGTGGCAATGCCATACCATGCCTCCCTTGCTGCTGCCTTCAGAGCTGGGCAGCTGGAGAGTGGCAGCTGCTGACTGAGGGCCCAGCTCTGCAGGCAGCAGCACAGAAGTAAGAGTGGTAGTACCATACCATGCCATCTTTACTTCTACGCTGCTGCTGGCAGCGACTCTGCCTTCAGAGCTGTACTCTCGGCCAGCAGCCGCCGCTCTCCAGCTGCCCGGCTCTGAAGGCAGCACCACCGCCTGCAGCAGCGCAGAAGTAAGGGTAGCAGTACTACAAACTCCACCCCCTACTATTCCTCCCCCCCCCCCCACCCCTTTTTGGGTCAAGACTCCTACAATTACAAGACCCTGAAATTTCAGATTTAAATAGCTGAAATGAAATTTACAATTTTTAAAATCCTACGACTCTGAAATTGACCAAAATGGATGTGAATTTGGTAGGGCCCTACGCATTATGTATGCTACAGAACTGTGTGTGAACGTTACACTGCCACTGCTTGTACTGTTTATCTACTTTTATAGCCCACTGAGTGCCTGTATTGCAACCGTATAGTTCGGGGGTGGCCAAACTGTGGTTCACAAGCCACATGTGGCTCTTTTACCGTTAAAGGGTGGCTCAGGGAGCTCCCCCAGGCCCCTTCCCCCATTCTCCACCTACAGGACTGAGGCGGGAGGGGAAAGCTCAGGACCTCTGCCTTGCAGTGGGGTGGTGCAGTAAGGGCTTCTGCCCAGTGGGGAGGTGGGGTCTCAGGGCTTCATCACTATGGGGCTCACCTGCCAGGGCTTGGCACTTCAGCAGGAGCAGGGCTGAAGCCCTGAGCCCCGGCAGGCATGCCCCAGCTCTCAAACTTCTGAAGATTTTCATATGCCGCTTGGAGGGCCATTAAGTTTGGCCACCCCTGGTATAGTTCTTGATGATTGTGTACACACAGAGCATTTCAGATGAGTGTTGTCAGTAGGATTAAAGGGACATCAAGGCTTCTTTTAAAAACACCCCCTCCTCTCTCTCTTTTTTTTTTTTTTTTTTTTTTTTTTGTTCACCCTTAAATTTAAGTAACTAGTAACTTCTAAGATTATACTAACTGAAATAGATTAGAGGACAGAAACTATTCCTCCCCCGCCCCCCGGCTTACTTTGTGCATTTGATGTGACTGTGTACAGTCAGTTTCACTGTTTCCTTGTTACTTGGCCTCCCCTGTTGCAGTGAGACACAGAGCAACCTGGAAGAGAAACTTAAACCAATGTAAAACAATTGGCAGGGAGACTTGGGCAGGTGGTGTGCTTAAATTTTTTTTGTTTGTTTTTTTTTGTTTTTCACATGGACTTCAAGCACATCTGTAAATGTGAATTAGTTTTTCCTTACGCTGCTTAACCTGATCGTATATATATGTACGCTTATGCTTATTTAATAAATAAATAAATAAAAAAGTAAAAACCTTTATCCTGTTTAGCCCTCCTTTTTTTGTAGGGATATACAGTTCATTCAGACGAAGTAAACAGACTTTTTCTAGATATTTACTGCCTAGAGAGAGAGTGTTATCTCAAGCCCACTCATTTTAAAGCTTGAAAATACTATACTTAAAATTTTGCTTTGCGTCCATCATCCTGGAAACCAGCATCCTTTCAGGCTGTAGTCTGCTGGATGGCAGTTTTCATGTCCTTGGGCTTGAGGTTCTTTTTCTTCATGCTGTGCTTCTGAGAGTAGAAGGGTAAGATTGGTTTAAAAAACCTCCAGCAAAGCAGCGTTGCCAGCCCTCATGATATTTTATTACTTAAAGCCACAGTTCCTGGTGACAGGTGATGTGGTGATCTCAGCATTCATTTAAGAAGGAGAAAAAGGGGTTGTTTCTTGCCCTCGTGGTTGCAGAGAAAAGCTTGAAATTTTGATGAGTGCACCTCAAAGGCTCAAAAACCAGAAGATTTTTTTGGGGGTTTTTTTTTTAAGACACTCTCATGAAGTTTGGGGGCCTGATTCATGACTTTTGAGAGTGGTGATTTTTGGTAAAGGATTTGCTGCAGGTTTCCTTCAAACAAAGTCTTGCCAAATTTTGCTATTGTCCTGGCAGAGACTGCTGCTCCGTGCTTTGCTTCTTTCTGTGCTTATTCCATCAATGAGGGGTAACTTCTTTCATAGAACCAATCTTTTGTTCGTTTCCAAAGACAATTGCAGGTGCAAAGATTAAATAACTTTTTTATTAGGATCTATGGAACATCTCTCAAGGTCGTTAATGCCTTGAACTATTTTCATCTGAGAATGTCAGAGTTAGTATTTTGGTAGAATTGAAAAGAGGAAATGTGTTTCTTCACCAGTTGATCGCCTGATGAAGAAGGAAGGCAGCCAGTCCAAACAACTAGGTTAAAGTTTCAAAAGAGAAATATTTCAGCGATTTATAGCGATTATGACTATTTTTAATTGAAGAAACTTAATTTTCATGGCAAACAGAACTTTGTATCCCCATAAAACATAAATTCTAGAAACTTAAACCAGCTGAGCAGTTCCTCTATACAGAGAACAACATTGGAGTTTGACTTGAGTGCTCTATATACTTGGGGTTAAGATTTTTCTGGTGTCTGTGCTAGCTTGACTTCCTGTTCCTGCTGTTTGTCTTGTGGTAGCTTCTAGAGGTCTTAACTAGATTTGGCCCCCATCGTTCTAGGCACTGTACAATCACATAGCAAATGCCCCAATTACTCAAAACTTAATGAAAACACCTGGGACTGTGTGTGTGGTTTTTGTTCTTCTCTTGGCATGAAGAAGGTGATATCTGTTGGATCATTTCTAAAACTGCAACCTGCTGTTGTCTGGGCAAACATTAGCAACTTGTTTAATCTGTTTCCACAAAGTGCTCTTCTAGAATGTGCCTAAACTAGGAAAACTGGGACCTGTATTGCTCCACAAAAGACAGCAACAGTGGAGGCTATGCAGTAAAGAGAGTTCAGATCTGTGTTTTTAGCCTTGTCTTAAGAACTGTTTAAAGAGAAGCCTGGCACTGTTGAAGCTAGAATGAAAATTATGAATGTTAATTCCAAAATCTCTGTCAAACTTCTCATTCATTTGTACAAATATAATGGTGTATTAAACTGAGTATGTAAGGGACTTTTGAAAGCTGTTCTGAATTTAAACCCATTAAGTCCTCCCTATGCCTTCAAGATGATGTAAATTTGCCTTTATTTTGCAAGATACATACCACTTGCATTTGATTATTACTACATAGTTAGTCTTGGGAGACTGTCTCAGGATTTCCCTAACTGAGGAGTCTATTCTCCCTCTGTGCATAAACTCCCATTAATGTTAATGAGAGTTGCATGCCCATTGGGGGCAGAACAGACCCCCACAGAAAGCATCAAGTTTTACCCAATATTCTCCAGGTAACTAAATATCATCCACCTTCTTCTCCTTTACTCTTAATGTCCAGAACAATTTAGTTCAGCCAGAAGTGTTTTTGGTGGGTTTTTTGTGTGTGTGTGTGTGTGTGTATGTGGTTGTGGTGCTTGTACATTTTAAAAAAAAGAGAGAGATTTTACATATGGCTGACGAAGTACTTTTTCCCCCTCTCCCCCTCCAAATTTTGTACAATGTCTTTTATTTAGAAAGATTTTATATTAAACTTATCCCAGGCCTTTTAAAGATGACTTGCATTTGGATATCTGGAAAATTGAACACTTGTGGTACAATTTAGAATCCACTTATTTAAGAATAGAAACTTTTGGATATTGGTATTTTGAATTGGCCTAAAAGTGTATTCGTTCTTGCATGTCATAATCAATGCTTGTACGTATCCTACAGGCATTCCGTTCTGAAATTCAAAATCTAGGTTACTAACATATACCATATTCAAACATAGGGATAATTCACACACCATCTATCTTTTAGGTTTGTTCCTGCCAAGGAGAATTATTTTCATTAATTGAACAACAATCAATATCAGACTGAGCTGGGGGTGCGGGTTACCTTTTCATAACACAAATACTTAATTAACATTGTTTAAGATTGCACATGCTATTCAGTAATAATAAAGTAACCACTTTATGCAAAATGGTTCTCTGGAGCCAAAGATTTGAGATAAAGGGAAAGAATACTTAAAATAGATCCTGGTCTGATTCAGAGTGCCTGTAACATGCAGTCTGTTTTAATGAAGGTCTTTAATCTTCATTTTTTAATGTGGTAGGTGAAACTAGATGCTCTCCCAGCAGAGTATGGCTGTCTGGTCACACGTAAGCTGTCTAAATTTGCTATTGAAATGATTGTATGTTAGAATTTGACTAGTGTTGTTACAAATAAACTTGCTATAAACGTTCATAACTGTATTCTTTTTATGATTTTAGTATATACCAGAATTCATTTGAGACTGGATCTTAGTGGATATCTGTTCTTTAGACACAACCCTTAAGGAACAAAGGTTTCATCGAGAATGAGTTGGTGCAGACTAGATTAGTTATGAATACTTGTATAATCCTGATAGCATGCTAAATTCTGATATTGACACACTCTTATGGATACATTTGTAGTTTTAAGCCGTAACAATGGTTGATAGACTAACATTTTCTAGTGGTTTTGGAGGAAAATAAGAGACAGTGGTTATTTGTAGGAAAATGAAGTGGTTGGGGGAAAAAAACTCCCTTTCTCAAGAGCATGCTTTTGACCATTTGAAATGCAGACCCTGAATTATTGCAATAGGTGCAAAGATTCATTTCTGTATCTTTCCTTTCCCTATCTGTAGACTACTACCCCAAAACAAAGTTGGGCATAAAGACTGGAAATACCTGTTCTTAGAAGCACCATTTAAAAAAAGTAATTGATGCACGAGATTTTATTGTAAATTTGAGATCACTTAAAGAGCTATATAGAAATCAGCCATTTAACCTTTGAAATGGTGCAGAGTTTATTGTGCAGTTAAAGTCCAATACCATTAAGCTTTGTGGTTAATGTTTGTTCTGTTACGTTGCCTGTGTTTGCCAGGGTTTGATCAGACTGTGTTGAACTGCAAAGCTGCATGTATGGTAAGATGCTCGTTCCTGAAAGTATTCGGATATTTCTGAACACAGAAAAACAAGTATCTCCTTAGCTCAAACATTTTCATAACACATGGTGGTTGTTAAACTTGTAAAGAGCAACAACTGCAGTGCCCTTATTCCAGACCAATACTTGTAAATTGTTTCTTTCAGGGTGGATTTGATTTAAATCAATAGTCAGGAAGATTTGATTTAATCATGGATTTCTACATAAAAGTGCATTCTTGTTGGTTGGTATAACCTTAATACATATTCTTCACAACTCAGAGATAGATGTAGGTTTCATTTTTAGAAGGTACACACTATACAATCTGAAAAGTTTTCAGAATAAATCACTTTAAGGTTAGTTTTACAGCTATATTAGAAAATGAATGATTGTTTGGTTATTTCATTTACCAAAGGTAATTGAAGCAGATAGTTCACCGTCCAATGACTTCGTAAATATCTCCAGTTCAACAGGTTAATCATTAATATTTGGAGGATTTTCTTGCCATGCTGTGTTAGGAGAACATCACCAGACAGACATGTAAATTGTTTTATTTAACTAAAACAACAACGTTATGTATTCTGGATTTTTTTCTTCATCATCAAACATATAATATTTTAACTAAACAAGCGTATGAATTTTTGAATTTAGTTAAACATTCAATTTTTTTTAAAATCAGGTTTGTTTTTGTTAAAATTGTTTTTAACTAAAATAGTTAAAGGAAATATTTAAAAAACAAATTAAATTGACTGTGTCAGCCAGGTCAACATGAGAAACTTAAAATATTGGCTTCTGCAGCTAACTCAGTCGTCTTCACCTTCATTTTCCTGTTTGTTCATAATCTGGAAAAGAAGAACAAGCTTTCCTGCTTTTTCAGATCTCAAATAATTTCTCAGTTTGGAATGAATTATTCCAAAGGAAGAAAATATTCTTTCTACACCGGCAGAAGAAGCTATTGCTGTTAAAAGTGAAATTATCACTTCAACAGTCTCTGAATCCAAGTGCTTAAGTGCTTATAGCTTAAGTGATTTCCACCAGTTCACTGGTTTTGACTTTCTCTAAAACATCATCAGCAAACATATATTCCTTGAATCGTTCACCCTAAGCGCTGAAGTTTGTTTATAGTTGGCATTATGGAGGGATGATTGCTGGATGCATTTTATCAAAAAAATTCGATTTAAATTAAAAAAAATTTTTTTTTAAATCATTGATTTTTATCCACCCTGGTTTCTTTAGTGGATTACTGTATTTTCTAGTTGGCTTTTAAAGCAAATATCTGTGTTTTTGAAATTCTTTAAATAGCAGTTACTAATAAACTTAAACCTCTGAAGACTAGGAAATACAGAGTTAAAGTAATGTCTCTCAAACAACAGTCTCCCACAACCATAAATATAACGGCTCCCTGGAGCTCTCAACAGGCATTTGTGGGAGAGTGGGGGAAGAAACGAAACAAACCTGATCTATCCCTAACAAAATCAGCTACTTCCAGTGGTGTGCTGTGTAGTGTCCAACACAATTCTCTAGTCATTCCTCTTCTTATATGTTCACTGAACCTAACTGCGTTAGATCGAACTGCCTTGATCCAGAAAGTCATTGCGGCAAGTTGCCAGAGCTCATGTTGCCATCTGAGGAGATGTTTAAGTGCAACTGGAATTGGGGATTCTTCTCCCCTACCCCAAATTGTTATGCAGGAGGTTTGCATAGATGATCACAATGGCCCTATTGGTTCTAAAAATCTAAGAATGTGGATTTCTGAAAGGTGTGGGTGTGTGTTTTGTTTTAAACCTCTGTACTTTCATGGCTACCACTATCGCCTCCAGAGACTTTATTTATTTATTTATTTATTTATTACCATAGCATCTAGGAGCACTAGTGATGGACCAGGACTCCACTGTGGTAGGTGTACAAACGCAGACCAGGTATGTCAAGAAGATAAGGGAACAGAAAATTGCCTCATGCTGTTCACGCTCTTGCATATTCTTGGTGCACACCAGAACTTCACACCTGTGCTCATTCACTGGTTGCTGTGCACCCTCTCTGCCACATGGTCTTCCCTGTTGCTGTGGGAGTGCTAACTGTTTGCTGCCACATACATCACCGTGTGCCACACAAGTGTGTCAGAGCTAACTGAAGGCAGAGGAAATCCGAAGGATAGAGACTAGTAGATGTTTATGTGGCAAGTCATGGGTTTGTTCTTAGTAGATCAAGTGATTTGAGCATAGTTTAGCCTTAGCTAGCTTGTGTTCACTAAGCCTGACCTAAATTTCTATTTACTTTATTCTATTCACGACAAGGTCCACGTGGTTTTCCCCTCACAACTCTTCACCCTCTGTGCTGTCTTCCGCGTGCTTGGGGAGGGTACAGTCCTGAGAGCTCTCACAGGGACTTGTTGGGCTGCATTGCTCAAACAGGACTGAGTTAAGGTGACATTACCTTAATTCTCTTTCCTGGGTTTCAGAGGTTTATGCTTAGCCTCCCTCCAATTCTGTAATGGCACATGGCAAGATTAGGTAACCTTAACACTGATCTAACAAAGTTCGTTGGTAGGGAATATTACTAGGTCTTTCAGGAGCCTTTGGTACTGTTGACCCTGAGATGCTTTTATCATGGTATGACTGAGGAAATATTTTAAAGTAGCTCTACTTATTTCAGTTGGAGGGATCCCAGAACAGGGTGATAGGTAACTTTATCTTCCCAGAGGGCTCTCTGTCCCCCTTGTCACTTCTTGTCCTAATTGGTGTGTGAGAACTTGCTTCAGTGTCATCAGTATGTTTATGATGATCATCTTTATCAGTTATGGGGGCTGTAGGGGAGAGAGTTCTTTACTCTTCCAGTATTTTGGCAGAGAACAGGATCTGGATTAAATGTAGCTACCTTAAACTCATACCAGATAAAGAAAAAGTGGTAAGCATTTTGAGATGGCAAGATGCCTTCATTTACTTGCCATATGTAGATCTGATTGGATTTGTAATTGTTTCAGGACTCTCTGATAGAAACCGTGTCCAGAAATTCCTTTCCTTTCCTCTGGGGCTAAAACATTGTGCCCTTACACTCAAACACAGATGTTGGCCATAGACACCTGTTGTTTTGCTACCTCTGTAGCTTCTCAACATGCTGTCCCTGGGACTAATTTGTGAAGGGGACTGAGATTTCAGCGAATACTCCTCCTGCCTTTCTGAGTGCATTTTTCTATGTACTCAGAAGTGGTTGTTAATAGGCTCCAAGATGAAACTGAAGGTGCTGATCCCTGTCTTTAAAACAAAAACAAAACACCGAGGGGCGCAGCTGCATGGCAGACCTCTGTTGACCATCATGCAAGGTACATTTTCATTGGTAAGCTAACTGAAGGGTGGCAAGCAAAAGGGATGGCTGGACAGACTGTTCTTGCTTGTTAACCTTCTAATTGGGAATTACCTAATCTATACCCAAGCCTAGCTATGTTGTGAAAGCACAGCCAAATTTATTTCCTTGTCCTTACCTATGCTAGTTCTCTTGTCTGGACTCCCTAAAGGTTGTGAACGGGGGAGGAAAAAAAAAATCTAGATGCCCTGTCTTTTCTCTATTATTATCATGCTGCTGGAGGTTATGATGTATTTTTGCTACCTTTACCTGGGAAATATTTTTTTTTTCTCTTGATCTCATCCATGTGCTGAGACAGTAAGGGCCACCTGAAAATGCTTGTAATAAATGTATTGTGATAATTATGGCTCTGTATCTTGTGGCCAGCTGGTTTTAGAAACTTCAGCCCAATGCAAAAGCTTCTAGGGTCAGTTAGTATTTTCATGCACTGATTCTGGACCAGAATGGACAATGACCAGACTAGAATTTTAAATTAGTCTTTTGGTAGTGATCCTTGCCTTTTGATTTGTCTGTAAAGAAAGGTGGGTTTTTTTTTTTCTCTTTCTGTTTTTGAAGAACAAATATGAATTTATTGGAGACCAAATTATTAAGATAGGCAGAGGCTTACATAAGACTTTGAAGAGTTGAGCATTGAACAGTTATATTATCCGCTACATGAGCCAGATATTTGAAAAGGAGTACTTGTGGCACTTTAGAGACTAACAGATTTATTAGAGCATAAGATTTCGTGAGCTACAGCTCACTTCATTGGATGCATTCGATGAAGTGAGCTGTAGCTCACGAAAGCTTATGCTCAGATAAATTGGTTAGTCTCTAAGGTGCCACAAGTACTCTTTTTTTTTTCTTTTTACGGATACAGATTAACGCGGCTGCTACTCTGAAACTAGATATTGTTTGGACGCTTACAGCTTCCAAGCACTTGTCTGACAGCAGAATTTGTCCACTAAATATCTTGCTTTTTTGTGGATAGGAAGACTGACTGTCTGATGGTAAATACTTTTCTTTTCTTTGCTGTGCTATGAGACTAGACTTGAAGGTTTGCTGTTAAAGAAGGAGAAGGCAGGTAATAGTGATAGGCTGTGTTTTCCAAAGCATGTTTTTCTTTCCAGCTCTTAATTTTATAGTGCGATTATTAGACAACATGGTGATAAACATTAAGGCTATTATTATTTTATCATTTATTTTATTATAAGCATAATTTTCAACTGCCTATTCGTTGTTGAGGTAAGCAGCGCATGCTAGCCAAAGTCTGAGCCAACTTGCAAGCCAGTGTTACAATTTGTGCTGTAGCAGTGTTAAGTATTTCTCTTATGTATCTGAATATCTTTTAAATTTGTTTACTCTGGAAAAAACAACAAGATTAATATTGTTTCTCTAGATAATTTATATTGGCTATGCTAATAAAATATACAGTGAATGTTACTTAATAGATCAGTTGTCAACTACTTTTAGGCCTCGTGCTTCTTGGATTAACTGTAAGTGGTTAGTGTGTCGTCCCCTCCCCCCCCCCCCCCCACTGCATTCTATGACATTCGAGAAATTCATAGTGGAGCAAATGTCATTTATGCTGTAAATGAACCCTGGCGTTGACATATTTCAAGAATAAAAGGTTAATAGACATAAAAATTAAACATCACCATAAAGGTTTTCCTTTTTCCTTTGCATTGTAGAAGAGGAAGATGGCATATGGGAGAATGGACTGTCTTACGAATGTCGCACTCTGCTTTTCAAAGCAGTTCACAACCTGCTGGAGAGGTGTCTAATGAACCGGAATTTTGTGCGCATTGGGAAATGGTTTGTGAAGCCTTATGAGAAAGATGAAAAACCTATAAATAAAAGGTAGGCTATCTTATCTCTCAATTTTGTTTCACTGCTTAATTTACTGCTTAGGGTAGTGGATTTTTAACTGCATACTGAGAAGGAAATGGTTCATTGGCATGGTCTCATACTTTCTGTGCATGCTCTGTGGTATAAGTTGGTGTGGGACCATGGGTCCTGTGTCTTCCTGGGCCCCACTTCTGCACATTTGTTGAAATTTCCTTATACGAGAATCTGCCTGTGTTGCTGTTCTTGCATACTGGGTATCAGGTTTGATTCTCAAAAGAGAAGACAATGTCTTGATGTTTGCCTGCCCTCTCAAAAACAGCAGCAGATCTCTCCTGTACTGCTTTTCTTTCCCCCACCATGTATGGATTTTTGGGCAATCAGGACGAGAGTAGATAAAGGTGAAGCAGAGACTTCCAGAAAGGAATAGGAAAAAAGGGGTGGTGGGGTACACAAATAATGTAACTGGCCTGTTTCAGAGTTAAGGACAACACTGATACCTTTTTCTCTGGGCAAGTAGCTTCTGGGTCTGGGGAGCATTTTAAAGACCGGACCTGGGAAAAGGATAAGCCACGCATAGCTCTCTAGCCTGAGGCATTTGAAGAGGAAGCCACTTCCAGCACTCCTTTGCCAGAGAGAGCAGTGTGTGTGTGGGAAGGTGTTCTACTAGAAGGATGCACAGAATTTCATGGATGAGGACAGAAAAAAGACAATTTTGATCTTGGCTGGAGCAGTTTTTCAGCATGGTTCAAACAATGGCTTCACCCTGTCAATGTTACGTAGCAGTCAATAGCAAAACAAGGTTAGAAAGTAGGCTGCTTTCTCCATTCATAATTTTAGGCTTTTCTGATGCCTGTTTGTTACTTCTTCTGTGCTGATGTGCTCTACTCAAAATTTTTGAATTTGTCCGTCAGCTGTAGGCATCCTTTCCTCTTCTGTTCCATACTATTCAACCTAAACTTCTGCTCGCTCTGAGGCATCCTTGCCCTCTTCCTTTCTCCTGTTTGCTGGCAATAGGATCTGTAGAACATTGGTAAAGAGTGTATTTTTAAGCAGTTAGGTGAGTGTTGTCTTGGTGAGCTATGGGCACGGCCAGTGGTGAGGAATGGTAATTCCAAGGGCCATTTGAGTCTGTCTTCAGTTATGCTATTGCACCTTTGACCATAATCCAGTAAAAGTTGTCAAAGTGATGTGTAATGATCACTAACTTTATGTATCAGCTGGAAAAACTAATGGAAGCACCTGTATAACAGCAGTGAAATGGCTAAAGTTTTGACTAACCAATTTCTGTTAAACTTCTTTGCTTGATAATGTTGATATCTAGTAAATGCCTTACTACTGTGAAATGGGATGTAGTATACAACTTCACTGTTATAACGTGGCTAGTTTTAAAAAGTCTTGCTTAGATTAATAAGGAGAAGTGTATTTTAAGGCCTAGAATCTTCTTTTAAAAAAGCTGTGTAGGTGGAAACCCCTAGACTAAGCTCTAAAATCATAGGAGTCATTACTGTTTTTTCTGCTGGATCAAGTACTATTTCTTTGAGAGGTGTGAGAAGAAGAAGAAATTGTTATGTAGCCTTGATAACAATAGGCAAATGTAAGTAGTCTACCTGATAATCTGAAAGCTACCTGGCACAGTAACTTTTTGATGTGAGAAGAACGGAATAGTTTTCAGGAAAATTTGTGTCCAGCCTCTTCCAGTATCTTTTTTCCCTATCTCATCTCTAGATTCAGACTGACCACTTATGACAGAGTAGTGCCACTCGTGCACAGGGATGATTTATATGTGGTGCATGCCGCATTCACAGAACTATTGTGATTTAAAGCACTTCTACTGAGAGGTGTAGCAGTACTTCTCTATACCTTTTCATGACTGGTTGCTAGATATCACCGCCTCCACCGCCTCCCGTGTACCTGGCTAGGCAGTTTGTGACGGTGCCTCTGATCCAGACCTTGCCAGTTACCGTACTGTTGACCTCCCGATTGGCCTACTGCTCCATGATTTACATGGGGAAACCTTTTTGAAGATCATTCAGAAACCTCAGTTTGGGATTTAGCTGCCTGCCTAACTTAGTGGTGCTTCTTGAATTGAACATCTGTGCTCCTGTCAAGGTTCCTTCCCCACTCTGAACTCTAGGGTACAGATGTGGGGACCTGCATGAAAACCCCCTAAGCTTATTTTTACCAGCTTAGGTTAAAACTTCACCAAGGTACAAACTATATTTTACCTTTTGCCCTTGGACTTCATTGCTGCCACCACCAAGCGTCTAACAAATATATAAAAGGAAAAGAGCCCTCTTGGAAACGTCTCCCCCCCCCCCCCCCCCCAAATCCTCCCAAAACCCTACACCCCCTTTCTTGGGAAAGCTTGATAAAAATCCTCATCAGTTTGCATAAGTGAACGCAGACCCAAAACCCTTGGATCTTAAGAACAATGAAAAAGCAATCAGGTTCTTAAAAGAAGAATTGTAATTGAAGAAAAAATAAAAGAATCACCTCTATAAAATCAGGATGGTAAATACCTTACAGGGTCATCAGATTCAAAACATAGAGAATCCCTCTAGGCAAAACCTTAAGTTACTAAAAGATACAAAAACAGGAATATACATTCCATTCAGCGTAGCTTATTTTATCAGCCACTTAAACAAAACAGAATCTAACGCATATCTAGCTAGATTAGTTACTAAGTTCTAAGACTCCATTCCTTTTCTGTTCCGAGCAAAAGCAACACACAGACAGAGCGAACATCACACAGACAGAGGAAAAACCTTTTGTCCCCCCCTGCCCCCCCCCCCCCCAGCTTTGAAAGTATCTTGTCTCCTCATTGGTCATTTTGGTCAGGTGCCAGCGAGGTTATCCTAGCTTCTTAACCCTTTACAGGTGGAAGGGTTTTTCCTCTGGCCAGGAGGGATTTTAAAGGTGTTTACCCTTCCCTTTATATTTATGACCACTCCATAGAATACATTTGCTACCAGTAGTTTCCAAATTCAATTCAGGTTGTTACATATGATCTGTAAAGCCCTATGTGTTTTGGGGCCTAGTTTAGGTGACAGATTTTTCTGTGTACTGTAATGGCAGTTTAGGATTAGCTTGGTTGCTTTTGCTGACAGTTTTTAGATTTAAATGTCAGCGGTATTCAGTGAAGACCTCTAGACTCTGTAACTGTATTCTCACGTAGGTCTGGCAGTCATAGTCGACTGACTGACAAGGAACCAAGCTCATCTTTTCACTGATTTTTCCACCCCCCCCCCCCCCCCCCCCCGAAGATCTGCTGCACACCCTTTAAGTAGATGGGGTGGTTCTTGTGTTGACTCAGCAAATTCTTAGTTTTGTACACTGTTACACTCCTCTTTTTCATGATTGCATCCTGATGTACATGTTCCCAGAGTGTAACTGTAGCAAAATCAGTTTAAACTAACACCAAATAAGGATTGATCTGTTCATAATATATCCCTTAAGGTCCTATGCTGATGATGCTATGGTTGTAAATGAGTAGGTGGTAAAGGAAATAACAGTTGCATGGCTTATACTCTCTCTGTCAAATTAAGTGTTACGACCTGACATCTAAAATAAATAAACCTTTTGAAAGGCTATCATTGAATAGTTTTTATTACGTAAGTTAATAATTCATTAAAAGTCTTGCCACTGAAAGCACATAAAATGATTAGCCTTTTAAATATCCTTACCTTTACTTTTGTGTCCTTCAAATCTCCTGTTGACATAGCCTTAAGGCAATAGGCTTTACATTCTCCCAAGAAAACCCCCAAACACACACTGAGGTGAGCCAACTTTCCTCTGGGTGGCACATGTGTGTAGTTTAATCACTTTAGTCTTGCCAAAGGTACAAGTGAGAATCTCTGTGCTATTAGGGTACATTGCCTCCCTATTTTTCTTCACCAGAAAACCAAGTAGCCATATGTATATTTTATAAATGTAAAACTTCCTGTGTCCTTATGAAAGACTTGAAGGAAAAAGAGTGTTATATATTCCCAATCCACAACTGCTACTTCCCTCTCGTTGGAATGCTCTGAAACTTGTCATTTTATTGGGTCTGCCTTTGTTAATAATTATTGTATGGTACTTAACATAATCATAGAATAAATCAGATTGGAGTAATTGTTAGTTAAATGTTACCCCAGGGATGATTCTTCATTGAGGACTAACTTGGTTTATTAAATAAAAGTTAAAAACAAGTACTGATGTACAATGATATGGGTCTTGTTAAATATTAGGAATAAGTACAATTTTCTGAATTTTACAGCACAAACTGCAACATCATTAAATGTTGCATTTTTTTTTTTTTGACTGAGCAGTTCTGATTAAAATGAGACTACCTATATGCAGCTCAGTTGTAAGGCATAGGAAAATGAAAACAGACTGCAAGCTTAAAAAAACTGTGTCTGTGTGTGTAAATTAGCAGTAGGACATAAATTAGCTGCACAAGGTCAACAGGTAATCCTGTTTAAATCTTACTGTCTGAATGCAGGAAACTGGATATTAATAAAATACACGTTTTACAAAAATATTGTTTGACATCATGTAAGCTAAAGAATAGAGAAGTTCATAATTGTACAACCATAAGTAGTCTTTGAAAAAAGTATTCTAGATGTAAACATTATGAAGGCTCGTAGGCTTAAAATTAGGCTACATCTTGATTTGAAAGTGTTCATGTCATAGCTCTCTGAAACTAACAGCTTACTTCATCACCCTGTTCTTGCTCAAAAGAAGAGGGCAGATGTACCAACCTAAGGGATATCATTGTCTGTGGGTATGTTCGCACACCTACAGCCATGGTGAGCCCCATTATGCTATGTTGTGTTTTTGCTGGCTGCCTAGCTGAGAAGTTACATTTGCAGTGTAATAGCAGTTACCCTAGAGGGAAATGGTTTTTGCAATGAAATGGTTCGTCTTGACTACCTTTCTTAAAGTAAGGACGGAGTGTCTTTGTTTGGGTCTTGAACACACCTTCCTGGCTGCATACCTTGTTTCTGTCTACCACCAACATCTCTGGCAGATATGGAATAGCTCCAAGATAGCAGCCCTCTTCAGAAAGGTCCCTCTGAATGATACTGTTGGGGCTATAGGTGGATGAGTTCATCTCAGTGCCAAGGGGATCAAAGGACTAACTCTTCTTCCCTTCACATCCTAATGGAGGGAGTTAGGACTACACGCACATACCCAGAGGATTGGATTTAGCTATATCTTATTTAGTGCTTCAGTATTTGGAGTTTTGAAACCAAATTACTCACTTATTTCTATACTCTTAGAATATGCCCTGTATCAGAAATAATTTCTCTTTTCTACTATGCAAATCCTCTCACAATGTTTATCTTCTAATCAAACAATGTCAACAAATTTTACAGCAGCTCTGAGGCTGTACTGGCAGGAGAGCAGATGATGGTTTTTCCTTTTACTGTAGACAGCTGGAGTTGAGAACTGCTGTAAGTAGGACAGTGCAGGATAAACAGCAGGAGCTGAGGGCATTGATCACATGAATGTCTCTTTGGAATATTGGGTTGCTACAGAGACCGCTAGCAGACAAATTTAGCACTTGACATAAGAAAGCAGTTTTTCCTTGTCTGAGTTAACAGAAGTTAAAATAGTTGTGACTTCACTTGGAAAATCTAAAAATGAGATGGCTCTGGATTTTAGTTTGCTTCAACAACGAGTTCATGTTTTAGTCTTTGTTTTATGTCCAAACAATATTATACAATAAACATATAACGGATATTAATTACCTTAACTTCCAGTGTGTCAAAAGGTGGATATACTGAATTTTCTTATTTGAACATAGTTCTTGCCTTACTAAATGTATTTACTTGTTCCAGAATAGGCCAGAGCACTTAATGAAGGTTGGTATGTTTATCCTCAGATAGAACAGTGTTTGGTTATGTCTTCCAAAACTGTGTTCCTATCCAGGCTATTTTATTTTGTATAGCAAAAGTAAATTCCTCATTTGAAAGCTGTAATTTAGAACATCAAGAGATAATTGAGATTTATATTCTGAATAATTAAAGAAGGCTCAAATATAAATATATGCTTTAATATTGTTTTTTGGGCTTTGAGATACATGACCATGAAACCACTGTTTTTAAGTATTGGTTATAATCACACGTATTTGGGTATATTTGCATCTCACATTTAAAAATATAGTGTTTACTTATGAGAAGGCATACCACATTTTAAAAAATCATTTGGACAACAAAAATACAGTATCTTCAGGTGGATTTAACTAAAGTCTCAAAACAGGAATTAAGTTGAAAAAGTAGGTTCAGAAACTTGTTCTAAATCCCTGATCGTTTTAACAAATTACCTGTGTCTTCTGGGGTTATTAAATCACATGCACCTCAATACCCATTTCTTATATTTTAAGGCTTATTCTACCTCCCACTGTTCCCCCAGGAAAAACAAAACAACACCCCCCCCCCCCATCCCCTTACTTTGGTGGAAATTGTTTAGGGAGCTTTTATCAATCCTACATGATGATAATTTACTTGAACCATACAAGAAGTTGCTTTTACTTTGCTATTAACTGTTTGCTTTTATATCAAAATCAGCTCTCTACTGTTCTACATTTACCGCCATAGAAATAGGGAGCCCTGTCAGTACATAGAGTAGCAACTATATTTCCCAGTCTGTTTGAACATGAATGTGAAACACAAAACACGCATATTCACAAGTTACAGCTATTTTATTAAAGTATAGCCGTTTTAAAAGCTTACTGATTATTAATAGTCACTGCATCCTTCTGGACAGCAGGCCTTACGGTAGAAATCATATGAAGCCTGATGTGATAGAGAAACTGCTAGCAGAGGGCAAGAAAAGGCATGATTGTGAATTGATTGATAATAGATTGAATTAGCATGGTAAGTGGTACTGCAGTATTGTAGGTTATTCATACTTGGTGTTTTCTTCCTAGAGAACTAGATGGTGCATTAGCTTTTAAAATAAATAAAAAATTGAACCATATTTCAGGGTTGCTAACCCAGACTTAAAAAAACCTCAAACAAATCTAAATGATTGCTGACAATTTTTAATTGGCAAAAGAAAAAACAGTACAAATCCAGTAAGCTTCTGATACATACAACCCAACTTCATAGTCATATAATAACTGCTCTTATGAAAATTAAAAAATGGTAAATTCCTGCATCTTCCCACCCCAAATTAAGGCCATGGAAATTTCTTGCTGTCAGGCTGTTGTTATAGAGTAGAAATGGAGTGGAACTGCCAAGTTAGATGTTAAAATGTGCTCCCAGGGCCGTACAGATGTGGGTGGCCACAGAGAAAGCTGCTGTCCAAAGGGGTCGTTGCCCTGCTACTAATCCTCATCAGTCCAGCAGGGTATGAAAGCACCTATTCATGGCTCCTCTTGGGCAAGGTTTGTAGCCATATGACCTTCTCCACAAATGCTCCTCTAGGGAGGAATAGGTAAGCCGGTGGTCTTGAGGAAGCTGCTCCTCTTCTGTTAGCTCAACAAACCTTCTGTGGTTTTGCTGACAAGAAGAAAATGGAGGGGGTAATATGATGTTGAGCGTGTGGCCAGGTGTGTAATTCCTATAGATTTATTCTCTGATGCTTATGTTACAGATTAATGTAATCTTTTCCTGTCAATTAGAAACCCTGATAATGTATTTTCTGTATGTTTTGGGTTGTTTGTATTAGAAAAAAATATAATGAGTATGTTTTTCCTCATTTCCGCCCCCCCCCCCCCCCCCAAATCCTAATCTCTCCTATTGTAGAGATGGCTATTTAAATAGAATCTCACCCAAGCCTAATAAATCTTTTTATTTTATTTAAAGAACTTCCTTGGTGTATTTAAAAAGCAGCTGACTTGTAGACCATTTTAATAGTAGCTATTTGGAGACACTTGTGCCAGTGTATGATACACCATTCTGGAACTGTTGGTCACTTGCTGTTGTCAGCGAATGATGACTTTGCTTGTCAGACAAAGTGCCCCAAAGCTTTTGGTGCTGAGGACTCTAGGTCTTGGCCAGTGTCTCCCAAATTACTGTGATGCAAATTCCATTGCATTCAGAAACAGAGGCATGTTAATGGGAGAGCCTTAACATATCCGCTAGAGTCTACCCCTAAATAGGCAGAATGTTCTAGGGATTTGCGTGGGCTTGGAAGACAGGAACCTCTTGACTTCTGAAGCTAGCCTCAGAAAATGACTTAATCTTTCCGTGTTTGCTTCCTGCATTTGTAAAATGGGGATGATGATTACATACCATACAAGATTACTGGTAAACTTAATTTCACCTCTTTAATCCTCATATTAAACAGGGAGACCCGTTGCAAATTACTCAATTTTGTGAGTAAACAATTCAAATAAAAAAAAGCAAGGATATATGATAAAATGTAGTTGGTTTATTTTGTCAGCTGTGATTTACTTGTATTTTTTTTTGATATTCATGGATTACTGGTAAATGTGCTATAGCGGGGTGTGTGTATTATACATAAAGACCTCATTATAGCACTTGATATTAAATTAGTGCTGGGAGAGACTCCAATCTCTTGGTGCAGATTTGAAGTGGGCAGTTTAGTGAAGAGTGGATTAAAGGTTCCAATGCATCTGCTTTTTGTGAAGCACTTTGAAGTTATAAAGCACTGGATAAGAACTAATAAATGTAAAGAAATAGCTGAACAAATTGCCTTTCTATCAAGGAGGGTACTTCAAAATTGGTGTATTGGAGATGCAGAAACATCACGTGTATGAAAATTCTAGATTCCCCCCCCTCCCCCTTTAGTCTTTACTAAGATTTCTATAAAAACAGAACCTTTATATATTATGAGAACATCTTTTCCTGTCCTCCTTCACCCCAGTGAAATCATAATCATTTGTTTATGGTACTAAATCACTTCCACAGTAATTAGTTGATGCCACTGTTTTATAGGATTATGACTTCAGGTGATGAGGGAAAAGCACTAGGAACATAAAAATTCTTGGGGAAACAAAGATCCAGTTTTGTACAAATTCTTATTAGTAGCGGGGAAGGAGAAATACAGAAAAATTTAAACAGAATATTTCTAAATATACTTTATAGAGAACTTTAAAACACTCAGTTGACTTCAGTGTTGATCACCTACTCTTTTAATAATAAATTTGGTAATTCATGTGCTATTTTTAGTTAATCGTGGACCTTGGATAAGGTTGAACATTAAGCTGCTATCTTAGTCCGTGATCAATGCAATGCCTTCTCCTACTCAAGTGAAGCTCAAATTAGTCAGTCATATTTGTCTACGGAGTTCAGGACTGACCCTAATACTATCCAAGCTTGGTGATGAGAACTTCAGTAGAATTAACCCAATAATTGACATAAGAAATGGGTCACATTTTGATATGAGCAAAACTAAAGGCTTATTTTTCTGTAAAAAGAAATATAAACTTAACCCACTTCATTCAAATCGGCTAAGATTCTGTAACTATCCTCTGTATAACTGCATGCACTAGAATTTTTGCTCAAAACATGCAGAGATTCATATATCTTTCTAAAATCATAAATATGTGAAGAAAATTATTATTGTAGCTTGCACTTTCATTTATTTTTACTTTAAAATTATTCTTTTTGGAACATTAGAAGAGAAAATACAAACCTTAGCTTCATCTTAGAAAAGTCATCAAATTTCTTGATAAATTGTAAACAGTAATTATCTTCCCCTCCAGCCTATTATTATTTATTTATTTATTTATTTATTATAACCTGGTTGGGCCTCAAACAGCATCTCATGGATGGAGGAAGCCAAAACGCCTGCTTCAGCCCCTGAGGCCTTTGACTAATCATTGGGCCCTTCAGGCTGCCCAGCCTAAGGGTAAGTAATTGTTCTCTGGTTGTGACTCTGAAGACTGCAACATGATAGACTGGCTAATCAGATGGTGAGAAGCTTTCTAGTATATTTAGCTTTATAAAATTCTTAGTTTTGCAATTAAAGATAAAAGTGCATTTTTAAATAAGTTAATGTTTGTCTCTAAAAGATGTGTACTTCTCAGCCTGGCATTCAGCTCCCTTAGTAATGCTTCAGAATTGCAGGACAACTGCATTTACAAAATTGTGCCCCTTTTCCCCCCACTAAATACATGATACAGTATTCCGTTAAATGAAACGTGACAAAGTTTTGTGCAATATTCAATTGCAGAAGTGCGTTACTTTGTGGTGTTCTCCTTTCAAGAGTGTGGCACATTGAAGGTGCTCGGTAGCTGTTTAAACTAGCTTCCCTTTCTCCACCCCCCCCCCCCCCCCCTTTCAGTCTTGCATTGTTGCAGTAACACTGTAGTAATGTTGGGCATCCTACTGGAAATTTTCCACTTTTTCCTCACCCTTCCGGTATGGGTGACGTAAAAACAAGGCTTGTCCAGTCTAGTCTTCAGCTGTGCCATGTGCAGTTAGTTGTAGCAACAACTTCAAACTTTCTCCTTTCCTTAGATAATATGCCTGCTGCTCTCAGCAGTAAGTCTATGTAAGGGATGTCACCCAGGGCTTCTCCCCTTTTTTCCTTCTCTTCCTGCTTGAAGAGCTGTTGTGAAATGACATATCAGAGCATAAATGCAATCTTTCTTGTTTGGCCCCCCTTTCCTTTCTTCTGGTTTATGACAAGCCTCTCCACACTTGGATAAAAGGTGTGTATTGTTAAAACATATTAGCTAACACACTTTAGCAGCCCCCGCCCCCACTTTCTCCAGGCTGGGGGGGTTCACAATGACCTGCTATCATGGGTTAAAATACAACTTGCACTGTCTACGCTAGGATTTTAAAGTGTGTTAGCCAATACATTTTAAAAATACACCTTTTTATCCAAGTGAAGAGACCCTAAGTGTCTTTCATTATGGCATCTGACTTTTCTTTTAAATGTAACCTGTACCTGAGAATTTAGTTGATCAGATTCCAGTATCCTGAGTTAGTGGTGTCTGCTAATCACATGACTCCTTGCTTCACAGGGCTGCAGTTCATCAAGAAGATGTCTAGCTCTTTTTTATCAACTCAAATCTTGTCTTTACTGGGATGCGTGTGATAACTGATTCCAGACTAGCATTGTATTTCTTCTGTAGGAGCACATTGGTCAGAGCTTTATTGCTTTGAGTAGTTGTGCTAATTAGCCACTTAGTGGTTGACGGTGTTAGTTCAAATGTGCTTCTGGGTTTTGGTCTTTGACTGTTTGCACTTCTCAGATTCTGAATATGTCCCATTCAAAGTCCTCTGACTGCTCAGTATTTTCTTAAATCCAAAGTCTGAAATGTTGATACCACTCTAACTTCTCTTTTTGGGAGGTTTTTGCTGTGGTGGACTCTCCTCAGTGTTTTGTGGCAAGTTTCTTTTCTTCAGTCCATGCCCACCAGGATGGCACAAGTGGAATGCATCTGTCTTGTGTTTTGGAGCCCACTTGAGAGGCTTATGAATCTACAATCTATGGCATCTCAAGGAGGTGAGGTGGTATGTAAATATGTTGGTACTTCCAAACCATATGTTCAACACTAGCAGCCTTCTTTCTGGTCATCAAAAGCTAGCCAGTGTAGGAGCTATTTGAATCTCTCTGGGATGGGATTCAGGAGTCTTTCAGTTTCTGAAAGAATCTTGCCTGGGTCTCCTGTTCTACTATCTACCTTCCAAGGGAGAAACTTTGGAAAATGACAATTAATAAAGGAAGAGGTGAAGAAAAGTGTTTTCTGCAACAATGCATAGTGGAAACACTGTTCAAGTAGGACTGCCCAGACATCTTCCTCTTTCCCATGTCGAGATTCCAAGTGTCTGTGCTTCAATGCTTGCCTTCTCAACTAGAAGACATAACTTCCTTTTTATTCCCTCTCTCCAGGCTAACAGATGAACGTACCTCATGAGGTGAGGAGAGGATGCACACTGTGCACAGACCTCCTCCTTGGGCTTGCCAGTTCAGGTATTCTGATCACCTGGCTCTTGTGCAGGCACTGTCACACTGACTTAGTGACATGTAATTTCTCTCTTGGAGAGAGTTGCAGGAGTTACTCAGCTTTCTTTCTCTTAGCAAAGTCTGAGCTGCAGAACCCTTGGAGTTGTTAAATGAGGTTCATCAGGCCATCTTTAGGGTATTGTAATTCATACATAATGAAGTGAAAATAGTTTTCCATTTGGATTTTCGATAAAGCACCAGTTTGAATTACTTTTTCTTGCTTGTGTTTTCTTAAATGTAGACTTAGGAGACGCTTGGTATGACCTTCCTTTTGGACAGGCTTTACACCCTCATTCAGTTGCGTCTGAGGTGGATTCTTAAGGGTCTCCTTAACTTCCTTTCTCCATGTCGACTTGAACAGCTTAATGGGACTTAGATACCCTAAATTTGCACAGGAGAAAATTTCTCTCTCAGAACATATGATTGTTCTGTCTTTCACTTTGGCATCAGCAATGACTGTCCTGGTTGCTTTCACTTTTTGCAGGCATTTGAGTTAAGTTGGTGCTGCCGTCGCTCACAAGTTGGACTGCCTGTATTTTTTTTGTTTGTTTTTTGTTTTAAATCTACCATATCAGAGATTCTTTAATTTCCCAGAGCAGGGAAAAATGTTCTCCCTGTGGCATGTTGGCGGGGATCTTGAGTTGTCTCTTTCCTAGTGATCAGGTAAGCATATCTCATACACCCCACCTCCAAAGAAGTGCTTTATCCCGCCTAACTCTCATATGATTGTAAGAAGGTAGGCATTTTTGAACTAGAGTAATTACATGCTAGGTATTAGTGTATTTCATAATTAAAAGCAAAACAAACAAAAAACAGTGTCCGCAGTTCAGCACTTTTATTATCAATCTTACTAAATAGTGACCAAGTAGTTGCATGTAGATGAAAAATGATCCAAGGAAATAAGTTTTAGTTTCAAAATTTCATTGTGTGGTTATAAAAAAAAAAAAAAAAAAAAAAAACCTGTAAAAATTGAGAAATGCTTCTGAGGTCTGATCTGTGTGGCTGAAGAAAAACTTCTGTTTCATTGCTGACTATCTATAATGGATTTTTTTTCTCTCTTTAATTCACTGTATTAACACTAAATAAATTGTCTTAATTTATTTGAGTTGTATTGAGGAGGCATTTAAATGTTTTATCTCAGCTTTACAGAATTTAGTGGCTTAAATTAATCTATAAAGACCCTTCATGTTAACACTGCCAACTTGCTTTGAAGGAGCAGGGTAGACCCATGATGCATCAGAAACTGGGAGACCTGTTTTGAATTCATTTTCTTTTATCACTAGGAATTTTATTGTGATTTATACTTTTCATTGGTAGGACCTTCCTTTTTTGGTTTATAATATACAAATTAAATGTAAATCAGTAGAGTGAGAGTTCAGAAAACTGAAAAATAAATTTCCTGAAAGGACTTTGGTGCATTCCATATAAGGCACAGTCAAATTGAAAATGTTGAAAGTGTAGAAACTTCGAAGTGAAGTTTCTAAAATGTTATTCAGTTGAGAAAATTTAGGGCTTATATGTAAATATTAAGAGCATTGTCCAGTAATATCTGCAAGAGAATTTGTAGGTGTTCTGAATTCAATATTCCAAAACCATGATCACTTTTTCCTAGTTAGCTCTCAATCAAGTGCCTGGAAATGTTTCCTATTTTCTATTTCAGCATTAGAACTTTTGAATATAAAGTTTTTACAACTTTTTAAAAGATGATCTTCAAAGGATTTGCATTTAAGATTGAGCTTGTACTTTTTTTTTTCTTTCTTTCTTAACTGCTTTGACATCCAAAGATGACAACACGTGGCTTTTGGGGTGTTTTTTTTGTACCCCCCCCCCCTTCTTTTACCTGTAGAGAGAAATCAAGAACATGATCGACCTTCTGGATGTTTAAGAACATGTTTAGTGTGAACTCTCTTGCAACTTTATTGACGGAAAGCGTGTTGAATCCTTAACAAAGAGCTATTTCCCCCCAAAAATATTTATCAGTCAGTGAAGATAAATAGGTGTTAACAAAACAATCAAATTAAAATCTTTAGCAATTCTCCTTAATACTGTGTATTTGTTTTACTCTCTTTCTCTTTTCCCAGTGAGCACTTGTCCTGCTCTTTCACCTTTTTCTTGCATGGGGACAGCAATGTTTGTACCAGTGTGGAAATCAACCAGCACCAACCTGTATACCTTCTTAGTGAAGAACACCTTACCCTTGCCCAGCAGTCTAACAGCCCTTTTCAAGGTAGGTTTCTGTGACTTATTTCAATACTTTTGTTCTTGAGCAATCCTTCATTAGCTGATCTAAAGGAATGTTGATGCCAAAACGGGGGGAGAGGGAGCAGCAATGAAAAGTAGGTTTATAGATTTGTATGACTCTATGCTGCTCCATTCATTTTTGGCCACTGGTTCTGTCATAACTTAAACGTTGTGATAAAGCTGATGAGAAGCAGCTAAATCATCGTCCTTTTTCCTAAAGGTTAAGGAAGGCGATCTTCCTGTGTATCGATTGGCCTAAAGAAGGGGGGGCAAACTCATTCTGTGGTGTGGTGAGACAACTAGCTTTCCGGTCTAGTCCAACTGCAGAATCCTTACCTCATGATGTTTAGATACTGCATTTAAAGACCTTTTTGAAAAGTAAATAAATCTATAAAACTTTCCTTTCCTGTCCACTAACTTACTCTATGTACATCCATCACTCCCATCTGTCTGTAATCTGCCTGCCCCCCAACACTTCAGGGATTCCCATTCTTAGTTAGGGGGAGCAGGAATGCCCATCTCTTCCCCACCCCCGAAACAAACATTAGCCTTCCCCTTGGGGAACTCCTTCACTTTTGGCATTTTAGAGGGGTGGGGATGTAAAGAAACAGCTGTTCTCTAAGCTTGGTGCCATGGGGATCAACATCAGTGGCAGCAGCAAGTGTTGGGGCTGGGGGATGGAAGAGCAGGAGCCGAGTCCTGCAGACTCAGCAGTGTTAGCAAGGCAAGTGTGTCAAGAAAAAAGCCCTTTCTTGGTCCGTCTGGTGCCTTCTGGCAGCAGTGACAGGGCTACCTTATGTTGCACATTTCCTGTGACACTCCTATGTTTGGGAGCCCTGTCTGCATTCCTACAGCTCAGCCTAAATGTCATGCATTAGGTATATCATTAAGTTTATGGTCATATGTAAATTAGCTAATTAATAATTGCATAAAATATCACATATGGGACCGTATAAAACTTGTGTAGTGACATCTCAGAAAGCTGTTGCATGGCAATAGGATCAGAAAGTGAACAGGAAGGAGGAGAATCTCCAGTGCCTGTGCGGCTTTGCCCATGAGTTCCCTCTCCAGTTCCAGCTTGAGCTGTAGCGCAGGCTGGATCCTTTTGAAGATGGGAAGAGAGCTTGAGGGCTGGATCTGATCAGTGTGCTGTATGTTTGACTCCCCTGTTCTAGAGGATGAGCTCCTCTACTGGCTACTATGATTAGTTATCCTATATGGGAACACATTAGCCTTGTCTATTAATACTGTTCCAGAAATAGTGCTGACTGTGGGTTGTCCTGTTCTGTGCAGTTAAATTGTGTTCGGAAACAGTTTAACTGCACTACTGCTGATGCCTATTGATAACAGGTAACTTTCCTAATGTAGGCAAGACTCTCATATTTCCTTGTGTGTAGTCAGTCTGACCTATTTCTATCATCATTTAATTGTAACAAACAGAAGGGGGAGATGACCACATGTAGACCATTGGGCAGCAAGTTAACACTGTCACAAAGAAAGCTAAACCAGACTCTTGGATGCCACAAATTCATTTTACCTGCACATCTTCACCTGTTTGTGTGCACAGACAGCTGCATACTCCTTTCTATCCATGATGAAATTTTCTGTCACAGATGTTCAGGTGGATTAACTTCTAACTGTTATGGTACATTAATTCTTACATAACGCATCTTCTTTCAGTACATATACATTTTAATGAGGTATAATAAATTCTTGTTCTAAGATATGAGTGTAGGGGTCTTCTTATTATACTGTACTGTAGTGAGGTGCAGTCTAACCTGTCATTTAAAATGGATTATTTGGTGGTAGATGTTGGCTGAAATCCTAGTCATGGAGGAGGTGCAGATCATTCTCTAGGTGTATCCAAAAATTATTTGTTTGTATATCCAGTTATCCTAAGTCCATTTGGATTAAATGGCACACTCACAGGACAGTCATTCAAGCTCTCAGATTCATCTACAAAAAAGCTGATTGGTGAATGGAAGCAATTCTATCCTATCACATCTAACCTGAAGGAGGGTTCTGAGGAAAAACAAGAAGAGATGGATTGGGAAGATGACTCTCTGGCTGCTGTGGAAGTCCTTGTGGGTATGTAATTTTAATGCATGTTGCTTCTTTACTGAAATTCTCTGGCCAAGTAGGAGCTGGCTTATTTTAAAGGTGAACAGTGATCTTGTAAACTTTTGAATGCAAGAGATTCCTGAATCCGACTTTTATTCTTTGCTGTATGTTACACAGTGTTTTGAAGAATAGTTTAGCTGCCTTTGTTTTGCTATACCAGCCAAAATGATTCTATAAGTGACAAATCCTTGTCAATTATCTGATGCAGGTAAGAAGGGAAGCTTATTTTGGGTCCTATAGAACACTTTTACAGCTAGAACATAAGTGGCCATTGACAATTTCTGTCCTGAAATCTGCTCTAGGAGTAGAATAGTATTTCTTCCCAAACTTTTGAAAGCTAAGGCTCCTTCAGAAAAATGAAATCAGTTTCATCTCCCCTTCAGTCTCACTATGTGATGTTCAAGGCCTATGCAAAATGAGTGGTCGTTCACAGTAGATTGTGTTGATCTTCATAATATACTTTTTTCTTCTTATGCCAGTTGGGGACTGGAATAGTTAACAATGTTGACAGTTAAAGTAACAATGTTGGCATCTGTTAAACCCAGTGAGATGAATGTGAAAGGGGCGTTTCACTCCTGAGAGTTACTGCTTCAGGTTCTCTGCAAACTTGGGCAGACCTGGTTGCATTGGTTTATAGTACTTGAGTCACATCTTCATGGTTTTCTTCACATCTATGGCTGCTAGAAGCTTTAAAATTAAGGCCAAGGCACTAGAGAACAATTGAGGTTTGTCCACTGTGTCTTCCCCACCCCCCAAAGCTAAACTCTGACCAGAAACCTTTTGACCCATCAGAGCCCTGTGGGCCAAGAGCTTTTGGAATGTTGCCAGCTAATGCAGTTATTTCTGTACCTCAAGTGCTGCAATGTGAAGGCTTGGAGTTTAAACCCTGATGCTGATGCATGATGGGAATGTTGTTTGTTGTACAGATTAGAATATTTTTTGCCTTCAGTGGGTTTTTTTTTTTTTTTTTTTTTAAATCTATAAGAGTTAAGAAATGCCAAATTCATGGTGAGCCATGCAAGCTTAATTTGTCGGCTTGTGCATCATGATCTTTAATCACATGATGGCATACTGTCTTTTTCCACAAGGCTGCGGCCTCCATTTGTGCACAGGCGGGACACACAAGGGGGCTGAATTACGGTTGCATAGGCAGCTGTAAATCTGGCATTTCCTAATATTTGAGTGCTTGACTTTGTAATCTAAATGTTCTTTTACTGTTTTGTATGTAATATAATTGTAATTGAAGGTGTGGGAAAAACTAACTTACATGCATGATCACCCTTTTCTAAATCTTCTAAATTAGTTTTTTGGAGATGGATTTTGGGAAAGGTTTCTTTTCATGTGTCTCTTAGAACCCTGCATGTTTTCTCCTTCCCAAGTTTTCCATTATGTATGTATGTATGTACGTATGTATGTATAATTGAGGTAGCATTTAGAGGCCAGGGCCTCCTTTGTGCTAGGAGTTGTATAAATATAATAGGAGATGGTGCCTGCCCTCAAGAGTTTACAGTCTAAGTATAAGTCTTTAGACAACGGGTAGATACAACAAACAGGTGAGAGCTACAAGGAAGCAATGAGCTGCACTGGTCAGCATTGTAAAGAGTGCTTTCATAAACCTTAGCATTGAGTCTCTGGATTTGATACACGAAGCCAAGGATAACTTCTTTCCATAAGAGCCAGTCAACAGTGCTCTTCAACCGACCAGAGAGTTCATCATTGAATGATCTAAGACATTTCCAGTGATTGTGCCCACTGTACTCACAGCCCCTGTTGAACTGGAGTAAAAAACTGGGGATCAAATAGGAGGTCCTATTAGGCAGGACAGAGTTCTTACTGAAGTAAAATTAATTGGAATCTCTAAATTGCTTTGATTGAATACCCAGATGCTTTTTGTCTGTCATGTTTGGTAGCCTGTGAAATTTCTATTTAAGGAAACCCAGCATATATTTTCAGCTTTTTAGAAAGTTTAAAATATTGGAAATTGTTGACTTTATCTGCCAATTTCACCTCCCCCTCTTTCAGCCAAGTAACTTATATAAAGCCTATGTCTGCACTCTCCTTAAAATGTATCTTCTCCTGAGCTGAGATCCTGTACCCAAAAGTGTCAGAGGAGACTGAATTTTTACAGAAAAGAGATTGTACTGTATGTCCTCTGAATTACAATCTTAATTATACAATGTATTTCTATAATTAACAGCTTAATTTTTAATCTATAAGTAAGACATACAAGGTAATCTTTATTTCCCACGCTTTTTTAAAAAGAATAATGGAAAGAAATGTGAAAAAAGAAAACCTGACTTGACTATTAAGCCAGCACAAATATGTGACTTTTATTTGCAAGGCTAAATGATTGGAAATGCCTTAATTTTACTACTGTAGCTAACTGTTCTTTAATAGTTGCAAAGAAGCAAATACTTAGGGGTGGGAGGGATTAAAATGAAGAAACTTCCACCAGAGTGGAGTTGCCACAATAACAAGTATGAATTAATTGACAAGGAATTCTGCTGTTGAAGGAAGTTGCTTTATTGGAGAAACTGGAAAAGTAGGGTAAACTATATTGAATGACTGACAAGTAACACATTCAGAATAGCAGTGGACAGGAGGATAGTTACAAGAAAGGGGAGCTTGTAGTGGTATTGAAGCTTATCACAGTAACTGGTGGCATAATCACCATTTATATGTTGGAACACCTTGTATAGAAAAAATGGTTTTAGACTTTATCAGAATACCTCTGAACAAGAACTGTCACTGGTACTGCAGCGCTTATAATACATTAACATAATTAAACCAAACCTCTCAGAATGACTGCTGTTCAGTCATTATTTATGAAACAGTGAAAGGAGCTGCATAATTGGCCTCAAGTTATCTAGTTTTCTGGCTTGTTTTAGTTCTCTCATGTAATTTATAAGGAAATAGATAATGTTGCAATGTGATTTAAAAACAAAACAAAACCCTAACGATTAAAGAGAAAATCTCATATTTGGTTATATAGCTGGTACTCATGATTGAGTTGAGTATATAATGACTATACCCTTTTTTTCAGCTGGTGTGCGAATGGTCTATCCAGCATGCTTTGTTCTAGTTCCTCAGACAGACGTTCCTGCTCCTAGCGCTGTGGGGGTTTCTCACTGTTCAACTACTTGCTTGGGTGTCCACCAAGTGCCTGCTTCCACAAGAGATCCTGTCATGTCTTCTGTAACTTTGACTCCACCTACGTCCCCAGAGGAAGTTCAGACAGGTATAGTCAATATTCCCTTTTCCAAAAAGAAAACTGTCTTGGGGTTTCTGCTTAAAATAAACTGTCAGAATGTTTAGATAGTATTCAGAGCAACTGATTTGTAACCTCCAGCATGTTGTCCTTTAATTGTCACTGTAATCCTAAAACTGTTTGAATTGTAATAATATACTAGATGTTTTTATCATTAACACTTTTTTGACTTTTTTTTTTATAAAATAGTATAAAAATGGTATTTGCAAAATGGTTGTAATTTAAAACCTGAACATTGATTTGGCTGGACAGTACTTGCTACTGTTATGGAGAAACTCTGGTTTCGGAGTGAAAAGGTGACATTCCCAGCCTCTTTACAATGCTTAAAGGCTGATTTCAGAGCATTTTTATAATGTTGAAGAAGGCCGCTTGCTTTCTCATCCGTGAGCAATCACAGGTGTAGTTTTGAGTTGTTGATCTGTATCAGGATAAAAATCTCAGAATTCAAGGGTTGGGGAAAGTCTTAGTGTTAGCACTGGAGCTCTTCTAATGAAAGTCTAGTCACTGCCTTGAGACTTTTGAATACCTCCATAGCCAGGGTGGATAAAAATCAATGATTTTAAAAACGATATTTTTAAAAAATTTAAATTCTCCTTTTTTCTTTTTAAAAATTAAGCTGTTTATCGGAATTTCAAACTTAATGTTAGCCTATATTAAGGCCTAAATTTACTATGAACGTAATTGAAACAACAAATAAAAAAATATGCTGTGCCAATGAAACCTCTTCATCTTTTAATGAGTTAGTGTCGCTTTTTTAATTATACACAGAATTAGAGGAAAATGTTTAATTTTTGAGGTCAGCTCTAGTTTTATAAGTGTTGCTTAATGCAGTACATGATAGTATCTGTATTTTTAGTTTTTACAGTTGAGGAAATGCTGATATTTACATTTTTCCAAATGTAAGTACTATGAGTTGTTGTGCAGAAAAGCTTCTGCATTCGTTACTTTTGGTTTCAATCTAGCTAGCAGGCGCAGAGAGAATATTTTCTTTTGGACTAATTCATTCAGAATTGAGAAACCAATGGGGAATCGAGAAAGCTGGAGAGCTTGTTTTTCCTCTTCCAATCTGTGAATAAAAACCAGGGGATGAGGTCTGTTAGTTTGAAAAATTTGAAGCACATAGGCGCAGATTATCAAAAATATTTAAGTGCCTAAAGATACAGATAGGTGTCTCGTGAGATTTTTCAAAAGACCTTAAACAAGTTTGGGTCTGTTTCCCATTGATTCTGGTGGGGATTTAGGCACTTTCAAAAATCCTACCAGGTAGTTGACTGCATCTTTGGGTACCTAAGTACCTTTGTTTTGGATTGTCATGGGCCAGATTTATAATCAGTCAATTTACTAACTCCAGCTAATAATTCTTGTTTCAATAAATCAGTTTGAAATACAAAACATGAGTAAAGTTTTTGATACTTTCATATCCAGCACATCTAAGGTATTTAATTAATAAAATATTGGTGTGTTTGTGCATTTTTAATCTAATTCCAATTTTCATCCAAATGCAGAATGAGACAAATCACAAGTAAAAATATCATTCAGTAAATACAGAAGGCACCATTTTCTAACATTAAAAATTAAATGTGAAGTTCTTAAACATTGCTTAAATAAATGTGTATAATAGTGTATCCTCCTGGTTAGTGAAAAGTGCTAAATTTTAATGTAAAGGCTATATATATATATATATAATTTTTCTTTTTGCAAATTAACAAATTGTAGTGGTTATACCAACCAAAGAGAATGAACCATTATTTAGGAAAATAATTTTAACCTTATTTCAGATTTGTACTTCTTAGTTAATTACTGTAATAAAAATTTTCCTACTTGCTGACTCAAATGGGCGATTTTAAATAATTTTGGATTGATCATCAATTCACTGCCTCTTCCTGCCAATTAGGATTGTCTATATGTATAATACTCTCTTGCTGCCTTGTCTATCTAGTTTTAAATATCTCAACCAAGGGGGTGTTTCATGTCTGTCATATAGTGTATATGTTATATTTTCATTAATTTTTTAAAAAACCTCTGATATGCCCTTTGTGCCATTCTACATAAGTCGTCTTCCTTTGGAATTTATATCCCGCAAAATGGTTGCATTATATACCTGCATTTAATTATGCATTTGTGTACCCCCCAATGAATAACATGTTAGATAATTGGGGAATATCAAAATATAGTAGGAATTGCAGAAGACCATGTTAAGGGATGGATCTAAAACCAACTGAAGTTACCGTAAAGATTCCTGTTGACTTCAGTGGCCTTTGGATCGAACTGTAAGTCAGCTTTTCACGATCAAACTGTATGTGGTTGAAGGATTAAGAATTATTTTATACAGTTTACATGTTTGTGGGTGTTTTTTATATCTATATAAAGCACACGCGCGCACACACACAAATTCCACACAAATATATACTTAAGAATTCCTGTTGGTGCTGCTTTTAGTTTGAAATGTGTATTTAAACTTGTTCCTTGAGAAAAGAGGTGCACTATTCATAGGGATATATTTTCCGTTGGGGGAAGGAGTCCTTTTCTTTTTCTTTCTTTTCAAATTTGGCTCATGAAGAAAAATATTGACCAGAGGCTGCAGAGTCATACACCTTGTTCGGGGTGAGGGGTGGGGAGAGAGAAAGTCATTCAACTTGTGGTAATGCATGAAAGAGGGAAAACAGCAGGGATTGTTTAATATGATCACAAAATGCAAAATACATTTGTTCTTGGATAGGCTCAATATGTTCCTATTGCAGGAGTAAGATTCTATTAAACACTCAATGTAGCTTCTAAAGAAATTGAGATGGCATAGGAACTCACTTCAATTTAAATTTGTATACTGTTCTTCTGTGTGACAGGACACTATCTCACTGTATACCATGTATACCTACAGTTTTTTCTATGTTTTTTATTCCTAATTTTAAAATATGTAACAAAATACATCCCTCAAAGGATGATGTTTTGTTTTGCTCATTGGCTGGAACAGTTTTTGAGTTGTATGGACCTCTATAGTCATGTTGCCTGGTTGGCTAAAATTTTTTTTTTTTTTTTTAATTTTTATGCTGCTTTTCTCTTTTCAGTTGATGCTCAGTCAGCCCAGAAGTGGGTGAAATTTTCTTCGGTTTCTGATGGATTTAGCTCTGACAGTACTAGCCACCATGGTGGCAAAATCCCTAGAAAACTAGCCAATCAGGTGGTGGATCGAGTTTGGCAAGAATGCAATATGAACAGAGCACAGAACAAGTATGTACTCCTTTCTGAAACCGAAATTAAAGCTGTATATTAAATATTATGCCTTACTTATATATAAATACTGTCCAGCTTCTTGCTGCACAAAATGGTTTGAAGCAAGGCTGCTAAAGCCTGCTGTTCATCAGCAAAGCGTGTTTTACCTTTGAAACACTTTAAAGAAGTAACTTACTGCGAATGCTAGTTCACATTGCTTATTTCTTCAGTATAATGTTTATCATCTTTCCTGACTCTTGTATCTATTAGTTTTTACCCTCTGCTAAATGTTAAGAGGTAACATACATTCTAGTTAACAATGACTCCCCAATATTGAATCATAGGAGAAAGTATTCTGCTACATCAAATGGCTTATGTGTTGAAGAGACAGCTGACAAAGTAGCATCCTGGGATTTTGTTGAAGCCACACAGAGGACAAATTGCAATTGCTCAAGGTACAGTACCCAGTAGTCTTGTCCAATAATGTAGACAAAGTGAAGTATGCAGGAAGGGTTTTAATGACGGATCTGGGAATACTAAGCCATAACTATCTGTACTGTGGGGGACCTACATGATGATTTATTAAGTTGTGTATCCTGAGTCCTAAACTCCATTATAGACTCTTGGTGAAGGGCTCACACCTACAATTAGACTAACAAGTGGATTTTTCTTTCTTTGCATGGATCAGCACAGTGATCTAATGGCAGCTAAATGTAGATTTCTGAATTCAGGTGTGGAGTCCTGAGGGCACGTAAGGCCTAGGACTACAGAGGCAATATGCTCCCTCCTAGTCTTTAGTATTCTTTAGCTAGTGCAATGTGGTGTTGGCAGGCATAGGAGGAAGAAGCCAGAAAAAGAGCTGGTGTGGGGCCTTTAGGATTTGGGAAGGAGATACTTTTCCCTTTGGTGGCGCAGTTTCTGCATTCTCCAGAGGGGTGGGTGGATTTGAAACCCCTGTTATGGCCAGTTAACAGCATTAAGCAGCACTTACTTCCAGTCAACTTCCCACAATAACTAGAGACCCCTGGAGAAACCTTGTGTTCTAATTTCCAGATTTCTATTATAGTTTTTGCTTTGAAAAGGAGGGGTGGGGAGGAAGGTTTCCGAGAACACACTAACAGTTGTGTTTCAAATTTAATTGAAGTACCATTAATCCCAATGGTAGCCTAGGTTGGGGCTTTTGGGCTTTTAGACTTTTTTGTTTTTTGTTACACCACATAGAATATCAAATGTTATGTGGCTGTGATTTAATGATGGAATTTAAGAGCTTTTCTGCACAGGCACAAAGGAAAGTTAATCTGAATTAACTAAAAGTGTGAATTTAAAAGTGGATTACTTGGGTTTTCATAATTGTATTTCCCAGACCTGAAGAGCTCTGTGTAGTTCAAAAGCTTGTCTCTTTCACCCACAGAAGTTGGTCCAATAAAAGATATTACCTCACCCAACTTGTGTGTCGCACTTAAAACTAGGCAACCATATTTTTCCTGCTTCACTATTTAATACCTTCTAGAATACTTTGAAAAATTGTAATAACTTTTATTTTTAAAGAAAAATCTGGTTCATATAAAATGAAGTACAAGTGTAGATATACTTCAGGGATTCATTGAAATGTTATTCTCCATTTGTTTTCCAGGCACAAAAATCTTAAACCGAGAAGTTCGGGTCAGCAGGGGCAGGCACCACCTGTAGGCCAACAACAACAAGCAGCTCCGAAGCACAAGACAAATGAGAAGCAAGAGAAGGGGGATAAGCCACAAAAACGCCCTTTGACGCCTTTTCACCATCGTGCATCTATTAGTGACGATGTTGCAATGGAGGCAGATTCAGCAAGTCAGAGGCTTGTGATCACAGCACCAGACAGTCAAGTGAGATTTTCAAATATCAGAACTAATGATGTAGCAAAGACTCCTCAGATGCATGGCACTGAAATGGCAAATTCACCTCAACCACCACCACTTAGTCCTCACCCATGTGATGTAGTAGATGAAGGGGTAACTAAAACTCCTTCTACTCCTCAGAGCCAGCATTTCTATCAGATGCCAACACCAGACCCCTTGGTTCCCACAAAAACAATGGAAGACAGGATAGACCCCTTGTCTCAGCCTTTCCCACCTCAATTCCCAGAAGTTATAGAACCTACAATATATGTTGGTACTGCAATGAATTTGGAGGAAGATGATGCTAACACCACTTGGAAGTTTTACAAAGTTCCAAAGAAAAAGGATGTGGAATTCTTACCACCACAACTTCCAAGTGATAAATTCAGAGATGATCCGGTAGGACCAACTGGACAGGACAACATAACGTCAGTTACAGAGTAGGTACTTTTTTTAAAGCACTCAATAATGTAACTCACTATAAAATTGCCAAACTGAGTCTCTCTCTTTTTTTTTTTTTTTGTTTTAACAGACTAGTATGTCATTACTTTAATACAGTATGTGGTATTTGAACTGCAGTCTCATTCAAAATGTCAGTGATTTTTATGAAAGGACATTTGAGTTCCACAGTAACCCTTTAGGAACTCCATTCATACAATAGACTCAGCATTCATTTGTGTGAGTTTGGAAAATGTTGCAGTCCTTAGAGAAAAAGCATTAAAAGTGCATTGTTGTAATTTTGTGAGAGTCTTAATCACAGAGCTGAATCTCCAAAAAGAAAGGTTGGCTTTGTTCATTGAATCATAGGTGTTCATTTGTTATCAAAAGTCAAGAGCTTTTTACCATGTGGAAATATGTCATGAAACAGAATTGGTACTGTAAGTTTGTCTGCTGACATGGGGCCCAAGATATAATGGCCTTAAAGTCACAGCTAACTTTAAACATATGAGAGTGAGTAGTCCCATTGACTTTAATACAACTACTTGCTTGCATAAGGTTAGGCACATGGGTAAGGACCTTGCTAACTCACAGCTTAAATGAGGAGGAATTGAAGAGCACAGTCAAGGTACTGTTCATGTTTCCATCATTCATCTCTCTTTTGCAGCTGACTTGTGCCTGTTTGGGACCGTAAAGTGTATTTACCCTTTCCCACTCAGTGGAGACACACAACAGATCTCTAGTTGTCCCAGTAGAAGGATTGGTATCTTTCTGTCAGACTCGAGTTTTTTAACAACTTTCAAATCTTAATTAATATTTCATGATTTAAGAGGCTAGGCTGAACTGCAACTTGACTTTCCTGTTTGGTCAAATTCTCCTCAAAAACTGGTTTGATTGTTTTTATAGTTCTGACTTTTTGACATTGTTGAGTTTCGCTATGTGTGATCCAGGCCACTTGAAGGCACATTAGTAAAGTCAGCCTGCTAGACAAAAAGGCATCTGCTGCTTCTAAGTGAACACGGGAGAAGAGTTCTGTCCCTTGGTCATGGTTTCTTCAAGTCTCTGATTCGGGTCCACTCTAAGTCCCATTCACCCCCACCCCCACCCCATATGCATTGTAGAAGGTCTCAGACCCAGAGAATCTTGTAGGTGTGGGAAGGTGCTTGTAGTTCCATTTTAATAGATGAATACATAGAAACAGTATATGTTTGTGCATATATCTGACTAGCTTTTGTATGCTGTAATGTATGTTCCTTTGAATACCTGTTTAATTCTCTGTCTTGTTTGACTCTTCAGAAAGCTCAAATAATTTTCCATATAAATGTGTGCAGGAATATTTTCAGAGCAACTCCAGCCTGTGTTCCAGCGTTGCCTCTTTTTTCATAATGGGCTCCAAGTAGAGACTTTCTACCCTTCTGTGTTCTTCTGCCTCTTTCCCTGTGATCAGAAGAACCTGGCACAGAAGAGGAAAACATGTCCTTGATAGTTAGATCTGTCTGTAAGCTAGAATTCTACAGTCAGTTATCTTGCAAGCAGGACTGCTTTGATAGTCCTTTCTAGGTGGAGATCCAGGCTGGTACCACTGTTTGTATAATTAGAAAGACTAGGTCGGAGGAGCATGCTGAAGAATGCTTTTGCTCCATGCTGTTACCTTAAAATTAAACTAGTGTTTTATCTAAAATGCTGGAAGATTTTTTGGGGGCTAAAAATATTAGTCTCAGGTCGCAACATAGCTGTATTGGCACGTATTACATGTTGAAGGGATATAGAGCAAGAAGCCAGCAATGGAAACTCTCTTGTACTGGACAGGGAAATATCTGGAAGATTTTAACAGCAGTTCAACTTGGCAGATCAGCTCTGCTTCTGATTGGACTAGCTTAGTATGTATAGTCTTTGGAAACTGGGAATTTTTTTCTGAGGACATTTGATTCCATTTTCAAAGAAAGTGTGAGCCAGAGACTGATTTTACCCCCCTTCCCCCATATTGAGTCGTCTTTATGTATAAAATAAAGAAGACATCTGTAGGTTCATACAAGATAATTGTGATTGGACGCATTCTGTTAAACTTTAGAAGCTTTGTATAGTCTGTTTTACCTTTGTTTCAAGTGCTTCAGAAGCTGTGGTAAGAAAAAGCAATTGATCTGAGTGACCTTTAGGAAGTACATAGTAGGTATTCGCAAAAAGAAAAGGAGTACTTGTGGCACCTTAGAGACTAACCAATTTATTTGAGCATAAGCTTTCGTGAGCTACAGCTCACTTCATAGCTTATGCTCAAATAAATTGGTTAGTCTCTAAGGTGCCACAAGTACTCCTTTTCTTTTTGCGACTACAGACTAACATGGCTGTTACTCTGAAACCTGTCATAGTAGGTATTATTACTGGGAGCAGTGGAGGAGTCAGTCATGCTGCCTGGAAGACATCAGTTTTTAAGAGGGGCTACAACTACTGTAAAATATCTGGAATCTGCTTGTTGGCCTGGTTGTTGAGGTCAAGGGACTGTAGTTATCACTGTTGCAGTGCTCCAATCAGTGCTTTATATTCAATGTGACACTACTTTTGTGTCTTGCAGAAGTGCCTTAATAAAGAGATTGAGGTTATCAGTCAAAGAAGACTAACTATTGAGGTGTCTGTTGTTGGTGCTAATAGATAGCCCTCAAATCTCATGGAAATGCTTACTTTTAAATCTTTCTTCAGGGCAAACAAACTTACTTGGATAAGACTCAATCTAGGTTTCTTTTGGAAACTGGTTTTTCAGCCCTCAGTAGAAATGATCCTCAAGCCACCATGAGTTACCTCCTTGTAGTATTTTAGCATCATAAGAAAGCTTGAGCTATGTGGATTTTTTAAGAAACACTGTGTTCCATTCCACATAGATAAAAGGGTTCAGATTCTTTCAGATTTTATAAATAGAAATTGGTTTAGAAGCTTAGCTGTAGTGAGATTTTTATCATTTTGCCCAAAATGTTAATTTGAGTCTCACTCTGCAGCTCACTTCATCAGCCAAAAGAGAAACCTTTCTCCTGCTTTTTTTTTTTTTTTTTAAGACCTCCATAGTTTTGATAAATTATGGAATGAGTTGGAGGCAATAGCTTTTAGTTTTAAAGTTAATTTGATTGAGTCAAAGTAATAGCATCTCTCCTTTTTATATATTAAACTAGTCCTTTGGATATATTTACCTACTCTTATGCCAGTTTTTCTTTTATGGACTTGCATCTTTCAGAAACGCTCCTAGATTGGTATAAGAATGCTGCGGAAAGAGAAATGTTTCCTTCCTGTAAACTCTAGCTACAAGTTCATGTAGCAGCAGAAACTGACTCTAAAAAGTATTGATGACTTTCACAGTAGAGAAATGTGTTTGAGGAACAGTCCTGTTGATTGTGTATTTTTCCAGTATGAACCATATTCTTCTCTGTCAAGGCAGCAGCTGTAAACCACAAGTAAAATATATATACGCAGGGCTTGTAAACTTACTCACCACTTTGTAGGGAGCTTTTCCTGGTGAAAGAAGGTGCCTGATCCATCCATGTCAGCAAGATTTAAGCTTTTATTTATGTATACATATATATTTTCAAAGTGTAGCCCATATAGTTGAAAAGAAAACCTTCCAACTGTGAACTGTATGCAAACAATTGCAGTGTTCTTTGTGGAGATTGTAAATAGTCAGTTTAACTCTGCTGCTTATAGCTTTCTACCACATTAGCAGAGTGAAACTAATAAGACTGTCAGTTTCACTGGCCATTCAGAACCCTTTGTGTAATAGTCAAACTGACAACTATCATAACTATTTCCCTCTCTTGCTGTTTTGGAATGCTGAGAGCAGCAGCAGAGGTACTGGAGCATTTCTTCTCTCTATCTTTTATATTGGCCTTTGGGTAATAGTTTTAGTTTTCCAGCTAGCAGGTGTCTGGTAATTATTTCAAGGTGTGGTGGGGGTTGGGGTGCAGCATTACATTGTCAGTTTCTTCCACCCTTCCAGACAGGAAAGGAATATGTATTCTAATTCAAGGTTTACTCTTGTCAGAGTGAGAAGTTTCGTCTTTCCTTTTTTATAGCCTCTAGTTTAGTTTAACAATTTATTGACTATAATTATTCCAGAATAGCTTGCTACTATATTTTTTTTTTCCTTTGGATAATTAAAAAAGAAAGCAAATACTTTCTTGTTACTCAAATTGCTTGTTTCTAACAAGTTAGTTTTCCAAGTCTTTTTTGTTGTGTTAGTTTATATAGGATGTTGGAAAAGGGAAAAGCACTCCAGCTGTATCAAGTGTTGCTCCAAATGTAAATGCCAGCTGTCTCTGACGTACAATCACAGCAAGTTCATTGCCTGCCTGGGGATAATCCTGGAGATACAAGATCTGATCAAGCATGTCATCGTTGCCTGAGAAGGATGGGTTGAAGTCCCTGTTAGCTGTAAGATGCTGCACAGAAACTATTCTAAATAATGCCAGGGTTATGGGATTGAGAGTCAGGTTATTTTCTTGGAGTGTGCTCCATTTCAGAGTGGTCTTGATTGAAACAAAATTGCTAAATTATGCTTTTGCATCCAATCTACTGTTTGTCTTATGCTGAGAAGATGTTTAAGGTTCTGAGGGAAGCCTGAAAGCATCAGTGTGTCATCAGGTGTGGAGGTTGAGGTAGTTCCTTCCTTAAATAAATGTAATTACTGAAATGGCTTTTGCTATCCTTTACTCATTTCTGTAGGCCTCTTTGTGGTGTCTCACAAATGTATCCTATTCCACGCTCCAATTACTCTTAACCTAGTCTATCAAAACAAGCAATGGTAGTTGTGGGGTCTCTTTTAGCTTCTCTTATGGGATAGCATTGACTGAAAAATGGGAAGAATAGAAGTCCGCTGAAGATTTTTTTTTTTTTATAGACAGGGCTGTGATTTTGCTCTGAAACTTATGTACCATAAATATCCTTGTCAGCTCATGTACCATTTGAGCTTATGGAGTGAATGAATTCAGCAACAAGGCATATCTCCGTGATCTTGGTGCATCTGGGACACAATAGAGGTTTATACAAACCTGTTGTTGAAGATGCACCCACTTTTCTCACTGGCCATTATATCGGGTTTTGGAGAAGAAACAGCTTTCAAGCAGAGAAGGTACAGGTATCTGAGTTTAGTGCAGACATCATACAGCTACATTGGTATTGATGTTGTTGTTGGTACTTTCTTGCTGTTTGAAGGTTGTATTTTGCTTACATCCTCTCCCGTCTTTGGTCAATGGCTGCCAGATTAAGTTTGTCACCTATTTTGGGGTAGATGGTGCAAAGAGGGGGATGTGTATATAACCGTACCGTAGATTTGTTTGTTTCCTACTTTTTTCTTAAGTTCAAGATAGACGTTTTCTATGCTCATGAATTTCAATTTCTAAGGTTAGGCTTATTTACTCTCTGTCTTCAGGAATGTCAATTTCATAGGTGTAACTGTTTGTTGTGCCAGCAAAAAAATTGCTGATAATGTCACTACTGTGTTTAAAACGCAATAGAATGTTGAACATTTGAATGTTTACTGAGCTACTCCTATCACAAACTTAGATGCGTTATCTACATACTTTGTAAGCTCCGTTATTATTTAGACTATTAACCCAGAGGCGCATGCATGCTGTAAGAGTCTTCACTTCTTTGAATACCGAAATGTCTTCATAAAACAAGCAAAGACTAGCCATCTGTGACTGCATACTGTAATTGCATATGTTACTCTTTAGATCCACCCATGTCCTGAAGAGAGTTTAAATTCCCAATTCTCTGTGTGATTTGAGTGAAATGCGCAGGAACTTAGACTCTAGTAAAAACCATATAATTTTGCTAAACCAATTTAGTCAATTACTCTGATGATTCAACTTGGTCATTGTTAGTACACTGCAGTTTCAGCACATACTGCTGTCGTTGGTTTGGTAATTTTGTAACTTGTTCAAGAAATGGCAAAACATTTAATCTGCTGTGAGACTTTTTGAACCATCTCTCATTTTTGTCTGGGTTAAGGTTTCTGGAAAGGACATGAATACATTACGCTTCTGTGGTACTATGAAGTGACCTGCACATAAAAAGACTTTAAGTTGAGCAAGTGATCGCTTAAAACCCTTCTCCAGAAAACTTTAAGAGAATCCGTGTTAGCTAAAAAGTTCTTTGGAATTGTGTAAAAGCAGATGATATTTCATACTTTAACCTAGGCAATAGATTGTTGATGCCACTTTGTAATGTATTTTTTTTCTTCTGTGCAGATTAATGGTGCAGTGTAGGAAGCCTTTAAAGGTTTCAGATGAACTGGTGCAGCAATATCAGAGTAAAAAACCAATACCTAGTAGCAGTAGTGTCTGAAGCTGACCAAGAACCTGAAATTGATCCTTATGCATTTGTTGATGGTGATGTGGAATTCCTTTTTCCTGATAACAAAAAGGATAGGCAAAACAGTGAAAGAGAAGCTGGGAGAAAACACAAGGTGAGTAAAGGAATGATGGCATAAATCAATAATTGGATGAAAACAAATTGCCTTAATTTTAATAATGAAATGGTATTGAAACTTTGAGCATAGGTGGTAGTACATAAAGAATTTTTCTCTAGCAAATCATCATTAAAAATGCTTGCATTCAAGCAGAAATGATCAGTAAAAGTATACAGTACAGAAAAAACCCTGAATTGTAAGTTTTGCTTTTGAGGTAAAGATTGAATGGCTTATAGGACTGCTTACTTACCTGAACACATTATAATACTGTAATAGTTTATTAACTGGATTGGTATCTGTCCTATGTCTTTTGGGTTTTTGTTTGTTTGTTTTTTTAATTATGCAAGAAGATAGACCTATATTATGTAGTATTGGTACTTTTATAATATTTTCAGTACTTTATGTGCATTAGGTTTAAAAAGAACTATTTAGGAAGTTTTAACATGTTTACAGATCCTTGCCATGTAAATATCAAAACCAAAACAATAATCCTAACAGTGAGCTTTTGTTTTGAGAAACATACAATAATATAGATAGGGTTTTTTTTAAAACAGTCTTCTTCCATATATCACCTGTGCTTCTTTTTTCAGGCTGAAGATGGGACCGCTAATGTTACGGTTTTATCCCATGAAGGAGAAGATGCTATGTCACTGTTTAGTCCTTCTGTCAAGCAAGGTAAAGATGTTTGTTTCAAAATGCAATATATTAATGACTTATGGAATGGATAACAGAATGCAGAGAAGTTTTTAGTAACATCTCATGCAACTTTCAAAGTGTAGTTATATCTTTTCAGAATTCAGAAGCTACTTAGTAAGGTAACTTTCACTACTGAACCTTGCAAAAATACATTGGATATAAAATTTTAAAGTAAGTTAGTGGAAAGTGAAGGGGCCTCACTTTATGCATATGCTAGTTCAGTAAGAACTGATAGCATCTGGATTTCTCCAGTTGAATAGTATTTAAAAATAAAGAAATCCCAATTTAAATAAATGTATCGTATCTACAATGCTAAGGTGAGCCTAAAATGTTCATATTCTTTATAGATGCACAACGTATTGCTGCTCACGCTCGCACTGCATCAACTAGCCTGTTTCATGAAACAGACTTGGTAGTCTCTTATACTGACCTTGACAATCTCTTCAACTCTGACGAAGATGAACTAACAGTAAGTGGTTTGGTTTGCAAAAGTAAAAGCAGCTGCTAGATAAAAATTGTTCAAACGTGTACATTTTGTGCCAGAAGAAAAAAATATATTTTATGTGCTTTTAAAATACATTTTCCCCTGGTGACTGACTGGTATATAATGTATAACTTTTGATAATCTAATAAGTCTATTATATAATATAAAAGTATAATATATAATAAGACTTTTGACTGACATTTTCACTTTTGCATCCTTATTGGGCAAAGAGAATGTACTTGCCTTGACATAGAGCTAAACCTATGACATTATAATTATTACCACTGCTGTATTCTTATGACAGCCTAGACTATTTGTTTAGCCAACATACCCACTAATATACCTTTTTTAATATTTAAAACCATGAAAAATTTGGGAAATTTTAAAGTGGGCTTTCTTCTATCAAATCATTTCAGTGTAGCTGTTAATATCTTGGAATAATTTTATTGCAGTCTCAGGTGGAACTTAAATCTCTCATAAAATCACACGCCTATTTGACATGTACTAGTACAAAGTCTTTGTGTAGACTAAGATCTCAGTAACCTCTTAAAAGCAACTGAAACTAGTACAAGCTTTATCTTAAACTGGAGAGTGCTTTGTAACATTTTTGTGGGGAGGGGAAAAATGTTGCTTGTCTGAGAACATGGATAAGTTTTGAGATAATCTCTTGAAAATAAAGGTTCATAATGAAAAGTGCAGTTGGCTATTAACTATAGTATAAGGAGCATAAAGATGTAAGCAGCTGGTTAAATATATTCCTTCTCAAACAAGGTTTTCAGTATAGTCCTGTGAGGTTTTTTTTGTTTTATATTTAACTGGCACTTTTCATTTATTTTCTTGGCAAAGATAAGGAAATATAGTGCATATTCTTGTAAGTGCTTGCCTCTTACTATTGGGTCAGTGCTCATGTTCTTTTAACAAATGAAATACTAGACTATGATTCCTTAAGTAAGATTTAAGTTTAAACAGTAGGCATTTAATAAGGGGGGAAATTTATACTTTTTATTTTTCAAGGTTGAGGTATTATGATTAGATTGTACTGTTACTGTTCAGTTTTGTTTATAGCTAGTTAAAATGCTGTGAATAAACATTTCAAATGGGAATTTAAACTTTTTTTTTCTCCTATAGCCTGGATCTAAAAGGACAGTGAATGGCTCAGATGACAAATCCAACTGCAAAGAGTCAAAAGCAGGAAATTTGGACCCATTGTCATGCATAAGTAAGGTTTTGTTTTTGTTTTGTTTTTCCCCTTTCTGTTTTCTCCCTTAATTAGTTTACTAATATCAGAAATGTCACCTTTAAATTATATTTTGTGTACAGTTGCAAATTTTAGTTTTGAAATTTGTGTAAGATAAATGAAAAGGAAAGAAATATATAATAAACAAATGTGTTCCTGGAGTAACCTCTGAAGTATATTTTTAATCTGAAACAGGTACTGCAGATCTTCATAAAATGTATCCAACACCACCATCATTGGAACAACATATTATGGGGTTTTCACCAATGAATATGAACAATAAGGAATATGGCAATATGGACGCTACACTTGGAGGAACTATACTTGAAGGGAATAGCTCTAGTGTAGGCATTCAGTTCAGAATTGAAGTAGATGAGGGATTCTGCAGTCCAAAACCTTCTGAAATCAAGGTAAGCAATGTTCATAACTTTGATAAATACCTTTTCCAAATACAAGCAATAAACTGAATATTTCTAGAATTTTTAATAGGAAGTAAGCTCACCATATTTCCTGTATTACTAATTGTTTATTACATGACAAGAAGTGGATGAAGTATCTTGTTAAGTGAAACCCATTATTTCGCTTCTGAAATATACTGAATTACACTGAGCTGTTCTTTTGTTTAGTCACAAGTAAACTAAAGAAATATATTAAAATTACAGGCCCTGGTCTTTGTGTATATCTCAGCATGTAATCAGTTGTAATACCAATGTCGTACTTACTTTTAAGTGCAGAAATGTAAATTGCATGGACTAAGTGCAGAAGAATATTAATCAAATTAGTAACAAGTTTTTAACTGATTTCTTTAGTCTTAGTAGCATTTTTGTTGCCAGATTTATATAATCTACTATATTTACTGGTTAGTTTTTTTTTTTTTTTTTTTTTTTTTAATTTAATTTCTAGGATTATTCCTATGTCTATAAGCCTGAGAATAGTCAGGCTTTTGTGGGGTGTTCCATGTTTGCCCCACTAAAGACTCTCCCCAGCCAGTGTCTCCCTCCTATCAAGCTGCCAGAGGACTGCATTTACCGTCAGAGTTGGACTGTTGGAAAACTGGAGTTACTTCCTCCAGGACCCACCATGCCGTTCATCAAAGAGGGGTATGCTTTTGTGCCAGTGAACGATAAATAGGTTTTCATTGTGTTTTTTTTTTTTTTTTTTTTTTTTTTTTACAGTTGTATAACTATGAAAATTATCCACATTCTAGAATGTCTTTTAATGTAATGAATAGCTTTTCCATTTGGAAAGTATAGTGAAACACATTTAAAGAGTCTTTAAATTACTGATACAGTTTTTAATCACAAGTTTCTTTAGTTTATCTAAATAGAGAAATTTCTTCTTTTAAAATAGCTACTTTACTTAACTATGTAAATTTTTATTCATGTCTCATTTAAGAGTTTCTTAGGGAAGCCTGATAGTATTCATCTAATTGTAATAAGCAATGAAGATTGCAACAATTGACTTAAATACCAGCCTGGAACTCCATGTTCTTTTGGTGGTATCATAGTTACTACAAGGGTTTAGCAGGTGCTTTTCTTGCTGTTTACAAGAATTCAGTTCTTAATCAGTATAAACTTTTCTAGTGTTGAGCAGGACATTTGTGTATTTTAAAACTTTCCCTTCCCATGTTCATTTCCTTGTCCTTTACAATTAGAAACCAGTGCCTGATGTGACATCATGTGATGGAGGGTATGTCTACACTGCAATTAAAAACCCTCAGTTGGCCTGTGCTAGCTGACTTGGGCTCGGGCTAAGGGCTGATTATTGCGGCATAGACATTCAGGCTCAGGCTACAGCCCAAGCTCTGGGACCCTGCACATTGGGAGTGTCCCCGGGCTCAGGCTGCAGCCCAAGTCTGAACATCTACACCGCAATTAAACAGCCCCTTAGTCCGAGCTCAGTGAGCCCAATCAGCTGGCATGGCGAGCCATGAGTGTCTAATTGCAGGGTAGCCATACCCTTACGAGCAGTAGTTGTATCGAAATGAGCATCCCTATAAAGTGCGTTCAGTACTGACTGGTCGTTCAGAAAACCATGTTTTATTTCTCTCCTCCTTGAGGAATATTTATTCGGCCCTGCTCCTCTACATGTGCACCTTCTGCAGGTGGATTAGGAAACATGGGCTGTTTAAAAGGTTGTTGCTGGTTCACAAACTATAATTTAAACCACAGCATGAGTACAACGGGCTGCTTCTATTTGGGTCAGATCTGTGTAGAAGCAATGTTTTCAGGTCTCATTAGCCTGATAAGTCTTTGGAGACATTTCGCTGACTGGGAAAGAAAATTTGAAAGATTTCCAGGTGATACTTCCCTCACTGATCCAGCAGAGTTTGCTGCTGGTAAAGCCAGTGTATTTTCTTATGGATACATGTCACCATATTATTTAATATTAACAAAGTGTGAAAAGGAAAAGGTGCCCTTCACACTGCATATGTATATAAAAATATTGGCTACGATCGGAATTCTTTTCCAGATGCTTTTTTTATTATTTGGGTTTTTAGCACTCCTGTCAATATATAGAACAGTTCTGCATAGTCATTTAGAGCAAATAGGCCCAAACTTTTTTATTTTGATTGCAATTTTAGCGCTAATATTTACTACCTTTTTTTTTTTTTTGAAATGTGAATCTGAAAAGTGCTTACTTAAAATTTGATATTCTTGTGTTTCAAAAACATACTCCATTTAAAAATATTTTCCTTATTGCTTTTCTTAGTGATGGGAGCACTATGGATCAAGAGTATGGCCCTGCCTACACGCCACAAACTCATACTCCATTTGGGATGCCGCCCAGTAGTGCACCTCCCAGCAATAGTGGAGCAGGAATTCTCCCATCTCCTTCCACTCCTCGGTTCCCAACTCCTAGAACACAAGGACAGACCGTCGTACCCCTCGTGAGCTGGTGGACCTGCCAGTGCTCAAGGTTCAGTCAAATATGAAAATTCTGATTTGTATTCACCAGCGTCCACACCATCAACATGTAGACCACTAAATTCAGTTGAACCTGCAACTGTACCATCCATCCCTGAGGCGCACAGTCTCTATGTGAATCTCATCCTTTCAGAGTCCGTAATGAATCTGTTCAAAGACTGTAACTTTGATAGCTGCTGCATCTGTGTCTGCAACATGAACATCAAAGGTGCTGATGTTGGAGTTTACATTCCAGATCCAACACAAGAGGCTCAATATAGGTGTACCTGTGGCTTCAGTGCTGTCATGAATAGAAAGTTTGGCAACAACTCTGGATTGTTTCTTGAAGATGAATTGGATATCCTCGGGCGAAATACAGAGTGTGGCAAAGAAGCAGAGAAACGTTTTGAAGCTCTTAGAGCTACTTCTGTTGAGCGAGGCCTGAAAGAACCAGAGAAATTCCCTGATGAGTTAATACTGTTGCTGCAAGATCAGTGCACCAACTTGTTTTCACCATTTGGAGCAGCAGATCAAGATCCTATACCCAAATTTGGTGCAGTTAACAACCTGGTACGTGTAGAAGAAATGGATTGTTGCAATGACTGCTACCTAGCGTTAGAACATGGGCGCCAGTTCATGGACAATATGTCAGGAGGAAAAGTTGATGAAGCACTTGTGAAAAGTACTTGCTTGCATCATTGGTCAAAAAGAAATGGTAAATATACTTGTTTTTTCTCTGCAAATCTGTTTCTTGTCTTGCTTCTAAGCATCTGATAGCACGAAGAGTAGGGGGAGTGAAGATTGCCAATTGACTTATTCCCATTACGTATACACTTGAGTGAATTTCCATTGCTGCTCTGTTCCTAGCCTCTGGCCTTTTAGGTACTAAATCAGTATATTAACTAGGTTTTCTTTGCCCAGCTTTAAAGAGCCATATACCTGCCTTATGGATTTGAAATGTTGCGCAAGCCCATAGTCTGGGTGTCCATAGTATAGGCATTTTATATAGTGTAGTCTTTTATTTGGTATTCTGGGAACTTACCTATGAAGCACTGAGCAGAATCTTAGGAAACCTAGGTGATACTGAGCAGTTGTTTATAGTATTACTGCACATTCCAAGCAGGGACAGTATTATCTGTGATTCACTGGAATTTGAAGTCTTTTTTTTTTTGGGTACATGTGGGATACATATGATGGATACTTTACAGATTCTGTGCATTCTATTAATTTCTGTAGAAATTGAATGAAAGGGTACATAAATAGAAATAACAAGGAAATATGTATTTTAATTTCACTTTTGAAGGTGGAGAAGAGGGAGGCGAGAGGCTTCTGAAGTTAAAGTATTGTAGGAGAATTTGGATTTGCAAAAATTAATTGGCATCTGTAAAGAATCAAACATTTGCTCTCTAAAAAGAATGTCACTTCTATCTGCAGTGATAAAAAAAAATCTAACCTTTTTTATTTTGCATCTTTTTTCATTCATGCCTAGTGGCATGATTAATAATCATAAAGAAATTTGAGATCTGCTTATACTTAGAGGTCACTATCACATTTCTGCCTATTTTGAACACTTAAGTCCTATACTGTTTCCCTATGCACAGACATTTTTGTTTTGCTTTTTGTGCAGCCTGAATTTTGAATAACTTGCATATGCTAGAGATCAAGATACAT